>NW_027493684.1:0-389268 GCF_021521415.1 Bidens hawaiensis | reverse complement strand
CTTATTAAAAAGTAAAAAAGGTGTTTGGGTTTACTTAAGGAATCCCAAACACCCCCTTAACACTGTAAAATATCATAAAATTAAGAGAATATATAAAAGCAGATTCATAATCCTGATGTTGTTACACTTAATCACAAGTATATAGTTTAGAAGATTTGTTTTTTTTTTTTTGTTAAAACAAAGATCACAAGAAATAATAATAATAATAATAATGTTTGGACATTAAGAATATATAAATTAACATCGATCCAATAAAGAAATATTCTTGTTCGATAACTCCTAGGCAAAAAGAAAAACCAAAAAACAAGGTAAAAGTCAGCTCACTTGGATGCCAAAGGTTGACTTGAAATCATAGAACGATCGAACTCGAAGAAGTGACGTGGCCCAAAGCTCTGAATCCGAACATGCTTCTTCTATCTTCAAAGCGGATTTCTTAATCTTTATTCTCTCGAACTCACTGCAGAGTTCTTGCTGCTGTGACGCCACCGTGCACAGCCGACGACCACCGTTGTTGTGACAGCGTGTACGGCCGTTGACCGATTGAAACGGAAGACATGTAAGCACCGCCATTATTATTATTCTATCCTCTGCGCGCCATTGGTAGTTGGAATGCTGGATGTTATCTTCAAAGCACCAGCAGCCTCAGCCTGTCAAATGGGCCTGTAATTTGGGCCAAGGCCCGTTATCATTTTGGTATACCAAAACCAAACTAGACATGGACAAATGTTAACTGGTAAACAGCCGGGGAAGAAAACCGGTTTAAAAAGAAACCTTAAATTGGTTTCGGTTAATCGGTTCTGAGCTAAAATGAAAAACCGGTTACTAACCAGCTTTTTTTTTTGGGTATAAACTGGTTAGGGTTAGAGAATCGGGTACTAACCGGGTACACACTGGTTAGGCAGTGCATCTCTATACCTAGAGGTGCACAAAAAACCAGAACCCGGAACCGGACTCGAAATAAAAACCCATAACCGATTTTTTTAATACCCGACCCTACCCGTATGCATTTTGGCACTAAAACCCGAACCCGAACCGGACCCGATTTGTACCCGGTAATACCCGAAAACCCAAACCGGTTCCATACCCGGAACCGGGTTTTTCCAATACCCGAAACTGGGTATTTCAAATACCCGATGTATACCCGAAAAATACCTTAAAAATACCCAAAAAATTCCCCTAAAAAGTGTAAACTTTTAATAAATCCAATCTATACCTGGAAAAAAAACCCGAAAAAACCCGTAAATAGGGTTTTTTCAATACCCGATAATAGGGTATTCAAATACCCGGTTTTAGAATACCCGGTTCTATACCCGACCCGAACCCGATGAATAGGGTATGGTTTTTAGAGACAATACCTGACCCGATTATTACCAATACCCGGTCATACCCAAACCCAGTTTCATACCCGAACCCGGGTATTTAAAAAACCCGATTTATGCTCCTCTATCTATACCAAACTAAAGTGACATTATAATTGATATCCCAAATTTTGATTATTTAAAATTAAACAAGTATTTCTACCCCATGTTTTGGCAGAGGGGCTGAGGGGGTTAAATTATTACATGTTCGAAAATTATCGTGCAATACGGAAGCTAAACGATGGGAAGTCGGTATCAATTGGAACTCGGATGCATTATGATAAAGTTTTTTTGGCAACAATGACAAAGTTTTATAACTATAGTTGAGGGACCAAAAAGTAAAAGATGTAAGTTGAAAAGCTAAAAGTTTTATGATGAGCTAAAAATAAATATGTGAAACTAAAGTTGATGTGCCAAAAATTATATATGTGAAACTTTTGTGTTAAAAAATCTAATGAACTAAAGTTGAGACACATTTTAAAAAAATTACGAATAAACCAGCTGAATCAAAGAGGCACAAGTTTGTTTGAACTTTTCACAACTGGGGCTCAAGCTCAAAATTTCAGTTTGTAACGATAGATTAGTTAAGCCGGCTCAACTTGGTTTGTAAACATATGAAGCCTAAACCAAAACCTAACCTGACTTGATTTAACTTGTTTAGATCCAAAACTTTGAAATGTTGGAGCCCCATTCCATATAGTTAATCAGTTATCAAAAAGAATCAGACATTTTATAAATGGTTTGAATTTTACTATATCTTTCCTAGTAAGGTCTTTTTAGAAGATCTTTTGTTTTTTATAAACCGTTATTATATTATAAATAAATGATATACTTCATAAAATATGTCTTACTAGTAAATTTATTCCGTTCATTGTAATGGAAAAGTGCCCATGTGTAATAAAAAGATAAAACCGAATCTTTCGTGGAAAAGTTGTCTGTTCGTTTATTAACGAAATTACAAAAGAGCCCTTGATTTAACGTACTAATATAAACGGGGTTATAAAAAAGTACTAAATTTGCAAGTTTTAAAAAACTCGGGTAGCCATTTGCAATAAATTAAAAAATGCTACCAAAGTTGCGTAATTTAACAAATCATAGATACTAAAATGACACTCAACTCAAATTTTATAAATAAAGATATTTTTTAATTAAATTATATGGGATTTTCGAATGCTTTTGGACACACATACAGGGTCAAGTTATTCTACAAAGGGTAACAAAAATGAGAAGTGTGAGAAGCCATAAATAATTGACATGTGTCAAGTGGGGACCAAAAGAAAAAGGGTATAGAGGTAATTGTACACATTTTCTCTCTCTACATGCAAGGCACATGTTAATACCTCCATCATTTTAGAACGTTTATAACTTTTTCGTATGACATTTTGTTTAAAAAGATATCATCATAATAACAAGCGTTTTTTTATCTTTAATATGAGTATGATTTTTGTTATATAAAATTTAAAACAAAAATCACGTCATTGTGTCTTTTCGCACACCATTGTGTCTTTTCGCTTATCGTGTCTTCTTTTCGCACACCATTGTGTCTTTTCGCTTATCATTGTGTCTTTTTTCGTCATTGTGTCTTTTCACACACCATTGTGTCTTTTCGCTTATCATTGTGTCTTTTTCGTCATTGTGTCTTTTCGCACACCATTGTGTCTTTTCGCTTATCATTGTGTCTTTTTCGTCATTGTGTCTTT
The DNA here is from genome assembly GCF_021521415.1 of Bidens hawaiensis. Lineage (NCBI taxonomy): Eukaryota > Viridiplantae > Streptophyta > Magnoliopsida > Asterales > Asteraceae > Bidens > Bidens hawaiensis. Next base: position 386,210 of record NW_027493684.1, on the reverse strand, counting down.
TCGCACACCATTGTGTCTTTTCGCTTATCATTGTCTTTTTATTCGTCATTGTGTCTTTTCGCACACCATTGTGTCTTTTTATCTAATACATAAAACACAATGCTTAATACATGTTACACAATAACTTGAAACGTAAAACACAATGGTGAATACGTATAACACAATGACCTAAAACGTAAGACACAATGGTGAATACGTATAACACAATGACCTAAAACGTAAGACACAATGGTGAATACGTATAACACAATGACTTGAAACGTAAAACACAATGGAAACAACATATTACATAATGACACAATGAACAACAAAAAAACACAATTAAGAAAACCCATTAATTTTTTTTTTAATTTTTATATAACAATATGATACTCATATTAAAGATAAAAAAACGCTTATTATTATGATGATTTTTTTTAAATAAAAATAATGTCGTATGAAAAAGTTATGGACATTTTAAAATGATGGGGGAATTGACATGTGCCTTGCATGTGGAGAGAGAAAGTCAACAAAGATGGTTATTACCTTCATGCCCTTTTCATCAATTTTTATTTATTAAATTAATCTCAGCCATTCAAATCTAAGATCAATGGACTGGATTCTTTCTCACCCTTCTCATTTTTGTTGTCCTTTGTATTTTAACTTTACCCCACACATACAGTATTGCTATACACGGCAATATAAACTTGAAACAAAAAATCTATCTTTTTTCATTCCTTTAATATCTACAAAACAATGCGTTGCCAAATTATAGACATAAGTATCATTAGTTGATTAATGCAAAACCAAATGACAAGCAATAACAAATTTGAGAAAAAAACAATCTCAAAAGAGAACACCAATGTCATTGATTGATTTCCCTGTCTTTCATTCATGTTAGCTAACCATCAAAACATTCCAATCAAAAAGATTGTCAAGTCAAAACACTCAGGTTATTGTCAAAGTGGTCTAAGTTCTCGATCAAAGTTTATTAAGCTGATACACCCATGAACCATTCTGCATTTGCCGTAACCTTTTAAAGAAAACAATATTTATACTCTCTATTCAAGCAGAATAACTGTAGCTGTTGACCTTTAAAAGTCAAATTGTTTATTTCCTAAAGTGGTCAAATTTATATAAGTCAAATGATTCATCAACTATTTGTATATTGGTAGGATTTTTGTAAAAATAACTGGATATTCTCTCTCCGCAAAAAAATAAGTAATCCCAGAATGTCAAATTTATTTCAAAATTGCTTCATTTTTTTGCAATAAAATGTTCAAGTTCCTGTAAGTAAATAAATACTTTTTCTATTGTTACAAAAGCTGCCACAAATCAAAAATATTTAAGTCAACACTTACCGTGCAATTTTGACTACACTCATAAGTGGAAGTGACAAATATGGAGAAGGAAGAACAACTGTTCGGTCTTGTTGGCGTGCACTTAAAATTTCCTCGAGCCATTCTCTATTCCATAAACGAGCAACCTCTAACGGACTCCATCTTTTACGATATTGAAAACACAAACATGACCAAAAAGTCAACTTTGAAACATAAAACAAGAAAAGTTAACAAATCGGGCGAGTTATAACTAGCAAAGATATTACAAAGAAAACATAGGATTGATAGAGAAACACATACCCTTTTTCATTTTCTGCTGTTAGACTCGCACCCCTAGCGATTAGAATCTAAAGCATATGGAAACAGACAACAATGCATCAGCCACAGATCATTTAACAGCAAAAAGAAAAAAAAAAACACTTGGTTATTTATAGTTTTATTATAGTACAAACCATACTTGACAACAATGTGGATTTCCACCATATGCTGCGTAATGGAGAGGTGTGCTTCCGGCTCCTGATAGGTGATAACAGAAAAAGGTTTTTAGTTCTAAGCAGGTGTGTTTATTAATCGAAGCGGACTCGAGTAACCTGAAACTCAAACTGAACCAATTTGAATTCAGATTTCGGGTTATTCGAACTGAATTTCTAACTCGAGTTCGAATTTAAATATCTCGAATCAATTTGATTCAAATAACACGAATTCACAACTATATAAGTTGTTTCCTATATTATTTATATAATATATATGAGCTTTTCGGGCTCTGCCAAACTTTCTTTTTATTGGCTAAACAATAAGTCGACTAGTATATGTCAAAACGGATTCAAGTTGAAACCGGTCAACACAGGTTGAAGATAAACTTCGGATGATTCTCAACACCCATTCCTCATTAAACCAGTGTCTTGTTTTGGCCCGTTTGAGATAAAACACAATACTGTGACTACTAGTTTTAGTACATACCAAAAGGGGTCAGTAATTACCTATCAAATCAATAATAGTACCATCTTCAATAGTGACCTCATTCACGGATGCCCCCAAATCAAGTAATAAACACAAACAATCAACATGCCCGTTTAATGCAGCCATATGAAGAGCAGTCACACCACCATCAGCAGGTTTATTGATTACCTCAAAAAGTGAGCTTCTGCATATAAAGTTTCAGTTTTTATCAGACCCCGTATTAAAAAGATTTCAGTAGATGATCACAAATCTTAATACATGATAAATCAAGGTTTCTTGAAGCATACCCGTCGTTTGATTCACAGACAAATCCTCCAATTCTTGATCTTCTCTTTACGAGTTTATAAAATGTAGGAATACTAGGGATGTAATCAGCGAGTAGAATTCGAATGCAAGACGCGTGTCCATTTAGAGCAGCCAAGTGCAATGCAGTACCTCCGTTTAGACAATCGGTTCTATGGATCTAAAACATTTTATGGTTAATCATTAGCATACTTTCATCAGTCAAAACACAAAACAGTCAAAAGCCAAAACACATACATTGGCTTTGAAGAGAATGAGGGTCAACACAACTTCCCAATGACCATATTGACATGCTTGCATCAGAGCAGTCTGTTCACATGAAAACATATGACATAACCTTAATATCTGCTAACATGGCAACATTTTTCAAATGAAAGATTGAAAGTTCGAAATTCCTAACCTGTTCACGATAATTCTTGAGATTAATATCAACCCCTGACTCGATCAAAATGGAGACAATCTAAAACATATGATGTCAATAACTTACAATATCATTAGTTTTTAAACAAAATAAATAATATTATGAACAATAGATAGTATGTATTATGCAACCTCATGATGACCTCGAGCAGCAGAGTGATGAAGTGGCAAGTTTCGGCCCCCGAAAGTGGTATATTTAGCAAGCCTCGGGTTGTATTCCAATAAAGCTTTGGCTTCTTGAAAATCACCATCTCTAGCAGCCGAAACAAGCCGCTCACCGGAGGCTGAGCACCCGAACGCATTCCCAACAACGCTCAAAGATTCCATGACGTTTCTTTTAATGCAGCTATAAAAATCCCACAAAGAAACAATGAAAAGTGTGTGAATTTTAATGTGTTGGTAGCACAAGAACAACTACCTGCATCACATCAAGATTCTTTGTTGAATTTTCTTGAACTAATAGTGGTAAGCCTGACTAAAATATGGATGATGATGTTGATGCTGATGTTGTCATAGGTTTCAAGTGGTTGTTGCTTCTAATTGCACACAACTAACAAGTTGTTCTTGTTTCTACTAAACTAATAACAACCAACGAATCAATTACTTTCATTAATATAAAACAAGATAGAGACATATTAAAAAATACTCAAAAATCTTGTTTAGACCGACCGGTTCTTAATGGAATTGACTGTATAACTGTATGTATATTCATCAAGAAATGAGCCTTTTATTTCAACTTTGAACAAATTAACATCAACCCAACTCGAAAATATCACTCAAAATCTAGAAAGATTGAAGCTTTTTGACTCTAGATTCTGAAATAGTCAACACCCAAATTTCGTGGAAAACTAGGATGTTTGTTGAATGACACATATACAGGTTGTGATGATGGACATGAACATTGTTTTGGGATTGAAGAGCCAGAAAGACAGTGATGAGTGTCTGTCAACTGTCTAGTGATGACCCACAAGATGTTTGATGAGGTGAGGATCTTAAGGCTCCATAAAGTTGGGCGTGTATTGTGCAAGTTGATAGATTAAACACAACACAAACACAGTCCCTTGGTTATTTTCAATGTTACATGTTATGTCCTTTGACTATGGTTTTGGGTTTAACTAATTCAAGTTAATAAACTATTCCTTGGTGATGAGGATTGAGGTCGACTTAAGAGTTGTATAATGATTGACAGAGTAAGATACTTAAGTCGTCCATGGCCTGTTTTGTACTTTGGTGACCTTAACTTGTTTGACTAGTTCTTTAATAATATTATCAAATATAGTTAAATAAACACGAGTATGTTAAGTTTTATTTAAAAAAACAAACAAGTTGTAAAAAGTTATCTATTATTGGGCCATTTCAAGGCTACCAATCCAAAAGGTCAATTATTCATGTTTAAGAGAACCTAATGACACACCCTGCAAACGTTCAATGAATGATAAACGTATGTAAAGAAGAAGAAATTAGAGAAGACAGAAAATTTTATTATCTGAATTACAATTACAACTAATCAAATAACAAACACAAACTATATATATACACACTGTACATGACCGTATATGTACATACATATACGACCGTATAAGAACATACATGGGCGTATATGTACATACATATACGTGCCCCCTCAAGTTGGAGGTTGCGAAAACCCCAAATTGCATAATAGCTCGTGAAATTGAGGTCCCGGGAGACTTTTCGTAAAAAATGTCAGCAAGATCTGGAACATTAAATTCTGTGAGGATTCGCGTTAACCAAGCAAGTTCTGCAGTCACACGACGGAGTGATCGATACTCAGCCTCTGCAGAACTTAAAGAAACAGTAGGTTGTTTCTTGGAATTCCAAGAAATCGAAGATCCACCAAGTGAAATATAAAACCCACTAACTGATCGACGTGTATCGGGACAAGCTGCCCAATCAGAATCACAAAAAGATTGTAAATCAAAACAGGATTTATTGTTGAAAAATATTCCTTGAGACAAGGTGCCTTTGACATAAGAAAAAGTATGCATAGCAGCATTCCAATGAGGCAATCGTGGATCTTGCATGAATTGACTCAACAACTGAACAACGAAAGCAATATCTAGTCTTGTGTAGGTAAGATAATTGAGTTTACCAACGATTTTTCGGTAAATGAGGAATTCCTTCATGAATTTTGAGCTGTACGTGATGAGGTAATGGAGAGTTGGGTATGGGAATAGCTGGAGTGTCAAATTCCGAAAGCATATCCGTAACAAACTTTCGTTGACACAAAATAATACCGTCGGAAGTATAAAGAACTTCCAATCCCAGAAAATAGTTAAGAGATCCTAAATCCTTGATTTTGAAAGATGTATCTAGAGAACTCTTTAAACTGTTGATCTCTTCCATGTTGTTACCAGTGACCAAAATATCATCAACATATACGACAACATATACCACCGAAGATCCCATAGACTTTAAGAACAAAGAATGATCATTTTGGGAACTAGTAACCTCGGGATTTCAAGGCGGAAGATAACTTTCCATACCACTAACTAGTGGCGGAAAATTTTTGTACGGGGGGCACAATTCAAGTTTGCTAAAAGTGTGTCAGGTTTATCCGAACCGTGACCGAAATAACGACTTAACCGAACATTTAACAGACGGTTCGGTTAAGACGTAACCGTTTAACCAAAAGTTTTGGCTTGGTTATGGTTATGGTTATGGTTATGGCATGTGGCATAACCGAATTAACCTAACCGAATGTCATAGATTTAAAGTAATTTTATGTATAATCCATTCTTCTATATGCTAAATTAACCTCTAAAACCAGATGTTAAACATATATATCTACTGGTCTGCCATATTCCAACCAAGGAGTCATTTATCAAATCCTAAATTAGATTATGTATATTTTGGTATATATTGGTGTTGAATTAATGTGATAAGTCATCATGTTGGGTTTCATAAAATGAGTTTGCTCCAACTGTTTAACAATGCTAAAGTTGTTGCATCAACATTTTTCAAGTATATACAACCTATATATATATATATACACACACGTTGAAGGAGTTAACTAGTATGTTGGCAGATCAATAATACGAATAAGAGTCTAGTGTGAATGGCATTCTTCATTTGCAATCAATAATATAAATATTATTGACGGGTCATATTAGTTGGTTGAACCATTAATAAGTTGAAGTATGATCCCCTCCTTATTATACAACATTGAATTCGATTAAATATGTTCTATAATGTTCAAAAATGAGACAATAGTGTCCCATGTTGCTTGACAACAAAAGTTTTCAGAAAGTTGCTTTTATAGAAAAAATTAGAGAAGTCCTAATGTACCAATTGTTTTGGACAAAAATCTGCTAATGATAATGTATCCAAATCCGTATTTGTGAGGTATAGTGCTATGATAATAATAACGAATATGTGAACAAAATGGAGATGAACACCGTGATTTGTTTCGAGGAAAAAGCCATTGATCTTGTTTAGATCAAAGGAAAAAAACCCCGGGTGATGACAAACCATCTATCACCACTTTATTAATATCGAAAAAAGGTTACAAATGGTGGAGATATTGATCAGTGTTACAACGAAAGCTAAGTGTGCGAGCTATCAATGAGAGACTGCTCAAGTGTGTGTGTAAAAACACGTGTCTGCTAACTGATCATCTATCTCGATTATAAACAAAAAATGATAACTAACTAAATCCCTACTTTCACGCCACCACTCCACTAGTCGTTTCTTCATTATTGACCACGTGCGAAAGTCTTCCAGTAGCGCAAGAATAGGATGACTTAGTCCTCCAGCTGTTATATCTAAGAAACACAACACCATTCAAATACAACTATTAGTAAACATATAATACCAAGAATACTTGATCCTTTACAATCTGAAACATATCGTACGGATAATTGATCCACAAATCGATCAAGGATAGAGGATCCTCAGCATAAATTCTATGTCCTAACAATTGTCCCAAAAATGGCGGGTGTTTATGCCTTACAGTTGGCATTTTGAAATTTGAAATCCCTGCAAAAAGATTAATCGATTAGACAGTTGCCAGAGATAATTATTATCAAACCCTTGATATTAATCATAACCGCCTATATATGTGATCCCTTTAATCCATTTATAACCACATACTCCAGCCGTCCATCAGGTATCCTTCTTTCTCCCTATATTCTTTTAATATTCTGATAAACATGTCCGTCACCTCTTCTTCTTCTCCCTCTAAACAATCTGACCAGTCCTCCGGCGACTCCGAGTTGCTGGAGATGCGACCTCAAAACCTTATCGCTAATCCCTCTATGGAGATTTGTAAGTTCACTAACCCCGAGATCGATGAATTCCGGTCACTGTTTCCACCGAAAACTATTTTCCGACCGTACGATTCCACTGTCCGATGTGATGTTTACTCTCAGACCTGGGTGTGCTTTCCGGCTTGCCCTTTTCTCATTGGTTACACATACCCATTTACTCCTTTCACACAGAGTTTTTTCGAATCTACCAGCATGTCGTACGTTCAAGCTATGCCCATTGTTTTGAACAAAAATCTGCTAAGGATAATGTATCCAAATTTGTAATTGTGAGGTCTAGTGCTATGATAACAATAACAATTGTATGAACAAAATTGAGATAAACACCGTGATTTGTTGCGACCCCTTGATCTTGTTTAGATCAAAGGAAAAAAACCCCGGGTGATGACAACTCGTCAATCACCAATTTATTAATCACAAAAAGGTTACAAGTGTTTTGGAGATTACGATCAATGTTACAATGAATGCTAGTGTGTAGAGAAAATTATGAGTTCTGCTCTAGTGTGTGAGAATACAAGTGATCAGGTGTGACCTAGCTGATCATAAATTCGTTTATAAAGAAAAATAACTACTAACTAATCTCCTATTTTTATGGCACTACTCCACTAGCTTAGTCTTCACTTTTGACCATGTGCTGAAGGTGCCTTGTAGCGAAATCTTAGGTTAGACCACGTCTCCAGCCGTTATACCTATCAAATATTAACCAACACATGCGAAACAATCGTTAGTAATACCAGTAACTGAGGATCCTTGATCATGACAGGATCTGGCTAAGATAACTGATCCAAGAACATATTTCAGGATAACATATCCATAGTGTCAAATTTTCGCGCCCTAACAATTGCCCCCAAAATGGCGGTTGTGATAAGATCATAGCTGTTATTTTGTCTTTGAATTCAAACTTTCTGCAAAAACAGATGAGATTTGACAAGCTAGATATAATTATCATATATCTAAAGTTTTTCCTTGAGAACTTTCCTTCAAGCTATATATCCAAAACCTCTTATTCTTTCTACAAATCATGAATAGCTAGTGACACCTTACTTTAACCCGGATGGATGGTCCATCTTTCGTATGGAGAAATCTGGGTTAAGGATTTTGGTTAAATCCAGGTGACTTATGATTAATAATAATCTAAAACTTTTGACTATTTGCTTGTTATTTATTATTTTGAAAATTTGTTTGATATAGTCTTAGCTTTATTGAAAGTTTAAGAAACTTTTTAGGATAGAGTATCCTTAAGAAAAATAATTAGAGGAAACTTTTTAGGATAGAATGTCCTTAGAAAAACAATTAAAAGGAAAATTTTTAGGATAGAATATAGTTAGGAAAATTCAAAGATTTTAAATCTTTAACCCAGAAAGATTTATAAGGATCCTAGCTAAATCAATATAAATTTAGAAGTAGAAATCATACCACAAGGTCTAAGTAGACCTAAGTTTCCATAAATATAGAACCTTCGGTAATCCTTGTAGGAATAAGCTATGGATCGGTGATCCTTAAGTCTTGATTCTTGTTATTGGACTTAGCATATCTATTGCAAAGAACTTATAATATTAATTGGGGTTAAACCCGTTAAGCTGGGGACAAGCCCAAATAATAAACTGGGGACTAGCCCGTGCAACTGGGGACAAGCCCGTGAACTGGGGACAAGCCCAAAAACTGGGGACAAGCCCATAAATTGGGGACAAGCCCAAACTGGGGCTAAGCCCAAACTGGGGATTGACCCAATATACGGATGTTAACTAGGGACTCGTCCAAACTGGGGTTTAGCCCAAACGTGAGATAACATGAAAATGTTATAAACCGGTGGTATGGTACGTCTACCATAAATCGTAGGATCCTCCATATAGCTGAAGACAACAAAATTGTCAGACACTAAGCGTGTACTGGTCCTGCTGCCCCGAACTATACATTGGATAGCGTGCGCTACAGGCGAGAGTGTAGAAACTCTAATTCGTAAACCTTTAAACCTTGGAGGATATGACCATCGGGGTCATACCCAATCGTGGGATAGGCCAAGGGAAATAGTTTAGTACCTTAAATGTAAAGGAGATGTGGCCAACCTCTTGATCATTGAATATCTTGCTAATATCCTGCATTGTTACTTAAAACTTGAAAATTACAAATGTTAAGAATATGTTATCCTTAAATAAATAAACATCTTAAATGAATAAGTGATCAGATAGATATTACCGATTTTAGGATCCTTGATCCTATAAGGACACACAATCCTCAGTGGATACTCGATCCTGATCAGAAAAAGTATTTCTTGAGGTGGATAGCATTCCATGCTCTTGGTAACCTATTGCCTTCCATGGTGAGCAAATGATATGCCCCCTTTCCCGCTTCCGACTCTATCAGATAAGGACCTTCCCACTTGGGTGCTAGCTTCCATCTGCTGGATTGGTTGTATTCTGGAAGGCTTTCCTCAATACCAAATCTCCTTTTGTAATATTATGATCCTTATACTCTTGTTGTATGCCCCAGCTACCCTTTGTTGACAAGCTGCCATTCTGATCTTGGCTAGGTCTCTGAGTTCTTCACCAGTATCCAAATCTTCGAGAAGGATTTCTGTATTAACTTCAGGATCACGGATGCTTGTTCTGGTTGTAGGAACCACCATCTCTATAGGGATTACTGCTTCCGATCCAAACACCAATGAGAAGGGCGTTTGTCCTGTTGCATTCTTGGGTGTTATCCTATCAGCCCAAAGAACATAAGGTAGCTCTTTGGCCCACTTTCCTTTCTTGGATTCTAGTTTCTTCTTTAAATTGTTGATGATTATCTTGTTACTTGACTCCGCTTGACCATTAGCTTGAGGATGCACTGGAGTAGAGGTAATCATCTTGATGCCCCAACTGTCACAAAAGTTAGTAGTTCTTTTCCCAATAAACTGGGATCCATTATCACAAACACTTTCAGATGGGATCCCAAATCTAGTTATAATATTTCTTTTTATGAAGGATATGACTTCCCTTTCTTGGACTTGCACGAATGCTTCTACTTCAATCCATTTAGAGAAGTAGTCTGTCATAGCAAGCATAAAGACCTTTCCACCTGGTGCCTTTGGTAGCTTGCCAACAATATCCATTCCCTATTTCATGAAAGGCCATGAAGAGGATATAGGATATATTGCTTCTGCTGGCTGATGAAGGATGTTTGCTTGCCTTTGACGAGCATCACACTTCTTTGAATACTCCATTGCATCCTTCTTTATCGTCGGCCAGAAGTACCCAGTCCTAAGTATCCTGGAAAATAATGCTCTTCCTCCTGTGTGGTTGCCGCAATCGCCCTCGTGGAATCTTGGAGTACCTCTTATATTTCAGGATCCTCAATGCATCTCAAATAGGGACCTGTAAGAGATTTCCTATACAGAATATCATGTAATAAAATGTATTGTGATACCTTGAGTTTAAAGGATTTCGGACTCTCCATAGCTGGGATTTCTCCATATTAAATGTATTTTTTGATTGGGCGGATCAGGATCCTTGACTATTTAAGGATGATGGATCCCAAAGTACAATTTGTTTGTCAGTTGTTATCTCCCCAATTTCTTGTCCTCCTATTGCTGGAGAGAGTATATGGATGATTGGGATCTTTGTATTTTCTGGGATCTTCAAAGATGAGGCTAAATTTGCCAAAGCATCTGCCCCACCATTTTCTTCCCTTGGCACGTGTACTATACTAAATAATTTGAAAATTTGAAGGATTTTGCTAATTCCTTCACAACATCTAGATATTTGATCATATTGTCACCTTTCACGGTATATGAGCCGTTAAAGTGGTTAGTTATAAATAAAGAATCTATATAAACTTGAAGATACCTGATCCTCATCTGTTTAGCTAAAAGTAAACCTGCAATAAGTGCTTTGTATTCTGCCTCATTGTTGGTGGATTGAAATGCACATGCAATGGACTGGGGTATTATGTCCCCCTGTGGCGATTTAAGTAGTATGCCCAATCCCTTTCCTCTTACGTTGGATGCTCCATCTGTGAAGAGGATCCAAGGATCCTTGGTTTCTTCTAGTTGCTGGACTTCTAAATCAGCTTCCTTTTGCATGTCACTGCCGAAGTCAGCCACAAAGTCTGCTAGTGCTTGCGCTTTAATGGCTGTTCTAGGCTAAAACTGAATATCATATGCACTCAGCTTCACAGCCCACTTGGCCATCATTCCTGACAATTCTAGTTTTCTAAGCACATTCTTCACACGATAATTAGTTCTCAAAATAATAGTATGTGTTTCAAAGTAATGTCTCAATTTAGTAGAAGCCATAATAAGTGCAAGAATTAACTTTTCTAAATGAGAATACCTGGATTCCGCATCTAAAAGACTTTTACTTACATAATAAACGGGATGATGTTCACCTTCATGATCCTTAACAAGGACGGCACTTACTGCATTACCTGAAACTGCTAGTTATAGATATAAGGATTCTCCATCCACAGGCTTCATCAGAGCTGGTGCTGAGGATAAGTAATCCTTTAAGGTTTTTAGGGCGACTTCATGCTTCTCTGTCCATTCGAACTTCTTGTTTTTCCTAAGGATGTCATAGAAGTCTTTGCATTTCTCCGAGGATCTAGAAATGAATCTGTTGAAAGCAGCTATTCTCCCCGTTAATCTTTGGACATCCTTAGCGTTCACAGGAGATTTCAAGTTGATGATGGCTTCTATCTGCTTGGGGCTTGCCTCTATTCCTCTTTTGGTTACCATGTATCCTAGAAACTTTCCAGCCTTAACACCAAAATTTGGACGGCTTTAGTTTCATGTTATACTGTTCGAGGATATTGAATGCTTCTTCAAGATCTTTGAGGTGATCCTCAACTCTCTTTGACTTCACCACCATGTCATCTATATAGACTTCCATGGTTTTGCCTAACTGGTCCTTGAACATCATGTTGACTAATCTTTGATATGTCGCCCCTGCATTTATTAGTCCGAATGACATAGCAATATAAAAATATATGCCGGTGGGAGTCATGAATGTTGTATCCTCTTGATCAGATGGTTCTGTTAGGCCATGAATTTTATACTGAGGATCCTTTATCCTTAACTGTTTTATGGATAGTTTATCCTTGAAATATGTGTCAGGATATAAAGGATCGACGATCCTCGGTATTACTTGTTTACTAATGATTGCGTTTAGTATGGTGATGTGTTGGACAGGTGTGACAACTTTAGACGTACTTGCATCAATTATCCTTACAGAGCATTCTCTAGCTAGAGCATGGATCCAGGATCCTACTTCAATGTAGCTGTTTATGGACGAACTCATGTGAAGATGAACGTGCAAATATCAACAACGGCTATAAGACTTGTTCTCCCGCTTATCTCGCTAATGGACGGCTATTGGCACGTGGTCAAAGGTCGTGGAGCGGCTAGTGGAAGACTTCCGGATAGCTAGGAAATATTGTTAGTAATATTTCTTATTTATTTGAGCTATGATCGAGTAGAAAAACACATGTATCAGCACACACACTAGAGCAGAAACAAGCATTCTCTCTATTCACTAGCTTATTTTGTAATCTCGATCATTGGCTCCACTACGTTTGTAACACCCTTTTTATCTAATATAAACAACGGTGATAGTTTTCACCGTCCGGGGGTTTTTTGTGCTGGAGATCACGATAATAATATACTTATCGACCAAAGGTTACCTTGTTGATCCTTGACCGAAAAGATTCGACCAACGATTACTTAGTTAATCATTGATTGAAGAGATTCGACCAAAGATTACCTTGATAAGTTTTGACCGAAGTAAGACTATCTTGGTTAAGGGCTTTCCCTCGTGATCAAACCTTTGTGTTCACCTATATTACGATTACGCACTTGTCATTATCAAGTTAGCACCTTACCTCACTTAACAGATTTGGATACTTGATCCTTAGCAGATTTTTGTCCAAAAAAATTTGGCGCCCACCGTGGGGCAATTGGTGCTATAATCCATATTATTCTTATCATTCTCAATTTTTTCATACCCATATCACTATCAATGGCCTCTCAATCAACCTCTGCTTCATCAAACATACCGGCTACGGTTCCTCTCTCATCAAGGACTTTGCCACCGATGCCTCCGCCAATCACGGGAACGCAACGGCCTGCTGCTGCTGGGAGCAAGACGCAACTACCAGTCTTCCAGAGCTCAAAAACCGCTGCTGCTGCCCCGGTGGTTAATACTAACAGTGATATTTCATCTATGTTTTCGCAAGTTAAAGCATACATGGAGCAGCAGAACAAGACCAACCAGAGGATCCTTCGTGAGATAGAAGATCTCAAGAAGAACAATAGTCCAGAAGAGGATCTCACCCCCCTAATGCCAAGGATGCTGGATTTCACCAGTCCAGAATCTGTGGCTCAGTTCTCACAAGGATCATCTATCCTTCAACAGGGGTCCATGGGTCAACAGGCTCAAGGATCCTCGCTATTTCAGCAAGGATCATCTATCCTTCAACAGGGGTCCATGGGTCAACAGGCTCAAGGATCCTCGCTATTTCAGCGAGGATCATCTATCCTTCAGCAGAGGTCCACAAGTCAACAGGCTCAAGGATTCTCGTTAGATTCACCAAGGTCGACTAATCTCCAACAAGGATCCATGGCTCTTCAGAATCAAGGATCCTCATATTATCCACAAGGATCAGCCATTCTTCTGCAGGGATCCAATGGTACCCAACCTCAAGGATCCTTCATCCCAAATCAAGGATCCTTCTTTCCGAATCAAGGATCCTTAGGCGTCCAACATCAACGATCCTCCGATGTCCATGAAGGAGACATAATCCCCATGCAGACTATAGCCTATGGAAGACCAACTCTCATCGCAGACTCCTCTTATCCCATCTACTCATCCGAGATGCCAACCTTCACTCAGCAATGAGATAACTTGTACGATCCTTTATTCTTAGATGCTAACCGTGATTCCATGCGGGATGCAGGTATCAAGCAAGCTATGGCCAAGGAGCTGCAGAAGCTCAAGGATACGATATCCAGTGTTCCCGGGGTCATAAGACCAATTCCTGTCACACCCTCAAAATCCACTAACGGAGTTTTACCGTCAGAGGGTGTGAACTAACAGGATCGGAATCATTAGTTATAATCAAACACCAAAGTAAAGTTTTCAAACCACGAAACATTTAAGTGTAAATAAGTGCGGAAGCGTAAAATCATAAACCAAGTGTTGTGTCATGCAGGACGACTTAAAAACCCAATTAATAACAGTTTAAAAACGAGTTTGCAAAAACGATAGAGTTCAATGTAATGCATGTTCCTATACCGCGCGCCTGCCTTGTCTACCTGAGAATAACATACTAAAAGTGTCAACACGGGGTTGGTGAGTTCACATATATAAATAAAGAAAATGTTTGCGTTTAAGTGTTTGCGTTTTGCGTTTGCGTTTTGCGTTACTAGATAGTGTTAAGTCAATTATATATCGATAGGTAGCTAGCCTATACAACAAGTATTACTAAGTGTTCGACACCGAAGCTGACTGTTTATCAATTGCCTTGCCACCATGTCTATCCCGACCATGGAAAATGTGTTAGCCAAGATTACACCCACTCGACCTCCAGTCGAGTTTAGCGTTGGGTGGGGTTTGTCAAACCCAGTAGTACTACTCAACAATGACTCGCTATTATACAAATACTAAACGGTTAGATGTTATGAAGGAATTTAGTTGTTTCGTTTGCCACTTAGCCTTTACAAGTGATATATAACTAATAACAAAATCTAAAGTGTTTTGGAGTATGTTATCTCCCCCAAGTAAAAAAAAGCGTTTAAAAGAGTAAAAGGGGAACGTGAAACTCACTGTTTGCGAAGAATTCAAAAACAAGTCAACCAAGAGATGCGCGTCACAGAAAAATCCTCACTAGCGTTCTAAAACAAGAATGAGATTTTCTAAGTGTTGGAACTATTATTGAGTCTCTAGACTCGACACATAATACCTATGCGTGAGATACGTTTCGTGTTTCGTTTGTGAATTGTGTGTGACTCAACAAACACATTGGTGATACGTTACATGTGTGAACAACTACTTACGTGTCAAGTATTAATATTGTACATTACTAGCATTCATTCCCCACAAGGGCAATTTAGTCAAAAACATAGCAATTATCTAGCAACAAGCACGTTTCATGTATTTTCATATAGTTCAGCAGCTAGTTCTATCAAGACATATTTCTACTTGAAAGATTACTCTATTCAACAGATCATAACATATCAATTAATTCACCAAAAATAGTCACAAAAGCACACATGAGTTAGGTTTCCAGAACTATTTTTATTGTATTTTTATTCCACATAGATTTTTCACAATGGTCAAAACACTACAGTAAACTCACAGCAGTCAGAATCATGCGCAACAGAATGATATTTGTTATTTCCATTAAATGGTAATTCCAATTAATGCAAGACTAATTGTTTTAGGTTCTTAACTCAACATGTTAACTTCCAGAAGTGGAACCAACCCATTTGGTCTTGTAGTTCATGAGATATGATAATTACAAAACAGCCTAACAGCAGGTCTCACAATTCAGACTTGCACTTCAGTTTTGTAAAATAATAAAAGTTAACTTTTACCCGTCCAAAAAATACAAACTTGAACTTTTAGAAACTAGACTCAACCTAGTACACTGTAGTGTTGACAATCTCGACCAATTACCATATTAACATTCAGTTACAGTTGTCTAAACATAACTTACAATCTGTCCAGTACCAGTTTTGACCTTTGATCACATTTAAATCGTTTGAGCAACCAAAACACCTCCAAATCAGGCGTGGTTGGGTTTTCTGAAAACTAGACTCAGAGCACTACCTTTTAGACTCATAAATATTTCAGTTTTGTTTTATATTTAACAAGTTACGTCTCGTTCAAGTTTAACTATCACTGCTGTCAAAAATCAGCAGGCACACACAATCGTCTAGCATGCATCCTAAGCATACGACATATCTCCAATCATGCAATAAACATAATTATCCATAAAAATCAGTAGTAAACCCTCTAGGGTTTACGAACAATCAATGATCTAACAATCTTTCACCGTTCAAAATCACACATGATCATCTAAATCAATAACCGAAGCATAATCAAGCATCATCTAATCAAAACAAAGCATATGAACACTTAACACATGATTTACAAAATTAGGGTTTTATGTTTATACCTTAAAAACACAGAAAAGAGCAAGAGGAAAGTGAGAGATGCCTAGAAACAAGTGCGGGATGCTCCGATTATGAAAAACAAGGCCAAAACGGAAGTAATATGGTGTTGGTGGTGGCTGCCGTCGCAAGGGGGGGGGGGGTGAGGGCCGATCGGGTTTGAGGAGGGAGGGGTGAGGATTAGGGTTTTTATTATTATTAATAATAATATGTTACACAAAGGCCCCTCAACTTTTAGTTATTACTTTTCTAGCATAAAGTAGCTTTTTGCATCTTGAGTTAATGTTCTACATAATATTATCACATAACACATAAGCCTAACACATAATTATCAAATAATTATTGTTTGGATGTTTGTCGTTTATTCACCAATGGTTTGCGTCAACTCGTTTGCATTTCGGTGCAATCCCGAAAGACTACATGTGTAGTGATTGTCAAGCGTCATTTAAAACCCTAGTTTAAATGTAATGAGATGTGCGTTATAGATCGAGTGATCTTAAGTTTGAATTGATGGAGTTTGGATTAACGTAGTTAACCTGAAATTGACGAGTGTCACAATTCCGGAAATACCTGAGGGAAGCCACAGAGTATCCAGATTCGCCCCGCCTATCTGTGATGCTGAAATCCCGAAGCGGTTCCAAACTCCAAATATGAAGACTTATGACGGGACCACTGATCCTGAAGAACATGTAGCACAGTATAGGGAAAGGATGGAGATCAATCCTATTCCGGAGAGACTCAAAGAAACTTGCCTATGCAAGGGCTTTGGATCCACACTAATGGGAGCCGCTCTAAAATGGCTGCTAAGTCTTCCTCCTTTTTCAATTACTTCTTTCTCTCACTTAGTTAACTTATTTAACACTCAATTTTCCTGTAGTCGGAAATTTGAGAGGTTAACCAGTGATTTATATTATGTTGTCCAACCTAGTGATGAATCCCTTAGGGATTTCGTCACCAGATTCGGCAAGGAAGCTCTAGAAATCCCAAATCTTGACATGACAACTGCTGTTGAAGCATTCAAGATGGGAATTCAGAAGAGCTCCCCCTTTTATGATGATTTAGTGATGACTCCATGCAAGACATTAGACGAAGTCAGAAATAGGGCATTAAGATACATCCGGTTGGAAGAAGACAAAAGGATCTAGGATCGTCTTGGGGGACAAGCAAAACAAGAAACCCCCGAGAAGAATAAAGGATCCTGGAACAGGAATAACAATTCGAAGCCGTTTGCCAAGTTCAACAATCAGAACGTACGGGCAGTTGAAGAGGGAGATGACGATGAAGACTATCCTTGCATCTCCGATTATTGTTTCTCTGTGGACACTCAAGGCTTGATCTGTGCCATGAAGGATTTGGGAGAAAAAGAGAGGTGGCCACGAAAGAATGAAAAGGTTGTCGGTTTCAAGGACAAATCTAAGTATTGCGCCTTCCATGAAGACTTTGGCCATGCGACAGACGAGTGCATTAGCTTAAGGAAGGAAATTGGTTACCTCCTGAGCAAGGGCCACTTTAAAGAACTCTTGGGAAGGAAGAAATCCAAGATCCAGGATACTTAAGACCTTTCACAAAAAGCAACACCACCACCACCAGATGCTCATGTGATCAACTTTGTCTCCAAAGACTACGAATTATTTCAAGATTCTTGTGCCATAAGAGAAGATCCCGTAGTAGAATTCGAACTGGACGACGAGAGAAGACCGCTCATCCCCACTACTCGAATGACTGATCAGAGAATCTTTTTCAATTCAAGGATCCAGGATCCTCATCAGGACAAGCTGGATATGCATACGTCAATTTCATCTCCGGAGGTTCTGACATATGTGGAACTTCTTTCTCTGTAGCAAAAAGACTCGCTAAAGAGATAAAGATGGATAGCGGAGATCGACCAGTAGTGTCAACCACCTTAACAACAGACAAGAGAATCTTCTTCGATGAGGAAGACAAAATGAACATTCAGGATCCTCATCACGACAGTTTGATTATTACTTTATTTATCTCTAACCATTATGTACGCAGGATCCTAGTAGACGGTTGCAGCTCGGTCAACATTATCCAACATGATGTCCTTAAGAAGATGAACATCCCGGATTCAGAAATCATTCCTAGAACTTCGGTGTTAGTCGGTTTCAGTGGCGAAACCAAGAAGACACTGGGGGACATCAACCTCCCAATTTATATCGAAGGGTTAAATTCATACCAAAAATTTTGTGTTATAGATAAACTTTCTTGTTGCAATGTTATTTTAGGTAGGTCGTGGCTCCATGGAATGAAGGCTGTAGCCTCAACTTATCTCCAGTGCATCAAGCTACCTACTCCTTGGGGAGTTGTAAAGATAGTAGGTGACCAAGCGGAGGCCAAGAACTATTATTCATCGTCAATGAAGCCAACAGCCAAGCCAACCATAGCATAGCAATTACAGCAACATCCTAGGGACGTGCTGGAAGCTCAGGAGAAAGACCTTAAAGAAGTATCATTGGACCTCGAAGATCCAGAAATAAAGGTGTTCTTAGGATCCAGTATCCCTAGTAAGATTGAGGAGGATACAATATCCTTATTAGGACAAAGAAGATCTACTTTTTTCCTTCAAGCACTCGGACATGACAGGTATTTCAAAAGAGGTAATCACTCATAAACTCGGCCTTGATTTATCTTTTAAACCCGTCCATCAGAAGCGAAGGAAATTCGCTCCTGAGAGGAACAAGATCATACAAGAAGAAGTTGAAAAACTTCTTAAGGCCGGTATGATCAGAGAGGTTCAATATCCTGGCTAGCTAATGTGGTCGTTGTTTAAAAAAAGAATGGAAAGTGTAGGGTGTGTGTCGATTTTACCGATTTAAACAAGGCATGCCCCAAGGATCCTTTCCCATTGCACATATAGATCCATGGTGGATGCAACGACAGGACATGAAATGCTTACTTTCATGGATGCTTCCTCTGGGATTTCAACAAATTCAGATGGAACCATCTGATCAGGAAGATACTGCATTCATGACTCCTACTGGCATATATTGTTATACTGCTATGCCGTTTGGACTAAGAAATGCAGGGGCAACATACCAAAGATTAGTCAACATGATGTTCAAGGATCAGTTGGTTAAGACTATGGAGGTCTACATAGATGATATGGTGGTAAAATTAAACAAAGCCGAGGATCACCTTAGAGACCTCGAGGAAGCATTCAATATCCTTGACCAATATAACATGAAACTGAATCCGTCAAAATGCGACTTTGGTGTTAAGGCTGGAAAGTTTCTGGGATATATGGTGACTAAAAGAGGAATTGAAGCAAGCCCTGAACAAATTGAAGCCATCGTCAACCTTAAATCGCCTACAAACGTCAAGGACGTCCAAAAACTAACGGGAAGAATAGCTGCTCTCAACTGATTCATCTCAAGATCCTCCGAGAAATGCAAAGACTTCTACGATATTCTTAGAAAGAATAAGAAGTTTGAATGGACAGAAAAGCATGAGGCTGCGCTCAAGTCGTTGAAGGATTACTTATCCTCAGCACCATCCTTAATGAAGCCAGTGGACGGAGAATCCGTGTATTTATACCTAGCAGTTTCCGGTAATGCAGTAAGTGCTGTTCTCGTCAAGGATCATGAAGGTGAACAACACCCCGTATATTATGTAAGTAAGAGTCAGTTAGATGCAGAAGCCAGGTACTCTCACCTTGAGAAATTAATTCTTGCCTTAATTATGGCTTCTACTAAATTGAGACACTATTTTGAAACTTATCCTATTATTTTGAGAACTAATTATCCTGTGAAGAATGTTCTTAGAAAACCAGAGTTATCAGGTAGAATGGCCAAATGGGCAGTGAAGTTAAGTGCATATGATATCCAGTACGAGCCGAGAATAGCAATCAAGTCTCAAGCACTGGCGGACTTTGTGGCTGATTTCACTAGTGATCTACAAAAAGAAGCTGACTTGGAGGTCCAACAACTGGAAAAGACCAAGGATCCTTGGATCCTCTTCACAGATGGAGCATCCAACGTAAGAGGAACGAGATTGGGCATACTACTGAAATTGTCACAGGGGGACATTCTACCCCAGTCCATTGCATGTGCATTCCAAGCTACCAACAATGAAGCAGAATACGAAGCACTCATAGCAGGTTTACTTTTAGCCAAAAGTATGAGGATCAGGTATCTTCAAGTTTATATGGATTCTTTACTCATTACTAACCACTTTAACGGTTCTTATACCGTAAAAGGTGAAAATATGATCAAATATTTAGAAATTGTGAAGTAATTAGCAAAATCCTTCGAAGTGTTTAGTATAGTACAGTTACCAAGATAGGAAAATGCTGGGGCAGACGCCTTAGCAAATTTAGACTCATCCCTAAAAATACCAGAAAATACGAAGATCCCAATTATTCACATACTCTCGCCAGCAATAGGAGAGCAAGAAGTTGGGGAAATAACAAGTGATAAGCAGATTGTACTTTGGGATCCATTATCCTCGAACAATCAAGGATCCTAGATCCTCCCGATCAAAAAGTACATTCAGACTGGAGAGATCCCAGCTACGGAGAATCCAAAATCCTTCAGACTCAAGGTGTCGCAATATATTTTATTAGATGATATGCTATACAGAAAATCTCTGGCAGGTCCATACTTGAGGTGCATCGAGGATCCTGAAATCCAGGAAGTACTTAAAGACTTTCACGAAGGAGATTGCGGCAACCACACAGGTGGAAGAGCATTATTTTACAGAATACTCAAAACTGGATACTTCTGGCCAACAATGAAGAAGGATGCAGTGCAATATTCAAGAAAATGTGATGCTTGTCAAAGACACGCGAACATCCTTCATCAGCCAGCGGAGCCTCTATATCCTATATCCTCCTCATGGCCTTTCATGAAATGGGGTATGGATATTGTAGGCAAACTACCAAAAGCACTAGGTGGAAAGGTCTTTATGCTTGCTATGACTAACTACTTCTCCAAATGGATTGAGGCAGAAGCATTTGTACAAGTCCGAGAAAGGGAAGTGATATCTTTTATTAAACGAAATACTATAACTAGATATGGTGTTCCTGCCTAAATTGTTTGTGAAAATGGCTCCCAATTTATCAGGAGTAGAACTACTAACTTTTGTGACAGCTGGGGCATCAAAATGATTACTTCTACTCCGGTTCATCCTCAAGCCAATGGCCAAGCAGAGTCTAGCAACAAGATCATCATCAATAATCTAAAGAAGAAGCTAGGATCCAAGAAGGGAAAATGGGCTGAAGAACTTCCTTATGTTCTTTGGGCTGACAGGACTACGCCGCAACAGGCCAAACACCCTTCTCATTGGTGTTTGGATCAGAAGCTGTGTTCCCTACAGAAATGGTGGTTCCTACGGCAAGAACGAGCATCCGTGATCCTGAATCCTGGACTTCTTTCTTCCTAACAGTACCTTAAAGTGGTCCTTGCTTAGGAGGTATCCGATTTCCCTCCTCAAACTGATGCAATCGTCCGTCATGTGGCCAAAATCCTCATGGAAAGCACACCATTTGGTTTTGTCTCTGAAGGTTGTTGAATTCTCGTTATCTCGGGGCTACCTTGCCTTCTCCCCTGGATCCTTCATGGCACAAATCAAGCCATGGGTATCTACGGAGAAGCAATACTTGAGATGTTGGGGTACTCCTCATCATCATCCTTCTTCAATAGCTCGAACGTTTTGATTGTTGAATTTGGAGTATGGCTTCGAATTGTTGTTTCTGTATGATGATCCTGTATTCTTGTCAGGGGATTCTTGCTTCGTTTGAGCCTCTAACCGTTCCTGGATCCGTTTGTCATCTTCCAGCCGTATGAACCTTAGTGCTCTGTTCCTTACTTCATCTAAAGTCCTGCAAGGAGTCATCACAAGATCATCATAAAAGCGGGAGCTCTTCTGAATTCCCATCTTGAATGCTTCAACAGCAGTAGCCATGTCATGATTGGGGATTTCTAGAGCTTCCCTATTTAACCTTGTAACAAAATCCCTAAGGGATTCATCACTAGGTTGGATAACTCGGTATAAATCACTAGTTAACTTCTCAAATTTCCTACTACAGGAAAATTGACTGTTGAAAAAGTTAACTAAGTGTGAGAATGAAGTAACAGAAAAGGGAGGAAGACTTAGCAGCCATTTCAAAGCAGATCCTGATAGTGTGGCCCCAAAGCCTTTGCATAAACAAGCCTCCTTGAGCCTCTCAGGAATCGGGTTGATCTCCATCCTTTCGCTGTATTGAGCTACGTGCTCTTCAGGATCAGTGGTCCCGTCATACACTTTCATGTTAGGGGTTTGAAAGCGTTTAGGTATCTCCTGCGTCATAGATTGGTGGAGCAAATCTGAATAATTTGTGACTTCCCTCCGGTATCTCAGGAATTGGACAGATCACCCTCGGTACACTGGATATCATATCCTTAAGTTTCTGCACTTCCTTAGCCATAGCTTGGTTGATACCTGTGTCCTGAATGGAACCATAGTTAGCATTTAAGGGTATAGGATTATACGTGTTACCTCTTTGTTGTGTAAAGGTCGGCATTCCAGAAGAGTGGTTGAGGTAAGAAGCGTCTGCTACAGGAGTTAGTCCACCAGAAGCTATGGTCTGCATGGGTATTATATCTCCCTCATGGACCTCAGAGGATCGTTGATGTAGAATCCCTGAAGATCCTTGATCTTGGAAGAAGGATCCTTGATTGGGGATAAAGGATCCCAGTGATTGAGAATTGAAGGATCCTTGAGGATATGATCCGTAGGATCCTGGTTAAAGGATAAATGATCCTTTCTGAAAGGTTGAGGATCCTTGAGCTAACTGACCCATGGACCCCGGTTGAAGGATGGATGATCCTTGCTGAAAAGTTGAGGATCTCTGAACATGTTGACCCATGGATCCCTGGTTAAGGATGGATGATCCTGGGTGAAAGATCGAGGATCCTTGAGTTTGTTGACCCATGGATCCCTGTTGGAGGATAGATGATCCTTGCTAGAATTCAGCCAAGGACCCTGGAGTGGTGAAATCCAGCATCCTAGGCACTAAGGGAGTCTGATCCTCCACTGGTCTCTTAGTCTTCTTGAGATCTTCAATCTCCCGAAGGATCCTCTGGTTGGTCTTGTTCTGCTGCTCCATGTAAGCCTTAACCTGCGAAAACATAGAGAAAACATCATTGTTAGTATTAACCAACGAATTGGCAGTAGTCGTTTTTGAGCTCTGGAAGACTGGTAGTTGCGTCTTGTTTCCAGCAGCAGCAGCCCGTGGTGCTCCCATGATTGGCAGAGGCATCGGTGGCAAGGTTCTTGATGAGAGAGGAACCGAAGATGGCATGGTTGATGAAGCAGAGGTTGATTGAGAGGCCATTTAAAGTGATATGGGTATGAAAAATTGAAAATTGATGGGAATAATATGGATTATAGCAGAAATTGCCCCACGGTGGAAGCCAAATTGTTTTGGACAAAAATCTGCTAAGGATAATGTATCCAAATCTGTAATTCTGAGGTCTAGTGCTATGATAACAATAAAAATTGTATGAATGAAATTGAGATGAACATCGTGATTTGTTGCGAGGAAAAACCCCTTGATCTTGTTTAGATCAAAGGAAAAAAAACCCCGGGTGATGACAGATGACAACTCGTCAATCATCAATTTATTAATCACAAAAAGGTTACAAGTGTTTTGGAGATTACGATCAATGCTACAATGAATGCTAGTGTGTAGGGAAAATTATTAGTTCTGCTCTAGTGTGTGAGAATACAAGTGATCAGTTGTGACCTAGCTGATCATAAATTCGTTTATAAAGAAAAATAACTACTAACTAATCTCTTATTTTTATGGCACTACTCCACTAGCTTAGTCTTCACTTTTGACCATGTGCTGAAGGTGCCTTGTAGCGAAATCTTATGTTAGACCACGTCTCCAGCCGTTATACCTGATAAATATTAACCTACACATGAAAAACAATCGTTAGTAATACCAGTAACTGAGGATCCTTGATCCTGACATTATCTGGCTAAGGATAACTGATCCAAGAACATATTTCAGGATAATATATGCACAGTGTCAAATTTACGTACCCTAACACCCATGATTTGGCATGTTCTAAGCACCATTGAAAGAATCATCGAGGAAGAGAGATCAATTTCGGCATCCAGGAACTGTCTCACCTTTATACCCTAGCTACCCATGGTTCAAGCCGGTTTTTATTGAAGTGTAAACCTCGACAACCCAACCCGATCTCAAAAGTAATCTAAAACGATTCCTTTTGGAGGAATCAATTTTTCTTTGTGAATCGAGACTCCATACACGGTGGAGCTGATTTAACTTTGACTTGGGTTAAGAAGGGTAGGATCCTGGATCCTTGACAGAGATACAATCCGTGATAAATGTTCTAACTTTGAGTATTTTTTCCTTTTTATTTGCAGCTGAGAACTTTGCATCTTTAGCCAAGCTACCTGGAACGGAAGAAAAAACAAAAAGATTTTTGGCCCTGGATTCCGAGGTTAGGACCTTCCAAGCCAGATTTGTTGAAGCTTTTGCGACATCTCTTCAGACTCCAACATGTCAATTAATATTAGAATAATAAATAGAAATGAATAAAATTAGATAAAATACTTATCTGTTATTTGGTTTGTGCAGGTGCTCAAAAATACCAGAAGTCTGCTAACAAGTTCTCCTTAGAGGATATCGACAGCATGATTACTCCTCAAAGTATCAAGAAGGAGGCTTTGAAGGCAGCAAACTCTTCCGAGCCAAAGACCACGACTACCAGAGCCAAGTCAGCAGCATCCAAAAGAAAGAGATCTTCCGAGCCCGAGACCCACTTCGATATGATCCTCACAGTAAGCATCCTGTATCCTGACGTCTTGAAGTTTAAGGATCCAATATCCTTCTAACTTTTACTTAACTGTTGGCCACAGGCTGTAAACGCTTTCAAGGATCATTATGAGAGGATTGTGAACCAAATGAGTGAGAAGCTGTCCGTGATGGGAAATGCTGCGGTCACCAAGGACAAAGTCATAACCTAGTTCTCGAAAGACAAGAAGCGGTTGGAGGATCAAATATCCTTAGCAGAAGCCCAACACCAAGAAGAGGTGAAACAGGATACCGAAGAAGCAAAAATGTGGGCTGCCTGGTCAGTGCTGCAGGCAAGGTTCAAGATGGCGACAGAGGCTGGTCCTGCCTTCGAGAAGGCTGTTTGGGATGTTGAGAAGTGGAAAGCGACCTTGGTGACTCTTGGTGGTGAGGAAGACGTGGCGATGGCTGATGGAGCTGGAACTAGCAGAGCAAAGGAGGTGGTGTTGACTGAGGAAGGAGCAGGTGCAGCAGAGGGTGTTGATGCCGCATGAATGGGCGATGATAATGAAGATAAGGCCTGAGCCCATTCTTGTTTTTTCCATTATTGATGTTTTTATAGATTATGTGTTATTGTTTGTAACAGACAATAGTAATAGGTTGAAGGATCAGTGATCCTTAAGACAATTTCAAGGGGTGGCAAAGGTGGATGGATCCTCTGTTTGTGGAGATGAAGCCTTTGTTACCCCTGTTTTCTTTATTTTCCTGCACTCTATGAACAGTTAGTAACATCTGATTAACCTGGGTGGATGGTCCATCTTTTCGAATGGTGAAATCCTGGTTAAGGATTTTGAATAAGTCCAGGTGACTTATGATTAAAAATAATCTAAAACTTTTGACTATTTGCTTGTTATTTGTTATTTTGAAAGTTTGTTTGATATAGTCTTAGCTTTATTGAAAATTTTAAGAAATAATCTTGAGTAAAAAATTTTGGGATAGAATATCCTTATGAAAAATATTTATAAAAATTTTAGGATAGAATATCATTGTGAAAAATAATTGTAAGGTTTTAAATCCTTAAGCAAAAAGGTTTATAAGGATCTTAGAATGTAAATTGACAAGTAAAAATCATACCATAAGGTCTAGCTAGACCTAAGTTACCATAAGCAGTGACTCTTCCGTGATCCTTTTAGAAATAAGTTAAGGATTTTAAATCCACAAGTCTTGATTCTCGTGATTGAACTTAGAACATCTGTTGCAAAGAACTTATAAGATTAACTGGGATTTGACCCATCAAACTGGGGACAAGCCCATAAATAAACTGGGGACAAGCCCGTTAAACTGGGACAAGCCCGTGAACTGGGGACAAGCCCAAACTGGAGACAAGCCCAAAAACTGGGGACAAGCCCAAACTGGGGACAAGCCCAAAAACTGGGGACAAGCCCAAGATGCGGATGTTAACTAGGGACTCGTCCAACCGGGATTTAGCCCAAACGTGAGATAACATGAAAATGTTATAAACGGTGGTATGGTACGTCTACCATAAATCGTAGGATCCTCCATATAGCCGAAGACAACAAAATTGTCAGCCACTAAGCGTGTACTAGTCCCGCTGCTCCGGACTATACATTGGATAGCGTGCGCTACAGGCGAGAGTGTAGAAACTCTAATTTATAAGAAAGGTGAAAACCTTTAAACCTTGGAAGATATGACCATCGGGGGTCATACCTTAATCGTGAGCTAGGCCAAGGGAAATAGTAAAGTACCTTAAAGGTGAAGGAGAGGTGGCCAACCTCTTAGACATTTGAACATCTACATTGTTACTTAAAACTTGGAAATAAAAAATGTTAAGAATATGGTATCCTTAAAATAAATAAAAATCTTAAATGAATAAGTGATCAAATAGATATTACCGATTTTAGGATCCTTGATCCTTTAAGGATACTCGATCCTCAGAGGATACTTGATCCTGATCAGAAAAAGTATTTCTTGAGGTGGATAGCATTCCAAGCTCTTGGTAACCTGTTGCCTTCCACAGTGAGCAAGTGATATGCCCCCTTTCCTGGTTCCGACTCGATCAGATAAGGACCTTCCCACTTAGGTTCTAGCTTCCCATCTAACGGATTGGTTGTATTCTGAAAGGATTTCCTCAAGACTAGATCTCCTTCTTGAAATCTTCTGATCCTTATACTTTTGATGTATGCCCCAGCTACCCTTTGTTGATAAGATGCCATTCTGATCTTGGCTAGGTCTTCGAGTTCTTCCACAGTATCCAAGTCTTCGAGAAGGATTTCTCTATTGGCCTCAGGATCACGGATGCTTGTCCTGGCTGTGGGAACCACCATCTCTGTAGGGATTACTGCTTCTGATCCAAACACCAATAAGAAGGGTGTTTGTCTTGTTGCATTCTTGGGTGTTTTCCTATCAGCCCAAAGAAGATATGGTAGCTCTTCGGCCTACTTGCCTTTCTTGTATCCTAGTTTCTTCTTCAAATTGTTGATGATTATCTTGTTACTTGATTCCTCCTGGCCATTAGCTTGAGGATGCACTGGAGTAGAGGTAATCATCTTGATGCCCCAACTGTCACAAAAGTTAGTGGTTCTTTTCCCGATAAACTGGGAACCATTGTCACAAATAATTTCTGAAGGTATACCGAATCTAGTAATAATATTTCTTTTAATGAAAGATATCACCTCTTTTTCGCGGACTTGAACAAAAGATGAAGCTTCTATCCATTTTGAAAAATATTCAGTCATTGCAAGCATGAATACCTTTCCGCCTGGTGCCTTTGGTAGCTTGCCAACAATATCCATTCCTCGTTTCATGAAAGGCCACGAAGAGGATATAGGATACATCGGTTCTGCTGGTTGATGAAGAATATTTGCATGCCTTTGACAAGCATCACACTTCTTTGAATACTCCATGGCGTCTCTCTTCATGGTTGGCCAGAAGTATCCTGTTCTTAGAATCCTAGAAAACAGAGCTCTACCTCCAGTGTGATTACCACAATCTCTTTCGTGAAAGTCTTTGAGCACCTCTTGAATTTCAGGATCCTCGATACACCTCAAGTATGGACCTGCAAGAGATTTCCTATACAGAATATCATGTAATAAAATATATTGTGATACCTTGAGTTTGAAGGACTTAGGATTCTCTGTGAATGGAACTTCTCCATCTTGGATGTATTTTTTGATTGGGAGGATCCAGGATCCTTGGTTGTTTGAGGATGATGGATCCCAAAGTACGATTTGTTTGTCAGTTGTTATATCTCCAACTTCTTGTTCTCCTATTGCTGGCGAGAGTATATGGATGATTGGGATCTTCATATCTTCTGGAATTTTCAAAGATGAGGCTAAATTTGCCAAAGCATATGCCCCAACGTTTTCTTCCCTTGGTACCTGATCAATACTAAATAATTCAAAGGATTTTGCTAATTCCTTCACGACATCTAGATATTTGATTAGTTTTTCTCCTTTAACAGCATATGAGCCATTAAAGTGGTTAGTTATCAACAATGAATCTATATATACTTGAAGATACCTGATCCTCATACGTTTAGCTAATTGCAAACCTGCGATCAGAGCTTCGTACTCTGCGTCATTATTTGTCTCTTGGAACTCACAGGCTATATACTGGGGTAATATGTCCCCCCTGTGGCGATTTCAGTAGGATACCTAATCTTGTCCCTCTTACGTTGGATGCTCTATCTGTGAAGAGGATCCAAGGGTCCCTGGTTTCTTCTAATTGCTGGACTTCTAAATCAGCTTCTTTTTGCATATGTCACTTCTGAAATCAGCCACAAAGTCTGCTAGTTCTTGCGCTTTAATGGCTGTTCTAGGCTCATACTGAATATCATATGCACTCAGCTTCACAGCCCACTTGGCCATCCTTCCTGACAATTCTGGTTTTATAAGCACATTCTTCACAGGATAATTAGTTCTCCAAATAATAGTATGTGTTTCAAAGTAATGTCTCAATTTAGTAGAAGCCATAATAAGTGCAAGAATTAACTTTTCTAAATGAGAATACCTGGATTCCACATCTAAAAGACTTTTACTTACATAATAAACGGGATGATGTTCACCTTCATGATCCTTAACGAGGACAGCACTTATTGCATTTCCTGAAACAGCTAGGTACAGATATAAGGATTCTCCATCCACTCTCTTCATTAAAGCTAGTAATGAGGATAAGTAATCCTTTAAGGCTTTTAGGGCAGCTTCATTCTTCTTCGTCCATTCGAACTTCTTGTTTTTCTAAGGATGTCGTAGAAATCTTTGCACTTCTCGGAGGATCTGAAAATGAATATGTTGAGAGTAGCTATTATTCCCGTCAATCTCTGGACATCCTTAGCATTCACAGGAGACTTTAAATTGATGATGGCTTCTATCTGTTCGAGGCTCGCTTCTATTCCTCTTTTGGTCAGCATGTATCCTAGGAACTTCCCAGTTTTGACACCAAAATGGCATTTTGATGGATTCAGCTTCACATTGTACTGATCCAGGATGTTGAAAGCTTCTTCTAGATCTATGAGATTATATTCTGCCCTTTTTGATTTCACCACCATGTCATCAATGTAGACCTCCATAGTCTTGCCTAATTGATCCTTGAACATCATGTTGACTAATCTTTGATATGTTGCCCCTATATTTCTTAGTCCGAAAGGTATAGCAATATAGCAATATATGCCTGTAGGAGTCATGAATGCTGTACCCTCTTAATCAGATGGTTCCATCTGAATTTGTTGAAATCTAGAGAAAGCATCCATAAAGGTGAGCATCTCATATCCTACCGTTACATCCACCATGGAATATATACGTGGCAATGGGAAAGGATCCTTGGGGCATGCCTTGTTTAAATCAGTAAAATCGACACCCACCCTCCACTTTCCATTCTCTTTAGAAACTACAACCACATTAGCTAACCATCGAGGATACTTAACCTCTCTAATCATACCGGCCTTAAAAAGTTTTTACACTTCTTCTTGTATGATCGTGTTCCTCTTAGGAGCGAATTTCCTTCGGTTCTGATGCACGGGTTTAACAGATAAATCAAGTTCTAATTTGTGAGTAATTACCTCCTTATAAATACATGTCATGTCTGAATGTTTGAATGCAAACGTGGACTTTCTTCATTTTAGGAATGATATTATATCCTCCTCGATCTCACCAGGGATACTGGATCCTAGGAACACCTTCATATTTGGATCCTCAATCCAAGGACACCTCTTTTATGTCTTTTTCTCGAGCTTCCAACTCGTCCTTGGATGTTGCTGTGGTTGCTACGCTATCATCTGTTTAGATGCTGGCTTCATTGATGAAGAATAGTAGTTCTTGGCTTTGACTTGGTCACTATCTATCCTTACTACTCCCCAAGGAGTTGGTAGTTTGATGCATTGATGGTAAGTAGAGGCCACTGCCTTCATCCCATGTAGCCAAGGCCTGCCCAAAATAACATCGCAACAAGAAAGGTTATCTATAACACAAAATTTTTGGTAAGAATTTAACCCTTCAATGTATATTGGGAGTTTGATGTCCCCCAATGTTTTCTTGGTTTCACCAATGAAACTCATTAGCACCGATGTCCTTGGATGAACTCCGAGTCTGGTATATTCATCTTTTAAAGCACATAGTGTTGGATGATATTGACCAAGCTTCCACCATCGACTAGGATCCTGCGTACATAATGGTTAGCAATAAACAAAGTAACAACCAAGCTGTCATGATGGGGATACTGGATGCTTGATTTATCTTCTTCATCGAAGAAGATCCTTTTGTCTGTTGTCAAGGTGGTGGATATAACCGGTCGTTCCCCGTTATCCAACTTGGTCTCCTTGGCTAGCCTCTTAGCTGCTTAGAAGGAAGTTCCACATATGTCTGAGCCTCCGGAAATGAAGTTGATCACTTGAGCATTTGGTGGGGGCGGATTTGCTTTTTGAGGAACCTCTTCAGGATCCTGGATCCTGGACTTTTTTCTTCCCAACAGTTCTTTAAAATGGCCCTTACTCAGGAGGTATCCAATTTCCCTCCTTAAACCGATGCAATCGTCCGTCATGTGGCCAAAATCCTCATGGAAAGCACACCATTTTGATTTGTTTCTGTAGGTGGTGACTTCTCATTCTTTCGGGGCCACCTTGCCTTCTCCCCTAGATCCTTCATGGCACAAATCAAGCCATGGGTGTCTACGGAGAAGCAATATTCTGAGATGCTTGGATAATCCTCATCATCATCTCCTTCTTCAACTGCTCGAACGTTTTGATTGTTGAATTTTGAGTACGGCTTCAAATTGATGTTTCTATATGAGGATCCTTTATTCTTGTCAGGGAATTCTTGCTTCGTTTGAGCCCCTAACCGTTCCTGGATCCTTTTGTCATCTTCCAGCCGTATGAACCTCAATGCTCTGTTCCCTACTTCATCCAAAGACCTGCAAGGAGTCATCACAAGATCATCATAAAAGGGGGAGCCCTTCTGAAGTCCCATATTGAATGCTTCAACAGCAGTAGCCATGTCAAGATTAGGGATTTCCAGGGCTTCCCTGCCAAACCTTGTAACAAAATCCCTAGGGATTCATCACTAGGTTGGATAACTAGGTATAAGTCACTAGTTAACGTTTCAAGTTTCCTACTACAAGAAAATTGGCTGTTGAACAAGTTAACTAAATGTGAAAAAGAAGTAACAGAAAAGAGAGGAAGACTTAGTAACCATTTTAATGCAGATCCTGTTAGTGTGGATCCGAAACCGTTGCATAGACAAGCCTCCTTGAGCCTCTCAGGAATAGGGTTGATTTCCATCCTTTCTCTGTATTGAGATACGTGCTCTTCAGGATCAGTGGTCCCATCATACACTTTCATGTTATAGGTTTAAAAGCGTTTCGGGATCTCTACGTCACATATTGGTGGAGCAAATCTGGACAATTTGTGGCTTTCCTCCGGTAGCTTAGGAATTGGACGGATCACCCCTGGTACGCTGGATATCATATCCTTAAGTTTCTGCAGTTCCTTAGCCATGGCTTGGTTGATACCTGCATCCTGCATGGAACCACGGTTAGCATTTAAGGATATAGGATCATGCGTGTTACCTCTTTGTTGTGTAAAGGTCGGCATTCCAGAAGAGTGGCTGAGATAAGAAGCATCTGCTACAGGAGTTGGTCCACCGGAAGCTATGGTCCGCATGGGGATTATATCTCCTTCATGGACCTCAGAGTATCATTGATATTGAACCACTGAGTATCCTTGATCCTGGAAGAAGGATCCTTGGTTGTAGACGAAGGCTCCTAGTGGTTGAGAGTTGAAGGATCCTTGAATATATGATCCGGAGGATCCTGGTTGAAGGATCAACGGTCCTTGCTGAAAGGTTGAGGATCCTTGAGCTGGTTGACCCATGGACCCCTGGTGAAGGATAGAAGATCCTTGCTGAAAAGTTGAGGATCCTTGAACCAGTTGACCCATGGACCCTGGGTTGAGGATAGATGATCCTTGTTGGAAAATTGAGGGTCTGTGAGTCTGTAGATTCAAGGCTCCCGGTTGAAGGATGGATGATCCTTAAGTAGGTTGAGCCAAGGATATTGGAGTGTTAAAATCCAACATTTTGGGCATCAGAGGAGTTTGATCCTCTACCGGCCTCTTAGTCCTCTTGAGGTTTTCTATCTCCCGAAGGATCCTCTGGTTAGTCTTGTTTTGTTGCTCCATGTATGTTTTGACATTCGAAAACATATTAGAAACATCATTGTTAGTATTAACTACCGAAGTAGCAGCAGTAGTTTTCGAGCTCTGGAAGACTGGTAGTTGCTTCTTGTTTCCAGCAGCATCAGCCCTTGTTGTTCCCGTGATTGGAGGAGGCATCAGTGGCAAAGTTCTTGAGAAGAGAGGAACCGAAGATGGCATGGTTGATGAAACAGAGGTTGATTGAGAGGCCATTGGAAGTGATATAGGTAGTGAAAAGTTGAATATCGATAGGGTATTTTCTGGATTATAGCACTAATTGCCCTACGGTGGGCGCCGAATTGTTTTGGACAAAAACCTGCTAAGGATAATGTATCCAAATCCGTATTTGTGAGGTATAGTGCTATGAAAATAATAATAACGAACATGTGAACAAAATGGAGATGAGCACCGTGATTTTTTGCGAGGAAAAACCCCTTGATCTTGTTTAGATCAAAGGAAAAAAACCTCGGGTGATGACAAACCGTCTATCACCACTTAATTAATATCGAAAAAAGGCTACAAATGGTGGAGATATTGATCAGTGTTACAACGAAAGCTAAGTGTGCGAGCTATCAATGAGAGACTGCTCAAGTGTGTCTGTAAAAACATGTGTCTGCTAACTGATCAACTATCTCGATTATAAACAAAAAATGATAACTAACTAAATCCATACTTTCACACCACCACTCCACTAGCCGTTTCTTCATTATTGACCACGTGAGAAAGTCTTCTAGTAGTGCAAGAATTGGATGACTTAGTCCTCCATCTGTTATATCTAACAAACACAACACCATTCAAATACAACTATTAGTAAACATATTATACGAAGAATCCTTGATCCTTTACAATCTGGAACATATCGTAAGGATAATTGATCCACAAATCGATCAAGGATAGAGGATCCTCAGCATAAATTCTATACCCTAACACTAGTGTACCACATCACTGCTACAAAAACATCTTAATAACTCTTAGCCTTATAAATTAAAAGGCGCTAGGCTTTAGACAAACGTGCCAACTCGTTAATCTAATTTAAGCCCAGGAGCTGAAATTTTATAAGGACATGGGTTAGCAGACAGTGGGCCTGCTTTTTATTTGGACAGTGGGCCTGTTTGTTATTTTAAGCCTAATAGCTGCAAGATTATAAAGGATTATAGGCTAAGGGGGAAGGGACGGTGGGCCTGAGCCCAGCCTAGTTACAATGTAAATCCGCCACTACCACTAACTAGAACCTTGTTTCAAACCATACAAGGACTTTTGAAGTTTAAGGAATTGGTTATGTGGAAGCTGCATTCCAGGTGGCGGGGACATATAAAATCTCCTCATCCAAATCACCATGAAGAAAAGCATTGTTGACGTCAAGTTGAAAAAGAGACCAATATCTTTTAGTAGCAATTGTAATCAAACCACGAATGGTAGTCATCTTGACGACAAAAGAAAATGTCTCGTTATAATCAATGCCTTTAGTTTGAGTATCACCCCTGACAACCAACCATGCTTTACATTGTTCAACAAACCACCTGCTATGTGTTTGAGTTTAAAAAACCCATTTACAATTGATGGCCTTTTTTCCAGGAGGAAGGTCAACCACAGCCCAGGTATTAGTGTTCTCAAGAGCCTGAAATTCTGTTTTCATGGCATCCTGTCATTCAGGAATAATAGCAGCCTCTTTATAAGAAGTAGGATCACATAACCTAGACATCACCGTATTGAAAGATTTAATAGACGGGAGAATATTAGAATCAGAAAAGAAGGTAGAAGGAGAACAAGAATTAGTGACTGTGTGAAAACATCAAGAATCAGAATGATTGCAGGTATAATCATACAGATATGAAGGTTGAATCGAAGATCTTGAAGATCGTCAAAGAGGTTTCGAAGGAGCAGGAGCACGGAAGGAGTAGGAATAGTAGAAGGAATAGGAGTAGGAACAACGGAAGGAGTAGGAACAACGGAAGGAGTAGGAACAACGGAAGGAGTAGGTTCCTAAAACAATTGATTAATGAGGTCAAAAGAAGGAAATAAGAAATGGTCTTTGGATTTGGTGATTGAGGGGAATAAAGCCTCAAAGAAAACAACATCTCTTGAGATGATAACCTTGTTGGCATCAAGATCGAATAAACGATAAGCCTTTTTACCGAAAGGATATCCCAGAAAAACACAAGGTACAGCACGAGGTGCAAATTTATCCCGTCCATGAGACAAAGTTGAAGCATAGGCAAGACAACCAAAAGATTTCACGTGCTCATATGATGGAGGCTTCCTTGTTAAAACTTCATATGGAGTTTTATTGCTCAAAATTTCAGTTGGGAAGCAATTTATAAAATGAGTTGCTGTAAGAACACAATCACCCCAAAATTCAACTGGAAGCTTAGACTGAAACATAAGAGCCCTAGAAGTCTAAAGTAAATGTTTATGGTTCCTCTCAACAACACCATTTTTTTAGGCACAACACGGTAAGTAGTTTGATGTATAATGCCTTTACTTAAAAACTAAGCACGCTGAGTATTACCAGATCCTAGTTCAATTGCATTATTGAAACGAATACGTTATACATCATTGCCAAATTGAGTATGAACCATTTCAATAAATTATTGAAGAATAGGAAAAGCATTGCTTTTAGTAGAAAGAAAATGTGTCCAAGTAGTTCTACTATAGTCATCCACAATAGTTAAAAAATAAAAACATTTTAAGTAGATGTATGATATAGACCCCAAAAATCTATATGGACTAAATCAAAAATTCTTGCAATCGAAGAGACATTTGTTGGAAAAGGCAATTTGTGTTGTCTTGCCTTTGGGCATATAGAACAATGATCAAGATTAGTCAAAGAAATACTAGACATGAAAGGTAATTTCTTTAACTTGTAGCTTGGAAGATAACCAAGGCGAGTATGCCAAGTATCACCAGTAACAACAAGATTACAAAATTTATTCGAATGAAAAGAATTCACAGATAATTGTTTGGTGGCTTCTAAAAGATAAAGACCATTTAGTAAATCACCAAGAACCTGATGCGTCTTTAGAGAAGGGGCCTGCAAAAGACAGGTATGTTTAGAGAAAAGAACAACACCATCAGTATCCAAACATAAACGAGACAGAGAAAGAAGATTATTTTTGAAATGTGGCACGAAAAACACTTTTGACAAAGAAATTTTCTTGGTTAAAGAAACAATTCCAGATAGATGAAATGAAACAAATGTTCCATTGGGAAGATTAATGAAAATAGGAGTTTTGAGAAAAGATATGTGTGAAAAGAAAGTTTGATCATCATTGGCTCTAGTGTCAATGATCCATTTAGATTTTTAAAGATTGCAAGACATTATACCTCTAAAAGTTTGCTGATTGATGGTAGAAGCATTGTTAGCAATAGGTTGAACCTTAGTCTGTTGCAACAAACTCATCAAATCATGATACTGCTGCTGAGAAATCCCTTACTGTTGTATGTTGTCTCCCTGTTCTTCAACAAGGTTAACAGATCTTTTCCCTTTGGTAAACTTAAAATCCTTTGGAAAACCAATCAAATTATAACACTTGTTAATTGAATTCCCATTCCTTTTGCAGTGTGTGCACACCAACGTTCGACGATTCTCTCCAGTTCCTCCAATAGTTCCTACAACAGAAGGAAACCCACTGTGTGCATTCATTGATGCAGAATATGCATTGAAATCAGTGGTGGTGGTGTGAATCTCTTTATGCTTTTTGACTTGTATTAAGATTCCATAGGCTCAGTTGATGGAGGGCAAAGGTGCCATCATAAGAATGTTACTTCTTATTATATCATAAGATGGATTAAGAACAACAAGAAATTGAATGAGTCTTTGATCCTCGTCTCTTTTAGCAAACGCATGAGCTTCCCCACAAGTGCATGAAGGTAAAGTATTGTTGCATTTAACTCATCCCAGTTAGATTTCATCTTTGCAAAATAAGTAGGAATGTCATTGTTTCCTTGGGTGATTTGATAAAGATTCATTTGCGACTGATAAAACTTTGCCCCGATTGCTTGACCATAACGAGCATTGAGCTCATTTCCATAAAGCTTTGGCAGTCTCAGCATACAACACGTTGTCGCTTATAGTTCGGGTAAGAGTATTGAGAATCCATGAGATAACCATATTGTTGCATCTTTTCCAAACAGCCACCTACTGGTCATCAGTTGGCATGACCAATGTATTATTAATGAAAGAAAGCTTATTTTTAGCTGAGAGAGCAATGGTCATAGCTCTCTTCCAAGCTCCAAACCCGGTTACATCAAAAAATTTTGATACCAGAATCATACCAGGATGATCTGATGGATCGAGATATAGAGGATTGGAAGAATCAATGGTCATGTTTGAAGAAGCTGAAGTGTTCGTATCAGCCATAGATCACAAAATGAGAACGTATAAGTCTATAAGGACTTATATGGAGAAAAACTACTTATACAGAGCGTATATAATATGAAGAACAAAAACAACGTATAAGTCTATAAAGACTTATACGGAGAAAAACTTACTTATACGGGATATTGTGTATAAGTCAAAAGACTAGAACGAAGACGAACAATAGATCATAACACGAGCGAATGAACATATCAGAATACGAATGAACACATACAAACGAACAAATCATAACACAAACGAACGAACAGATCAGTATACGCATGACACGTACGAACGAACAAATCATAACACGGACGAACAGAGAACTGTCACACCCCGACTTAGGGCCTAGGTGTGTGACCACAAGTCGGTACCAGTTTTGTAAATATATCAGAGTGAGTTAATTTTTAGCGGACGACTTTTAAGTTGAATATAATACTAATTTACATTGAAAATTTACTTGGGAATTAAATACCCAAGTTTTCGTTTACAAAATATGTGTTTATATTACAAGGATTTAGTTCATAAAAAACGGAGCCATATTGTAACACGCTTCTATATTCATAAAGACTCCAA
The DNA here is from genome assembly GCF_021521415.1 of Bidens hawaiensis. Lineage (NCBI taxonomy): Eukaryota > Viridiplantae > Streptophyta > Magnoliopsida > Asterales > Asteraceae > Bidens > Bidens hawaiensis. The sequence goes on along the minus strand of NW_027493684.1, from coordinate 348,378 downwards.
TCCTTGATATTGCTACTAATGCTTAATTACCTGCAATGAGTTGGAAAAATACGTCAGCTATATGTTGGTGAACACGTATGACTCCAAAAATGATTGAATAACAGTTACAATACAAATATAGTTTTCTTGGCAAGCTTAGCGGAAGTATTACAACTTCCAGTATATGTACCACTGCTCTACACACACAAAAGTGTACTCCGAGCCATGTAGCCCTTAATGGAGAAATAGTTATGACCGTTAGCCCGCGGCCGCATAGCCTTTGACTGATTAGGCTGAACAGTTATGTTTGGATCCAGAGACATGTGTAATCGGTCTGAGTTGATTTTATTTTCTACTTTGTATTATAATGTTTTAGAGATCACGTAATCTCATGTAAACGTTGGACTGACTCTTTAAGATAAACACCCGTTCATTTTATATAGTATAAATATGTTTTGACTGATTGTAAAGGTTAACGTATTCACCTGTACCGTCGGTGTGCGTTTGAAACCTTGATTGTGAATGAGAATGATATTTAACCTATATATAAATAGGTTTGTATAAATATTTGAATGTTGTTTCTTGATTAAGCTATGATTGCTAAGCTTAACCTTGAAATCATTTATCTTTGTTTGTGAATGAAACACTTTGTTTTTATGTGACGTTTGATATAGCATGTTTTGGCTTAATAGGTTATAACACGTTTGGTAAGTTTCTCCAGGTAAGTAAACGTGTCCCTCGGTTGATTGGGATTTGTACGAATTACTTTTCCGTAGGAAAGAAACTTACTACTAGTGATATCACCCTTACAGTTTAATACATGCACGTCAAAATATATCTTTTGTTAACATTACTTCATTAAGAAGTAACATTTACGAAAACTCGTTTATGAATGTTTATAAAATACTTTTCAAGGTTAAAGGCCACAACCTCGGTTGATATTTAAGATATAACTTAAGCGAAAATCCTACCTTAACACGGATATTTAGAATGAAAATAAGAAAAAAGCCTTGATGGCAGGATCTTGCTTTAACTTGCTTAAATATCTAATAACTCGTTTATAGCTTCTAAACTTGCACGAACTTCGAGAAAATGGAACGTCGGTTCGACACGGCAATTGGGCACGCCTTTCTATGCTAAGTGTGTGTAAATGGAGGTGAATTTGGGATGAGAATGGATTATGCCCGTCACCCCCTTTTATAGGAAATTTTTGTGCCCCGTCACGATACGCGATGGGCTTTTCCTTACCTCGTCGTATATCGCGGCGCCGTACTTTTACGACGCCTTACGCCACCTTGTCCTGAGGTGACACGCGGCCTGTCAAATTGTGCCACGTGTTGACATGTGTCCGGTTACTTAACTTAGTCATCGCGTACGCGATGGTCTATAGGTTTGAGCCATCGCGTATCGTTACGCCGCCCAAAACTGGGTCTTTGTGCAAGTCCATAGCGCTATGCGATGGGCTTAATGCTTATCCCATCGTGTATCGCGATGGATAAAGTTTTTAGATTTTTCAAGTTTAGTCCCTATTAAGTTAGTTTATTTGACTAAATTCTTCTAGGGTTATCTACGCGGTGTTACAAGAATAGGTCAGAATACGAACGAATTGAAGAAATTGATCAAAATATGAGAAGAATCGAATAAAATCGATGAAAGATGAAGAGAAGGACTATAAACCATGCTCTGATACCATGTAAATGTTCAATGAACGATAAACATATGTGAAGACGAAGAAAATGAAGAGGAGAGAAATTTTTATTATCTGAATTACAATTACAACTGATCAAATAACAAACACAAACTATATATATACACACTGTACACGGCCATATATGTACGTACATATACGCCCGTATATGAACATACACGGGCGTATATGTACATACATATACGCCCACACACCCAAGAATTTATTATATAGAAAATGATTAGGGGGGCTTAACCAACTTTTACGTAGGGTGAGCGGGATTTTAGCGTATAAACTATACAAACTTTTTTCTTTCTTAAAAAGCAACAAGGACCCTTACAGGACCAATGATCTAAAGTATAACCATTAGTGATGTTTTTTTTTCTTTATGACTATTGTATCTTCTTTTAAAGCGTATGCACACGCTTCCCTACTTTTAACTTTGAAGGAGGGCTTCCTCTTCAATCTCACTTGCTGTGACAATTCTTAAGTGGTCTAATGCATCCAACTGCCCATCATCGCAACAACTAAACACATTGGCTACATATTTATCCAACTCTTAGACTGTAAGGTATGGTCATTGATTTACCGATGAAAAAGGGTACGTGGCAGGCGGTGCCGGCGGTGAAGACCGTCCCGCTCATATCGGTGCCGCCGGCAGTGATTTTCTGTTGGTGAAATCACCGATAAATATGTCGATATGTTTGATAATTTTTCAAGACAAAAGCATTATTTTATTGACTATAAACGGCAACTTTTTTTTTCTTTTTAACAAATTATTAAGGACTCATATTACAACTTACAAAGAAAGGTAAATAAAATGCACAGGCTACAGAGAAAACAGAGATGATGGTGAAGGAGGTTGGGAAGGTGGGTGGGTGGGTGGGGAATTCGGTATATTAGTATTGATGGTGATGGAGGTTGGGAAGGTGGGTGGGTGGAGAATTGGGTATATTAGTATTTAATATTATTTTTATTTAACTTTTAGTTTTAGTTATATTAAATGGATGCAATTTTATTTTTATTTAGTTATATTAATTTAAGTGAATGTGATTTTGTTTTTATTTAGTTATATTAATTTAAATGAAAGTAATTTTATTTATATTTTGTTCATAATTTTAGTTGCACTAACTTAATTTAAGTTATATATATATATATTATTTTATTTGAAAATAGAGTGAAGTGGTGAATTGGTGACCATTTCTTTGTTATCGTATAAGAGAGTGGATTGAAGTGGAATATGATATGGCGCTGACGTGTCACTCTAAAGTGAGAAGCAAAATGGCATCCATACCTTATAGTCTTATCATTAATACTTGACAATGTATGTCTTTAAGTCTTTTCTTTAGGTTCCTACACATATATAAATGAAAAATGTAGCTAATATACTTGATAAGGTTTAAGTTTATCTTAGGGGCTGTTTGGGAAGTGCTGAACCATTAAGTGCTGAACCAATAAGATGTATGAATGATTAAGAGAACCTGAACCAGTAAATCCTGAACCAATAAGTGTTGTTTGGTTGAACATCTGAATGACTGTACGTAATGACTATTTTACCCCTCTGATCTATTAGCAAACAATCAGTTTGAACAAACAATCTACCGATTATCAAATACGTTGAACCAAATTGAACATAACCACAAACAACAAAATAGATATTGGAAAATATGAAAATTAACAATTGAACAAATTTATTTATTCTTAATTCCTGAACGAATACTTACTTCCTAAATTACAACACAATAAATAAAAAAAAATTAAACCCAAAGGAGGTCAACAGGGCACTCTCATAAGAACTTTATTTCGTTTTATTTAATTTAGAAACAAGTCCAACAAATAATAAACAGACCATCTCGATCTAACTCATCTAACCTAACCCTTCATCATCTGATCTAACTCCGGTGACCCAAGAAGATCATCTAACCTAACCCTTCCTGATCTGATCTAACTCCGGTGACCCAAGAAAACTGGCGACTCCCCTGAGTTGGCTGGGTCTCGACGACGTAGGACAATGGCGGCGCGGCGCCGGCGGTTTCTTCTTTCGGCGACGGTGACTTGGCTCGAGATGGACGCCGATGATGAGGAGGCAGATTGGTTGAGAGGAGTAAGAAGCAACAGCAAAAGTTTTATTAGGGTAAAATTGTCCACTGAATGATTCAGCTTGATTTTCAATCTGACCGATTAAGAGAATCTGACCAATTAAGAGGTTAATGAACCCATTCAGATGTGTTATTTTATCAAACCAAACACACTGAAATCTGTGCGAATCAAATATGTCCTCTGAATGGTGTCATTCAGAGGTAAACAAACACACCCTTAGTATGTGCTTTTTAATGGAAAAGATTAGTGGAATCGGCCTAAGTTTGTTTCCACACCGTAATATTTGATCACATAATTATTTATGAGAGATTAAGAAAATAATAATTACAATTTTTTTTATTTTTTTTTTCATTTTAATTTTTAACATTTGTTTTAGAAAGTTTAACATATGGTGATTAATAATAATAAATAATAAGTACAAAACAATTACAATAAAATGACAGACAAACGGGCAACAAGCTATGCCGCAACCCTCTTTTAAATAGCAAAGTCAACATAACGTACAAGAGGTCAGCTTTTCTTGGGGTATAAAATAGAAATGTCTCAAAGTTTAAGGTGATTTGGGTCATGTATTCAAATCAAATGGGTCTACTGGAGATATTTACCTACTGTGGTAATGTCAACGGTCAACGCAAGTCAAGCATGGCTTGCATGATTGGTACTCATTATTAGCCGATCAAGTAATGCTTAACTTTAACCTATTTATAATTTGATTACTTTTGCTGGCATGCATGCTAACTATGATTAAATCGTGACTCATCGGTTTTATTTTTATTTTCCTTTTATAAAAGTATTGTATAAGTTAATTGGGAAGACTCAGATTAACCCTTATGTAATTTAGTAAACCCCGATTAATTTTCTTTGCGCGCTTTATATAAAATACTTAGGGTATGTTTGGTTGAAAGGAATTGAATGAAGGGGAAATGGAATGGGAGAAGGAATGGAATGAACAAATGAATGAAATGGATCATTACCATTCCTTTGTCTTGTTTGGTTAATATATGGAAATGAAATGAATAATTACGTTATGTTGTTTGGTATCCGAAAAAAATTTTATGAATGAAATAGAAATAATTAAAATATACCTATCTCAAAATATATAAATCTTTTACAAAAAAAAAAAAAAAAAACCTTGAAATGACGACGGTGGTGGTAGCTCTGGAGATGAAAATGGTGGTGGCGGTCAGGCAGGGGGGGGGGGGGGTGTGGTGGTCTAGCGATGGTAGAATTAGTAGTGATGGCGGTGGTAGGGTGGTGGTGGCCAGGCAGTGATAGTGGTGGTGGCGGTTATGGTCGGGTGGCGACGGTGACAATGTTTGTTGTGGTTATGGCGACGATGGTGGCGGTGGTAGCTTGGGTGGTAAGGTGGTGGTGGTGTAGGTGGTGATGGCGACGGTGGCGGTCAGGTGGTGGTGGCGGCGACGGTGGTGGCGGCGAAGGTGGTGGTGGTGGTGACAGTGGCGGTGGTGGTCAGATGATGGTGGTGGCTATGGTAGTGGTGGTGGCGGTCAAGCGGCAATGGTGGTGGTCAAGCGATGGTAGCATTAGTAGTGATGGCGGTGGTAGGGTGGTGATGACGGTGGTGGTGGCCAGGCAGTGATAGTGGTGGCGGCGGGTATGGTCGGGTGGTGAAGGTGACAATGGTTGTTGTGGTTATGGCGACGATGGTGGCGGTGGTAGCTTGGGTGGTAAGGTGGTGGTGGTGATGGCGACGGTGGCGGTCAGGTGGTGGTGGCGGCGACGGTGGTGGCGGCGGAGGTGGTGGTGGTGGTGACAGTGGCGGTGGTGGTCAGATGATGGTGGTGGTTATGGTAGTGGTGGTGGTGGTGGCGGTGGTTGTTGTTAGATGATAGTGTTGTTGAGAAAGTAGGTTGAAGGAGGAATGAATGAAAAAAAGAAGGGGGGTAGGAAGGAATGGTTTTGATGGAATGTGATTCCATGTGTAATGAATGATTCCATTCCATTGTGCAACCAAACACTTCTTATTTCATTCCCACGTAATGAATCATTCCATTCCGTCTGTCATTACTGTATAACAAACGCTACCTTATAACAGGTTTTAATTATTGACATGGTAAACAATATGAGAACTAGTAAATTTTTTGGGTCGACTAATATAGGTACCAACTAAAACATGACCCTTTAAAAGTGGGTTAACCCGAACACAATTCGTATAATATATGGGTTGACCGGTAAATTCGATTGATTTTGTGTGTTTTTAAAGTAATTCGATTTTGAGAGGTATATTTAAATAATAAATAACTTCTAAAGTACGATATTCTGATTTTAAATTTTCATTAATTTGTTTATGAAAGTGAATTTCTCTTGTAACCATCCCAAATGCCTAATTCGTTTGTTTATGATCGATTCAACTATGATAAAAAAAGGTATACAATGGTATATTTCTAACCCATATAGGCCCAAAGAAGAAGCGCTCTAGTGCGGATAACGGATGACACTTACCAATAGCCCAAAGCGCTCAAACTAACCCTTGTGATGTCACTGAAACAAAGGGGCCATCTTTATAGCCCTAAGTGAGCCATAAATTGTGAGTGAGCTTTCGGGGAGTAAAGATCAAGTGTAGAATACCAACCGCAACAAGGAAAGAGAGGGTCTTTCCGTGTTAGTGATAGTAACTCGTCCTTTTTTATTCAACAACCGACCCTTCAGCATTCTTAAGCTAAATATATTAGCTCAAACTTGTTAATTAGGAATGAGAGATAATAAACAATTCCACATGTGTCTAAAAACGACTGATATCTTTGACACAAATAAGTAGTTATTAAAGACAATTTTATGTTCTCCAGTTATAAAGTTTTTATGTTTAATGTTTTGTAAGTTTAAGTTTATTAAAATTTACCACCTACACCTTATATATTATTAAGTTATAATTAAATATTTCTACAAATCAGCTCATACAAGAAAATAAAAACTTGGAAGACAAAACAAGAAATTATGTTAAAATATATGGATCGTCATTGTATTTATTTTGTTATTTAACATTAATGAAGTGGAGTGGAAAATGCTTAAGTGGTTAATTGGTTATACATGCATTTAGTTATAGTTAACTTCAAATATTTCAAATTTCCGATCATAGTTCAAAGTTCAAACTACATTTGGACGGTGACTGAGGATACAGAAAGCCCTAATGGCTAATAAAAGTTGTGAATTTGTGATTCATTGATAAAATTGGTTTGAACAATATTGGGATGCTAAATTGCTAAGAGCTAAGTCTGAGATTTATATTTTTAAATTGGACTCATCATGGGCTAAACTAAACTAAGGTACTAAATATGAAAATCAAATTGGTTTTTAAAATAAGCAGTAGGGTTGGTCCGCGAGATGTGACGGAGATTTTATGTATGTATATTTGCAATTTGACATAATTACTAATGCCAATGGTATATTTAATTTTTATCTTCTCAAACGTTTCTATATAAATCTTATCGCAAGCGGAGTTTTATTCAAAATAAATTACTTTCTGGTATCATAAACGACTGTCACACATGCTTTGATATGTTAGATTATATTGCATCATGCGAGGCAGCTCTAGCTAATATTCCAACAAAGTAAAGAGAAGCTTCACGAAATCATTCCCCCCATGTCACTACTTTCTTGTATTTCCACAAATGCTAAAACAATGAAAAGCCTATTTACGATCTCAGGTGTGTTGAGTCATTCATGACAATAGATACTAACTTGACTATTATAGCCTGAGAGGCACACAAGTTCTTTTAAAGGAGACTCGAGTGTTCTAAGGGGCCTGGGTTAAATATGAAGTCGCATGCATCATTTAACCGACTTAGTTTGTTCAATATGCAGTTGAAAACACTATTGAAGAACATTGTCGAAGACAATAGGTTATAGGTAAGATCACTACTACTTTGTGTAATGTTTATTTATATTTCTTGTAATTGGTTTATGCATTATAACTTTTTTATAAGACTAAAAGGGGTATTTTTTTTTTCCTTCTTTCTAAGAAATTGGATCAAATAATAATCATGGAAAAGCCTGAAAAACCCTCACTCCCGTTTCTAAAAAAGGAATCCACGCTCTTTCTCTAATGAGAAAGTAGTAGGTGAAAGTCTCAGGAGTGGTTCTTTCTTTTTCATATCATTCATTAAATGAGTTAGCTTTGCCACTAGTATATCTTAAAACACAATTACAACAAGTTACGTCATTTGCTATGCATCATGTAACCTTCACCTTGTCAATATATAGTATACACCTTTCTTTCCTAATGAGTTGCAACAATATTTTATAAAATATTAGAAGCGTGTATTTTATTTTTACTTTGTGTTGTAAATAAAATCATTTAACACCCACCCAATCTGGTCCGAAAACACCACTACACTTATATGTTTCAACATTTGGTTGAACTAACACTTTAGAGCATGACTATATGTTTCTATTATAACTTGTTGCCACAAAAAGACATAAAGTTGGAGATCCTCCCTTGACGTGTGGTTTGCCATTTGTGCCGTACGTCAATAACAACTGGTTCCCATTGACTTTCATATGACTTCTTTTACCACCTAACTATGTTTACTTTGACTTTCTATCGTTTTCAAGATTTTACCATCAGACCTCTGTTTTCCGGGTAAACCTACACTCCTTACCCAATAAAGTTTATACATTTCAGAATAACTTGTCCATTTTCAACCTTTTACACGTATGGGTGGGGCTTGTCATTTGTGCTTTCTTACATGGACGTCAACAATAAAGATTATAAAGTGCACATATTTCTACTCACTGAAGAAAATTAATATTTGCGTCTCTCTGGTATCAGTGCGGAGGCACAATAAATAAGTCCTCGAAATTTTTGTTTTGAATTGGTTGAGTTCTTAAGGTATCAAAAATAAATCATTGAGTCCCTGCCGTTACTTAACACCGTGTTAGCCTTAGGGGTATATTCATTTCACTTATATATATTTATATATATATGTATATATAGGGTAGGGTTATTTTGAGAATCATGGTGAGTTTTAAGAACTTTAAGAACTCAATTTTGGACCACACATTTAATTAAAAGATATGAAACATGTGGCTGAGATTAAATGTAATTAAAAAATGAAGTAGGAGAGAGAATAAGTATTTTTGATAATTACACAAGTTTAAACGTTAGTTACACATGTGTAAAAAGTCGATTCGGTGTGTAAAAAAATGCCGTAATTTTTTGTACATCACTTACACTTACGTATTACACATGTGTAAAAAAATTTCAGAAAAAAAAAAATTGTTATGTTGAGTTCTTTCGAGTTCTTAAAACTCAAAGTGGTTCTCAAAATAAATCAATCATATATATATATATATATATATATATATATATATATATATAAGATTAGGATCATGTGAGAATTATTTTGAAATTGAGAATTTTGAGAACCATTTTAGAACACAAAAAACACTCTTTTTAACAAAAAAATTAAAAAATATATAAAACAAAAAAAACTCGAAAATAAAAAAAGTAAAAAACCTAAAATTTTTATTTTTCATCCCGGTTTTATAAAAAATAAATAAAAAAATTGAAAAAAATATCGGTTTAACAAAATTATACACGTATGTATAATACTTATTTTTTAAATTTTATACATGTTTGTTATACACATATGTATAATTTAAGGTATATGATAATGTACATATGTGTACATTACGTAATTAGAGATTAAATGAAATTATACACATGTGTATAATACGAAGTTTTTTTTTATTTTTTTATGAAAACGGAATGAAATATAAGAATTTTGGTTTTTTTACTTTATTAAAATTTTTGTTATTTTTTAAAGGTTTTTTTATCGGTCCAAAATGGTTCTCAAAGTTCTCAATTTTCAAATGGTTCTCTTATATATATATATATATATATATATATATATATATATATATATATATATATATATATATATATATATATGGGTCAAGTTATTCAACAAAGGATAATAAAAATGATAAGTGTGAGAAACCATAAATAATTGATATGTGTCAAGTGGGGACCAAAGAAAAAATGGTATAAAGGTAATTGTACACATTTTCTCTCCCCACAAGCAAGACACATGTTAATAGCCCCATCATTTTAGAACGATTATAACTTTTTCGTATGATATTTTTTTTTAAAAAAATTCATCATAATATCAAGCATTTTTTATCTTTAATATGAGTATGATTTTTGTTATATAAAATTTAAAAAAAAAATCACGTCATTGTGCCTTTTTGCACACCATTCTGTCTTTTCGCTTATAATTGTGTCTTTTTTTTGTCATTATGTCTTTTCACACACCATTGTGTCTTTTCGCTTATCAATGTGTCTTTTCGCACACCATTGTGTCTTTTCGCTTATCATTGTGTCTTTTCACACACCATTGTGTCTTTTCTCACACAATTGTGTCTTTTCGTTAACAATTGTGTCTTTTTTCGTCATTGTGTCTTTTCGCACACCATTGTGTCTTTTCGCTTATCATTATGTCTTTTCGCACACCATTGTGTCTTTTCGCTTATAATTGTGTCTTTTTTCGTTATTGTGTCTTTTCACACACCATTGTGTCTTTTCGCTTATCGTTGTGTCTTTTTTCATCATTGTGTCTTTTCGCACATAATTGTGTCTTTTCGCACACCATTGTGTCTTTTTTCGCACACCATTGTCTTTTCGCACACCATTGTGTCTTTTCGCTTATCATTATGTCTTTTTTCGTTATTGTGTTTTTTCGTCATTGTGTCTTTCAACTCATCATTATGTTTTTTTAAATACTAATGCACCATTTTGTAATAATAATATGTAAAAATAATGACAAAATAACAACAAATTATCTAATACATAAAACACAATGATTAATACATGTTACACAATAACCTGAAACGTAAAACACAATGGTGAATACGTATAATACAATGACCTAAAACGTAAGACCAAATGGTGAATACGTATAACACAATGGCCTAAAACGTAAGACACAATGGTGAATATATAAATCACATTGACTTGAAACGTAAAACACAATAGAAACAACATATTACACAATGACACAATGAATAACAAAAAAAACAATTAAAAAACCCATTAATTTTTTTATTTTTATGTAGCAATATGATACTCGTATTAAAGATAAAAAACGCTTATTATTATGGTGATTTTTTTTTAAAAAATAATGTCGTATGAAAAAGTTATGGACATTTTAAAATGATGGGAGAATTGGCATGTGCATTGCATGTGGAAAGAGAAAGTCAACAAATGTGGTTTATTACCTTTATACCCTTTCCATCAATTTTTATTTAAATTAATCTCAGCCATTCAAATCAAAGATCAATGGACTGGATTCCTTCTCACCTTTCTTATTTTTGTTGTCCTTTGTATTTTAGCTTTACCCATATATACACACACACACACACACACACACACATTATCACTCTTAGTCCTTGAACTCTCACAATTGGTTACATTGAGTCCCCTTCCCCTTTAAACAAAAATAGATGAACTAGACTATTTTTTTTAACAAAAATAAACAGGCCGAACCACCTTTTCAACAAAAATTAACGAATTGTTGGGTCTAGATTAGAGTGGTTTGTACTTAGTCTATTTGAGTTTGGGTTAACCATGTAATATGGTCTTGCGCTCCGGGCTACGTATGTAAACCGAGATCCCATCTCGGTGGGATTTTGGTTAGTTTGGGCTTGTGTAGTTGGTCTCCTATATATAGCATGTATTGTATAGGGTTTAAGGTTCTTTGTTTAGTTGTTTTGTTTGGCCGTCTAGTACTACATAAACGACGTTGTATGTGTGCTTACGCACTCGACGTATAATACAATACGTGTGTTTTGAAGCATTGCTCGTGTCTTGTGTTTGTGTTTGTACGTGTTCTTGAGTCACTGAGTATTAGATTTCCGCATTAATACTTGGTTTGTTGATATCATAGTTGTAGTGGTCTAGATTCAGGACTTACAATTGGTATAAGAGCCTTAGACCTATCCAGGCTCGTTATTGTGATATCAACGGATTTAAGATATCAAGGTTTGGTGGTGTTGTTGATTTCCGGCGAGTTGCTAATATGAGAAGAAGAAAACTTATTTTGGGAAAAGATTGATCTTATCTTGGAAATAAATCAAACTCCTGATTCCTTGGAAGTTTGTTACGATTGTGTTTGACTTTGGGTGTGAAACCTGAGTTCTCAGCTGGCATTTAAGTGTTCTCGGCTAACCAGTTCTTGGCTGTAATTTAAGTGTTCTCGGCCTCCATTAGTTCTCGGCTAACCAGTTCTCGGCTGTGACTAGATTTCGGCCAAATCTTGTCAATTCAGGTTTTTCGATCAAAGTTCTGAGTTCTCGGTTAAGCTTGGTCAACTCAGGGTTCTCGGTCAAGATAAGATCTCGGTCAACAAGTGTGAGATTTGTTCTCGGCCCAATAAGCTGTGAATCCTATTCTAGGCCCAGTAAACTGTTTGGGCCTGTCTAGTCTTAATTTGGGCTTGTTACCTGGATCATAAACTTTTGGACTATTAAATAACTCTTAATATGGATTAATTAACTTATGGTAATGGTTCAACAAACTCCTTACTCCATCAAGAACTTGTCTCATGAGGGGGTTAGTGAATGGAAATTTCATTTTGAAAAATATGTTAAGATGAAAGATGCCAAAGTTTGGAGAAGTATCGTAAGGGGGCCTCAAAGAATCACTTATCAAAGGGAAAATTCAACTGAAGTTATTGTGAAGCCTGTTGCAATGTATAACAATGATGATTTTGCTAAGGTAGAGGAAGATGAGAAGGCTCTTTCCACTCTAACCATGGCACTCTCATCTGAGATTGCCCTTGGCTTTAGAGAACTTCAATCTGTTAAAGAGTTGTGGGAGACATTGATCGAGGTGTATGGGGGAAATGAAGATATGAAAAGAAGTCGCCAAGACTTGCTGTGACAAAAGTTCAACATGTTTAATCATGTTCCGGGGGAAACGTTGGAAACTCAACTTCAAAGGTTCATAGCATTGGTGACTGAGATGAGATCATCAAGTATTTATCTGGAAACTTCTGAAATAAACAACAAGCTTATGAACTCACTACCAAAGAGTTGTGATATGAATGTGGCCGTTATCAAAAAGACTAAAGATCTCAACAGAATGTCTCTCTCTGAGATAATGGCTACTATCAAGGCATGTGATATGGATGATAAGCAACGTATAATAAATCATGCAAATTCCTACAGTGCAGCTGGGTACAACGTTGCTTCAAATAGTGCTCTCATCTCTCAAAACAGCTTTTCTATGTTCAAGGCTACTCAACAACCACCTTAGGAAAACTTTCAAATGTTCTCATCCACTCAAGGCCAACCATCTTCCATTCCACCCCAACCAGCTCCAGTATTCTTCACTAAGTCCGGTCAATCTTCAGTTGATAATGGAAAAGCTTCACTCTTAGGGGTAACTTCCAGTCAGATTCCTTCCATCCCAAAAGAGACTCAGGAGAATATAACACTAATGGCGGGATTCATGAATTGTTATAATTCCTTCTTAGCTGGAGACTTAGTTTAACCTGTGGTTGCTGCTGAACTCGATCAAATACATCCTGATGATGTTGAAGAAATGGATATTTCTTGGCAAATCGCCATGCTTGTATTTCGGGCAAAAAAGTTCACTAAGAGGACGGGGAGAAATAATTGGAACATGCCTAACAATCAGAAGGTGGGTTTTAACAAAGACACTTTTAGATGCTTCAATTGTCACGAGCCGGGTCATTTTGCTCGTGAATGTACTAACCCAACAAAGGATGTAAACACGGAAAGGGCATTGGTTCCAGTTGGGAATGCTAGAGGTGAAGCTGGAGGTAGTTCAGGAAACTGTGAATGAGGAATGGTTGCTCAACAATTCTCTTGGGAGGGTCAGATGGCTACGCTCAACATTGGAAATCAGACCGCAAACTTTGCCAATGTTGAAGACACTGGAGAAGAAAATACTACTGAGGAGAAGATCAAGGAACTTCAAATTGCATATATGGCATTCACTTCTCCAAATTCATCTGAGGTAAGTTTTCAACCTGGCTCTTTAGATTGTGTTGATAAAATAGAATTATATAAGCTTCATAATGACAACTTGATTAGAGATATGGAAAGAATAAAATCTGAGAATTTTAAACTTAAGAAAAATGAAAAAGCTTTCCAAGATAAAATAGAAGCACAACAAAAGGATATCTCTAAGCTTAAATCTGATTTTAGTATTAAGTCTTGTCATCACCTTGATGCCAAACAAGAAATCGCTGAATTGACTGCTAAACTGGAAGCCTCCAAGTTAGAAATTTTGAGTCTAACTAGTAAATTTGAAAGGGCTGAACTACACTTTAAGAAATTTGATGGTTCCAGTAAAGTAGTCAACTCAATGATTGAAAATCAATTGTGGTGGAATGAAAATGAAGGTGAGGGAATAGGATACAGTCAAGTTCCCCCACCCTACAATCACAATTATGTCCATACCCCTGTTACCAAAGAACATGAAGAAAAGATAAAGGACATGAAATACGGTAAACAAGACAAAGTTGATGGAACCAGTTCTGTGAATGCTGGTCCGTCCACTTCAGATATGAACGATTCTAATGTGTCTACTTCATGTGCAGAAAAATTAATTGTGAAGGAATGGACTGATGAGGATGACGACCCTTGTTTTGAATTTAATAATGACATTGTTTCTGATGTTTCTTTAAAACATCCTGTTTTGAATTATGTTATTCCAACTGTCTGTGTGGGCTCTGTTTTAAAGAACTAGGATTTTTGTGTGGTTGATTCTGTTGAAACTTTGAATTTGAATATTGTGGTTTCTAATAAGATTAAAAATTCAAAAAATTTCAAAAAATACGTTGCACCTAAATTTGTCAAAGAGGGATGCTCTAATGAAAAACAAGGTGATAAACTCAAGGATGTTGAAAATGGTCCTCGCCGGTTTAAGCAAACTAGTCCACACAACCAGTCCAGAGGAGGAGTAGCCCAAAATAATTTTTACATAAAACGTCAAACTTGTTTTAGTTGTGGCACTCCTAGTCATATTGCCAGAAATTTTCCACATCGTCCATATGTTCCTTATTTTGTATTTTATCAGAGGAACATGCCCCATATGCCTCATAACTTGTACAGGCAAAGATTCAGGCATAATCAGGCTAGTCCCTCTGACGATGATTGGAATCGAAACAAATCTGGCAGGTTTAGTCCTCATCAGACCAAACCTAACATGTTTCGCGAAAGGGTTAGAAAAGGTGTTTCAAATTCAAATATAAACACTAAGTCTAAACCAAGACAGGAGGAAAAGACAAATTCGTCTTCTTCCAAATCCAGAACACCGGATGTTACGACAACCATTCGTACTTATAATGTCAAGTCATACAGACATAAATGGTTGCCTAAATCCCCGGCAAAAGAATCTGCAAAATCTACTTTTGACGATCAAAAGGATATGTCATGGCAACCCGTGACAACTTTAGATGAGTCAGGGTCACCCAGTGTAACTATAGACTGGGTACCAAAATCTAACTAATCTCGTGCTTTGTGAAGGGACATCTATGGAGGAATATCATCAGACCAATGTTGATAGTGGCTGTTCCAGGCACATGACAGGGGACATTACCCAACTACATAACATTCAGACATTTAATGGTGGGTATGTGTCCTTTGCGGGAGGAGAGAAAAGAAAGATTACTCAGAAGGGTACTGTAAGTAACGGTGTTCTAAAATTTGAAAACGTTAATTTTGTTCCAGAATTGAAGCACAGTCTTTTGAGCGTGTCACAAATTTGTGACAAAGAGTTTTCGACTCATTTTAATAAGAAAGAGTGTCTGATTTTGAAACCTGGTATAATTATACCGGAAGACTGGATTCTTGTTCGATCACAACGAAAAAATAATGCTTATGTGATCGACATGAACAAAAATGTTCCTGATGAAATAACATGTTTGTTTTCTAAGGTGTCTGAGCATAACGCCATGCTATGACATCGTCGTCTTGCTAAAAATAATTTGATACGTGGTACACCCTTTAAGGATTTTGTAACTATTGAAAAGTGTGTGGCTTGTGCTTTGGGTAAACATCATCGAAAAACTCATAAGCCGAAGTTGATCAATTCTATCTCATCTGTTTTTCAATTGCTGCATATGGATCTTTTGGACCACTCCATGTCTTGAGTCTTTCTCGTAGCTCTTATTGTCTTGTTATTACTGATGACTACTCACGTTTCACTTGGGTGTTTTTCTTGTCAAATTAGAGTGAAACTGCAGATTTGATTAAGAATTTTGTGGTGCTCATAGAGAACTAACTAAACCTGAAGCTGAAGGGAATTCGTTGTGATAATGGAACGAAATTCAAGAATGCATCATTGAATCATTCATGTACAGAAAAGGGGGTGCTACGTCAGTACAGCGCCGTACGAACACCACAACAAAATGGTGTAGCTGAATGAAGAAACAGAACTCTTATCGAGGTGGCGATGACTATGTTGTGAGATTCTAAACTGCCTCTATTCTTCTGAGCAGAAGCTATTAATACGGCCTGTTATGTTCAGAATCGGGTGATAATTAACAAATCTAAGATGAAAACCCCATATGAGATTGTTTATGGTCATAAGGCCAATATTGCACATTTCAGAGCTTTTGGTTGTCCTTGCACACTACTAAATCTCGAGTCTACTCCAAAATTTGGGGCCATAGCTGATGAGTGTTATTTTGTTGGTTATGCGGACAATACAGTTACAGATTCTACAATAAGTCAACCAAGCATATTCTAGAGTCCTATGAGGTTCGTTGGTTGGAAGAAAATGAGAATGGTGCTCGTGTCGGTCCAGACTGGTTATTTGATTATAATGAACATTTCAAACCATTCAATGTGATTCCAGTTGTCAACACAGAACCTTCGGGTGGTCCTACAGTGGAAACTACAAAAGATGACTCACAAACGGTATCTCACATCTCTCCAATTCTGGATGACGATGCCACTGAATCAATTAATGACTCACCCGCAATCGATACTCAGCCAAAAGAAACTCCAGAATCTGAGTGTTCTCCGAACTCGCCTGAAGATGTTGCTGCAGTTGAGGGGGAGAGTTCCATTCATCAGATCTTCGGGAGCACACTGTTTCCCGATGTCATTCCAAATGAATACGTCGTTGGCACCTCGTACTCTCACAGTACGGCGACCTCTGGATGGAAGAACCCTCTTGTTGATGTTAATGAGAACATGTCTAACTTACAATCTACCGGTGATGCATCTGATCAGTTAATTCCAGTAAGAATTCAGAAAAATCATCCAACTGAAAACGTCATAGGTCCTCTTGAAACGGACGTGTCCACCAGAAGTCAGACTGGACACATAAATAGCTGTCTGTTCTCTCGTTTCATTTATCAAAAATTGAGCCAAAGACGGTAGAAATGGCACTTCAGGAACCCAGTTGGGTTGATTCTATGCACGAAGAGTTGAATCAGTGTGATAAGTTGAAGGTTTGGAGATTGGTTAAATTGCCGGAAAGAAAAGAAAGCTCTTGATACAAGATGGGTTTTCCGAAACAAGCAAGACGACACCGGGGTTATTTTTCGGAATAAGGCACAGTTGGTAGTTCACGGTTTTCGTCAGATTGAGGGACAAGACTACACTAAAGTTTATGCCACAGTGGCTAGACTTGAGTCCATTAGAATTTTTCTGGCCTACGCATCATTCATGGGATTCACAGTGTATCAGATGGATGTCAAGACCGCTTTTCTGTATGGTGAAGTCAAAGAAGAGATTTATGTGGATCAGCCACCGGGTTTTGTTTATTCTAAAAACCAAATCACGTCTACAAGCTAGACAAGGCGTTATACGGGTTACATCAGGCTCCTAGGGCATGGTATGCTACATTGACCGCACATCTTCTAGATCATGGCTACAAGAGAGAACCATTGATCAAACACTATTCCGGAAAACTGTCGGAAAAGATTTGATTCTAGTTCAAACCTATGTAGATGTCATCATTTTTGGGTCCACCAGTGCTGAGTTGTGCACATAATTTGAAGGTGTAATGAAGAAAAGATTTGAAATGAGCTCGTTGGGTGAAATGATAACAAGTCTGGGGTTACAGGTTCGCTAAAGCTCGGCAGGAATTTTACTGCATTAAGGGAAGTATGTTGAGGATATGCTGGAAAAATTTGAACTTCAAGATTCCAAGAGTGCCAACACTACCGTGGCAGAAAGGCCATTACTGTCATATGATCCTGAAGGGGTCCCGTAGATCAAACGTACTCTTGATCGATGATCGGGTCTCTGATGTACCTTACAACCAGTCGTCCTGACATCATGTTTGTAGTCTGCCAATGTGCTCTTTTCCAGACTAATCCTAAACTCTCTCATTTAACTGCCGTTAAACGCATTTTTAGATATCTGAGGAGACAACCGAAGTTAGGTCTTTGGTAACCCAAACAATCAGAATTTGATCTTTATGCTTTTACTGATAGCAATTATGGTGGAGATGACATTGACAGGAAATCCACGTCCGCCGGATGCCAGTTCTTAGGAGATCGTCTCATTTCATTGCATTGTAAGAAACAACAAACGGTGTCTACCTCAACCGCAGAAGCGGAGTATGTTGCCGCATCAGCTTGCTGTTCTCAGGTTATCTGGATGCAAAACCAACTGCTGGATTATGGTTTGGAATTTCTTGATACTCCTATTTTTTGTGATAATGATGCTGCCATTGCAATTGTGAAAAATCTTGTTCAGCACTCTAAACCAAGCACATCGATATTGAAATTCATTTTATTCGTGATTGTTTCGATCAAAAACTGATTCACCTTGGACAAGTTCACACTGACAACAATGTGGTGGACTTATTTACAAAACCGGTCGGAACAACCAAATTTAATGTGCTTTTGAATTTTCTTAAAATGCTTCGTTTCGAGGATTGAGTCTTTTTTGGTGTAAATTTGTACATATTTGTTTAATTTTGCACGAATTTAAGGGAGAGAAAAATCAAAAAGTCAAAAATAGTGTGTGCGCGTTGTTTTTATTATTAAAAAAATAAAACAAAATTAAGATTTATTCTCGCTTAAAATTATGTCGGTAACTCTGAGCTGGAAGGACATCTATCTTCATACATGTTTGGTCCGGTTAACCACTTGTGGCCATACAGGATAGCCATTTACCTGAAAGCTTAAAGTGACCGGGGTGACTGAATTCTTAACACGTGTTTTTTATGTAACTTCCTAGGAAGTGATATTATTATTCAGTTAACAGCTTTTTGGAAGCTTCAATTTTTTTTCAAATGAAAATTGATCCAACCTTTGGAAAATGATAGATAAATTTTTTTTGTGTGCCTAGCGGGTGAAGTTATTAAGCTTAAAAGGCTCTAGAACAGTTATTGATTTGTATGATTACTTTCCATGATGCGTAAAAGGTGAAGTGATATAAACTAAATTTGCTAAACTTACTGTGGAGAGTCATTTTGAAGAAATGTGCATGTCTTCATATACATCTCTCCGAAGGATAGGCATAAAAGCAATTACGCAGTCATACACGAGCCCGTTAGTGTCTTGATCACCAAAAATATCGTGTTATTAAGCTATTGTTATTTAAAAAAAATCAACAAAAGAGTTTTCGTTATCTTATTAAAGTCTATGTTTTAAAAGCTTAGAAGGTCAAATTAGAACTACAGAGATGGGGGCACACAAGTAAGTCCTGTCAAGTCTCGAATGAAAGGCTTGTCAGTTCACTGGCTTGTAAGTCCAACGTTCAACCTTAAAGCTTAAAATCTTATTTATTTATATATAAAAATCTTTTGATCAAGCACTAGGGGGTTGGAGTCAAATTGGGGTGATTTGGGGAAAGACAAATACGCTTTGAGAAGAGATAGGAGGCATCACAGGTCCATGAGTGATGTCCATCTAAGCTTTATGCCGAACTGAACCTAATCCATATCACTGATACAATGAAAATCATTCTAAGTTTGTTATACCTGCTATTAACCTGCTTCTCTATGTCATAATAACGCTGAACATGAATCCTAGTGACAGCCTCTTAAACGATATGATTCCATGTTTGGATCTTTTCATAAAAATGCGGCGTTTTTACAGAAACTGAAATTTGATCCCGATCTTACAAATTTCAAGGGAGTTCTTGTATGTTGATTTGTATTTATTTTATTTATTTTATTTTATTTTATTTTATTGTGTTTTGTTCGTTTTATCTCGAAATTACTCTCCTCAAAACGTGTAATTTAACTGGGTCACTTGCAAGTTGTGTTTAAAAATATGTTTGGGCTGTATGTCTCTTTTGGGTTAACAATTCTGGGCTGTCAAGATGGCTTTGAGCCCGCTTAGGGTTCTTGGCCCATGAAAGTTTGGGGTATAAATATACCGCAACTCCTTTATTGTTCTCCATTCCCTCAAAAACCTTTTCATCTCTCTCAAACCTTTTTGCTAGCTGAGAACCACTCCTTGCATAATCTAATCTCATTAAGTTGTAATCTTTAGTGGTGTTTTCTGTTTCACAGGTAAATAAGCAAAGGCTCAAGCTAATTTTTCTTGTTTGAAACTTGGGTTCTCGAAGGAATTGACAGATGAATATCCAGATTTTATGGACTAAGAGGGGTCATGGATCATCAGGATCAATGCTTAAAGACTTAGATTGGATGTTTAGGGTCATATGTTGGAAATTACTTAGATTGGATGTTTAGGGTCATATGTTGGAAATTACTGGACTTGTTGCAGGTTTGATGGAAATCTCGGTGAATTGGAGGAGACGACACACTTTCCAAGACGGAACCCAAAGGGTTCTCTATCCACAACTGTCAAGGTGTTCTCGGTTGACTTTTGTTGACCGAGATCACCTAGACATGACCGAGAACTCTTGTTCTCGGTTGATTTTCGTTGACCAAAATCACAGGATTTGACCGAGAACTCTTGTTCTCGGCTAAATATTGACAGAGAACTCATAGTATTGGCTGAGATCTCCCTCGTGGGCTTAAAAACCACTGTTGGGCTTAATCTACCTGCACTTCTGTAAACTTGATCTTATGGACCAATTAATGATCTATTGGGCCAAATGTCTAATCTTATGGCCCAAATCAACAAGACCTTGTGTTATTAAATGGGGGGGGGGGAATTAATTTGACTAACTTCCTCAAAATTATATAACTATAGTCATGTTTACGTTTACAAACTTGATTCGTTTGGCGCAGTAATGGCTGATCAGACTCCGTTAAAGTTTGTGGATACACACAATATAGCTGGACACTTATTTGATTCACCACTGGCTCATAAGGAATTCAAGTCTATGATTGTCGGCCTCAACACTTGTAGGATTTCTCACGCACTACGAGAAAATCTGGTCATATGCAAGAAGATGGTGACAGAGTTTTGGAATAATGCCTTAATCAACCAATGAGGGCAAGATGGAGTTGTGTCGATAGACTCTAAAGTTCAGAAGAAGCCGTTCAGTATCACAGAGGCTACCATCAGAGAGGTGCTGTTGTTTGGTGATCAACCAGATTACCTGATAGAATATTCTACTACAAATGTTACTGAGATTCTCACCAGAATAGGTTACAAGGGTACTTATCCTCCAGCAATCAAGAATTTATTTCACCCCTACTGGAGGTTTTTAATTCACACGTTTTTCACATGCGTGTCGGGCAGAAAAAAAGGTTCTGACGAGATAAGTCACACCCAGATGTCTGCTGTCACTGCTCAGATCATGGATTGGAATTACAATTATTCCAAATTTGTTTTCAATGAAATGATGAGCAATTTGAAAGGGAAGAAGAAAGAGATGTTCCTTATGTATCCAAGATTTCTGTAGATGATCTTCGATTCTCATTACACCGATCTCGTCAAATCTGTTGATACTTTGGATATGAAGTCAATGGGACCCAACACCTTTGGGTTAATGAAACAGTCCAGGAAAGTATCCAAGGTTGTCTATCAGGGCCTTCATGCCTTGGAAAAATTTGGCAGATTTGCTGAAACTGAAGCAGTTCAAGTTACAGCTCAAGTTGCGGATGAGCACGTGGCAACAGCTCAACCGCGTTCTGCTGCTTTTAAGATTAGTTCAGATGAAGAAGATGAAACAGAACACCGTGAGACAGATACTGCTCCGACTGCTGAGCAATTAAGTGATTTTGAAGCTTTTAAAGAACTACTACAGTCAACTGCATTGAAGCCTCCTCAATCAGTTGCTGTAAATGAAGAAAATTATGATGTCCTTGAGGAACTATCCGCCGACCTCATTCCACGCAAACGAAGGAAGAAAGACCCGAGGCCTGGCGTGCTGGCCAGTTAACATGAAACAACCACAACACCAACAACAAATGCAACCAATATGCCACAACAACAAACACACCAACCTGAGTCACATGCTCCAGAGACTCAAGTTGAACCAAGTACATCCACTTCTGAGCCATTGATTCAAGATCAGGTGTTTGATGACTTTGCTCGTGATTTTGATTTTGAGTCAGATATTCCATACACGGATGAGGCTGACATACCATTCAATGCTGCTCCCTCTAGCTCATCAGGCCCAGAAAATCAAGGTCAGTCTAGATCGAATGTTCCTGATAAGGTTGCCTATATTCTAGCCATGCAAGAAAAATTTATGCAGAACAAAGGTAGGGGCATTGTACTAGAAGATGCTCCGGTTGACGTACAAGCTCTCCAACGTCGAGTCTTTGAGCTCGAACAAGATTCTATTGTTAAAGATGTATGTATTCAAGAATTAGAAGCCAACAACACTTATAAAGATTCCAAAATTAAAGAGTTTCAATCTAGCATGGGAGAACTAACTGCTATCTATATAGATCTCCAACAAAACCTTGTTCAAAAATTCGAAGATGAGTTCAGAAGCAGAACTGAAAAGGTATCCAACGTTGATCAAAGTGGTGGCTCTACTACTCGTCCAGTAGAGAACATAGATGAATCTGAGACATTGAAACAGTATATGGACGCTCCACCAATCTCCAAAGAAAAATCTGATAGAGTTCAGAAAAAGTTGCTGGTGATGAAAAATTCCAATCATCAAATCATCCAGACAGATTCATTGTCACTTTTCCTAAAAGCTTCTCAGATAAATATAGTGATCGTTCGGGAGTTGCGTCATGAGGATTCGATGCTGAAAAGAACATGTGGTGGGTTAAGAGGAAGTCTGGGACCATTGAATACTATAAGAAGATGAAAGACTTTG
Organism: Bidens hawaiensis; assembly: GCF_021521415.1. NCBI lineage: Eukaryota > Viridiplantae > Streptophyta > Magnoliopsida > Asterales > Asteraceae > Bidens > Bidens hawaiensis. Next base: position 325,457 of record NW_027493684.1, on the reverse strand, counting down.
GATCGTTGACTAAAGTGGATCTCAGTGACCTGATAAATTCTCCCTTCACCAATCCAACTAATGATAAACGTGGTATAGATTTTTGGAATTTTCTGAGAAGTCAAGTTGATAGAGGCTTTCCAAACATGACAACTGCAGAATCCTTCCTGAAGAAAGCAAAGGGGTTCAAGGATCCAAAGACAGGAAAAACAATGGTCAACGTTATGTGGCCTACTACAAACAAGGCAACTCATATTCCTGTACCTAAAGCGATTCTAGATGGCACCTTGGATAACATGTGGTTCTGGATGTATGATAGTGAAACTGCCATTGTTGTTGTCAAATTAGAGAAGGGCAAAGGGCAGTACAGATTTGTTGATCCAAGGGATTTGTTAAAGTTTGGAGAAAGGGATATCAAGACTCTCAGCTCGTTCCTGATAATAGCTGACCCAATCTTTGAAGCGGCTGCAAAAGAATATACAAGCATGGCGGCCTCTATTATCAGATGCAAGTTTTGGGCTGGCGCGTTGAAAGATGCTAATATTGATTACATGGAGTATGATTGAAGACCAAGCTACAAACCAAGGGGGATATTGTTGGGTCTAGATTAGAGTGGTTTGTACTTAGTCTATTTGTTTGTGGGTTAAGCATGTAATATGGGCTTGGTCTACGGGCTGTTAGTGCACGAAATAGTTGTCCGTAGCATTCGAATAATATATACATAGTCTAGATTGAATATTTATTGTAAATGGAGCATGTGGCCTATAAATAGGCTAATCCATGCTCATAATTAAGTGATCACACACATAGAATAAGTGAGATCCATAAGTTATTATGTATTTACTCTCCATAATGTATTCATCACATATTTATCAATAAACCATATTTAAAGTATTAATCGTTCATATTGTATAATCGGTGTGTCGACGCGGCTAGATCGTGGAAGGTTACAACACGGGCTACGTATGTAAACCTGGGCTTTTGGTTAGTTTGGGCTTGTGTAGTTGGTCCCCTATATATAGCATATATTGTATAGGGTTTAAGGTTGTTTGTTTAGTTGTTTTGTTTGGCCGTCTAGTACTACATAGACGAGGTTGTATGTGTGCTTAAGCACCCGACGTATAATACAATACGTGTGTTTTGAAGCATTGCTCGTGTCTCGTGTTTGTGTTTGTACGTGTTCTTGAGTCACCGAGTATTAGATTTCCGCACTAATACTTGGTTTGTTAATATCACAGTTGTAGTGATCCAGATTCGGGACTTACACGAATCGAACTACTTTTTAACAAAAACAAACGGACCAAACTAATATTTTTTACAAACTAAACGAACCGAATCACTTTTATAAACAAAGTAGTTTATTTCATTCAACCAAAATAAACGAATCGAACTACTTTTTTTAAAAAAAATAAACGAACCGAACTATTCTTTAACAAAAATAAACGAATCAAGCTACCTTTCTAACAAAAATAAACGCACCGAACTTACTTTCTAACAAAATAAACTTATCTTTTAACATAAATAAATGAATTGAACTACTTTTTTTACTAAACTAAATGAACCAAACTTATTATTAAGAAAACAAAATGAATCAAACAATTTTTATAACAAAATAAATGAACCAAACTTTTTTTAAACAAAAATAAGCTAACTGAACTTATTTTTAACAAAAATATCGTCGTAGCTTGCGCTAAGGTGGAGTTCGATTTGATTACTTATTTCAGAAGTAGCTACGTTCGTTTAGTTTAGTAAAAAAAAGTAGTTCGATTTGTTTATTTTAGTTAAAAAAAGGTAATTCGGTTCATTTATTTTTGTTAAAAAAGTAGTTTGGTTCGTATATTTTTGTTAAAAAGAAGTTTGGTTGGTTTATATTTGTTTAAAAATGTTTGGTACGTTTATTTTTGTTAAAAAGTTACTTTGGTTCGTTTATTTTTGTTGTAAAAAAGTCCGGTTCTTTTATTTTTGTTAAAAAAAAAGTTCAGTTAATTTTTTTTAGTTGATTACAGTTTGGTTGGTTATAGTTTGGTGGTTAATTCTTTAATTTGAAGGGTATTTTTAAAGATGAATTAAAACTGAGCAATTTCTTAACCACAAGGACTCATACGGATCATAAAAAAGGGTAAACTAGTAATTTCACATTTTTAGTTAACGAAAGGGACTCAATAGGTTTGTTTCTGAAAGCCAGGGACTCAACCAGTTCAATTTTCTTTTCGGGAACTCATTATGCATCCGCCCTGAAATCACATAGACGCAAACAATACGTTTCTCTTCTACTTATGTATGTTGTTTTTGTTTATTGCTATATGCATATGCATATTTGACATCAATAATAGTGGGTTTTGGTAGCTTTTAAGGGTTTCTTGGGTCATTTCGCTATTTGATTGGTTTTAGGGATGGTAGGTCTTTCGGGGAGTTTTGGACGGATGGTGGTAGAAGAGTTTCTATCTCTCCCTCCCCCCTCCCCTTCTCGTTTTTTCGCTTGTTTTGTCATTTTCCTTGCCGCTTGTGCTTAAAATCAAAAGTAAACAATTTTAGAACTAATTTACCATGATTTACAAGAAAACAATCTATAATGGGTAATGAATTGTGTGAAAATATATATAACTGTGTGCGCATCAGTTGTTCATGTTCTAGAGCTGCATGGTTTTGAATACTTTTCGTCCATCCAAGTAATCCTTCGAGCAAATGCGTATATCCTTTGTCACCGGAGTAAGCTTTGGTTTTTCAATTTGATAAAACTCTACCATCAGCAAAAAAAAGTGAATTCCGAAGTTGCCATATGTAACATCCCATTTTTCGGGTTCCGGTTAATAAACGAAGGTATGAGTTAGTATGAGTTGGGCTAGTGTTGGGCTAAATGGAATTGGGTTATGAAGGAAAGAGGAAAAGATCATGGGCTTAAGCCCATGATCCATAATTATATAAACCATTAATACCCTTTTTAATTTCATTTTATACATATTCCATACACCTCCCAAAACACACACTTAAGCTCTCTCTCTCTCTAGCCGAAATCACCAAGGAAACCGATCCCGATCCAAGGTAATGATAGTATGATATTGTATGAGCTTAAGCCCGTTAGATATAAACACGAAACGACGACCCGACACCGTTAAACCGTTTAAGTCACGAGATCCGGGTGGATTCGGGTATAAACCGAACCTAAGATGAGCTTAGGGATCACCCTAGCTCAGATCTGGATCGAACGAGGCGAAAAACGGTGAAAAACGAGTCTAAAACGAGTCTAAACTCGTTTTTTTCGGCGAATCCGCGGGTTTCCGACGGCAGCGCTAGAATGGGGCGCCGGAAAAGTATGTACGAGGTTAAGGGATGTCAGGGAATGTTCTGACATTTCCTAACCTAACCCTAATTCGTTAACGGGAATCTGACGAATTAGCCTTGATTCGTTATCTAATTCGTTAAGGAAAATAATGACGAACTAGTCCAATTCGTTAAGGTCTAGTTCGTATAAGGATCAGTTCGTTAAGGTCCAATTCGCTATAAGGACCAGTTCGTTAAGATGCCCGATTCGTTTCAAAGGCAGATTCGTTATAATAGTTAATTCGTTATGAATTCCCATTCGATAAGGACTGAATGAAGAATTAGAACTTTGAAGGAATAACAGAACAGTCCCTGGACTTTGAAAAGAATGATTTAATTACAAAGAAGCCCCCAAACTTTTAAGTAGCAAATTAACTAACGATTCAAAATATTAATGAAAAATGTGATAAGACAGTTAATAGAAATAATATTTTTCAAAGCTGACCTGGCAGCTCGACCCCAGCCAGGGGCTCTGCCCCTTGGACCCTGCTAGGGATGCCGCCCATAGACCCCGCTGCCAGGGGCGCTGCCCCCGGACCCCCGTTCGTTGAGGGTTATAATTGGACTAGAAATACGTTATGGATAGTGATAGAAAATAATATGCGTAATTGTTATACAGTTAGTCGTGCACAGCTAACGAAGGGAAAAACCATAAACGGTGAACACAACCGCATTGAGGTGAGTTTCTAGCCCCCACTTCCTTGTTATGTTTTCGGGGCTGTGTGCATACTCGATGTGACAGTTAATACACTTACCTTAAGTGGTGAGTGTATGCCTTGTATGATTTGTGTATGATGATTGCTTGACGGTGCGTGAACGATCTTCAGATATTGCATGTACCGTTAGATGGTAGTTAAAGATATGATTGATATGTATGATGTAAGATATGATGTATGTATGAATATATATGACGTATGCATAATGTATGTATGATATGTTGATGGTACATGATCGCTCTTCGAAGATTGCACGTATTGTCAAGTAAAGTATTAAGAACAGGTATGGTACAGTTGCATGAAACAAAGGGACCAAACCCTAATAATATCTGTGACGGTAGGGACCAGACCCTAACAATATCTGTGACGGTAGGGACCAGACCCTAATAATATCTGTGATGTTGGGGACCAGACCCTTTATAATATCTGTGATATTAGGGACCAGACCCTTATAATATCTGTGAGGTTATAGGGCGGAAGACTCTTTAAATAGGATGGATAGTTATGTATAAAGAGTAAGTATGATTAATGCACACCCCTTCGGGCATGTGTGCAAGGATGAGAACAGATTGTATGTTGTAAGATTAACTAGAACTCACTCTGCGTAGCTGACTTTTAGTATGCACGCAGGTGAGTAGATTGAGGCAGCTTCCATAAGAGGAAGCACATGGCATGGACTTGAAGAAGCTGGCATCTCAAGGAAATGTTATGTCGTTTTAAAGACAATGTTTTAGGTTAAATAATTTAGAATGATCGTTTAGACAAGAAATATGGTTATGTAATTAAATGGTTGAATGTTTTTAATATTCCGCGAATGTTTTTATTAACTCTGATATTTAGAACAGTGTTTATGAGTAAATCCAACGTCCAAAGTAGGGCACCGGTAACGGGGCCTTACAAGTTGGTATCAGAGCAAAGTTCGAGAGATTTATGCATCCTACATGCTTAAACTCGAACAGAGAATGGGTTAAAAGTAAGAAAGAAAGAAGATGCCAGTACGAGAATGCCATGTGTCACTCAAGCAAGCTAAGTGAAGGTAAAGTATGTGAACAACTTCACATGTAAAGTAGAATAATGTATGAATGCTAGCTTAATTTCTAGGGATAGGAGTATATGATGATGTGAACTACTTGACTGTCTAACTGTTAGAAGTAGAACCAACACAGATAGACTCATGAATGGAAGTGTATAGGACACGGAAAGTAACGTGATCAGCTAATCACAGCTGGCCACTGTTATTACCTGTTAGCCTTACCATCCTTGTACTAAATGGTTCCTTAAGTGATGATGTTTGTGTTTCCTTATAGAATAAAAATGGTTGGAGCTAAGAAAGCTGCTGGAAAAGGAGGACGTATGGGACGTCATGGCAGGCCACGCTTTGTCCGAGAACCGTCAGTGGAAGCGGCTACTAACAATGAGGGAGAAGGAAGTGCAGCTGGTCGAAATCCGAGTAACAACGAGGGGTATCAACTTGACCCTGCTGTTCAAGCTACCATTTCTCAAGCGGTAGCAGCTGCTGTGAAGGACATGAATCCTGAAGGGCTTGCTGGAGGCCTTGAAAGAACTGTTGAAAGGGTGGAAGGAGATGGTAAGAAAAATGATGAAGAAGAGGGGGAAGAATCAAGCATGGTTAAGTCAGTGAAGGTGGATGACAAGAAAAGGGGCCGAGGTGGGTGCAACTATAAGTCCTTCAAGGGTTGTGACCCGCCGGAGCTAACTGGCTTGGGAGACGCAATCGCTACTCTTCAATGGATAACCGCCATGGATAAAATTATCCGAATTAGCGAATGCCGTCCCGACCAAGCTGTGGGGTATTCTACCCAATCATTCGGTGAGGAGGCGATGTACTGGTGGGAGACAGTTGAGCAGAGGAAGAGTCGAGAAGAGATCAAGGCCTTGAGGTGGGATGATCTAAAGGAGTTAGTGATGAAGCGATTTTGTGCTGATGCAGAGGTAGAGAAGGTTGAGATGAAGTTCTTGAGTTTGAAGGCGGGTAAGATGACACACCGCGAATTCCTCACTGAATTCAACCGTCTGTCAAGGTTGGTGCCAGATATGGTGAACACCGAGGCCAAGCGGATCAAATGCTACCTTAGGGGACTGCCACAGAATATTCGCGTCTTGGTCAAGGCTGGTAGACCAGGTACTTTTGATTCTGCTGTGGGGCTCGTGGAAACGGTTTATGAGGACTTGACAGATGAGGGGGCTATGGAAGAGAAGAAGGAGAAGAAGTGGGTCGCGCCTGCCAAACGACCTGGTACTCAGTTATGGAACCCCAAGAACAAGCAGCCAAGAGTTTGGGAAAAGAGGTCATGTAAGACCTGCGGAAAGATGCACGGTGGTGTTTGCAAGTGGGGTAGAAGTTCTGATGTTTGTCCCAAATGTGGAAAGACTCATGGTGGAGAATGCAGGATGGGGTCTAATGCGTGTTACAAGTGTGGGAAGGTAGGGCATTATGCCAATGAGTGCAGTGCGAAGCCAGCATGTTACAAATGTGGCAAGATAGGCCATATGGCAAGGGAGTGCCCCCGGACCCTCGTTCGTTGAGGGTTATAATTGGACTAGAAATACGTTATGGATAGTGATAGAAATTAATATGCGCAATTGTTATACAGTTAGTCGTGCACAGCTAATGAAGGGAATAACCGTAAACGGTAAACGCAACCGCATTGAGGTGAGTTTCTAGCCACACTTCCTTGTTATGTTTTCGGGGCTGTGTACATACTCGATGTGACAGTTAATACACTTACCTTAAGTGGTGAGTGTATGCCTTGTGTGATTTATGTATGATGATTTCTTGACGGTGCGTGAACGATCTTCGGATATTGCATGTACCGTTAGGTGGTAGTTAAAGATATGATCAATATGTATGATGTAAGATATGATGTCTGTATGAATATATATGATGTATGCATAATGTATGTATGATATGTTGATGGTACATGAACGCTCTTCGGAGATTGCACGTATTGTCAAGGAAAGTATGTAAGAACAGGTATGGTACAGTTGCATGAAACAAAGGGACCAAACCCTAATAATATCTGTGACGGTAGGGACCAGACCCTAACAATATCTGTGACGGTAGGGACCAGACCCTAATAATATCTGTGATGTTGGGGACCAGACCCTTTATAATATCTGTGATGTTAGGGACCAGACCCTTATAATATCTGTGAGGTTATAGGGCAGAAGGCACTTTAAATAGGATGGATAGTTATATATAAAGAGTAAGTATGATTAATGCACACCCCTTCGGGCACGTGTGCAAGGATGAGAACAGATTGTGTGTTGTAAGATTAACTAGAACTTACTCAGCGTAGCTGACTTTTAGTATGCATGCCGGTGAGTAGATTGAGGCAGCTTGCATAAGAGGAAGCACATGGCATGGACTTGAAGAAGCTGGCATCTCAAGGGAATGTTATGTCATTTTAAAGACAATGTTTTAGGTTAAATAATTTGGAATGATCATTAAGACAAGAAATATGGTTATGTAATGAAATGGTTGAATGTTTTTAATATTCCGCGAATATTTTTATTAACTCTGATATTTAGAACTGTGTTTATGAGTAAATCCAACATCCAAAGTAGGGCACCGGTAACGGGGCCTTACACCATATAATCCTGCATGGTTAGTGAATCTCGGGCGATGGCGGTTAGGATTGAAATTGTGTTTCCTTTCCACCAGCGAAGATATCAAAATTTGTGATGCGCTCGGGGCCTACAACGGAAAAAAATTGTTCTGCTATACCTTCCGAGATCACTACATGGAGTGTTACCTCGATCTCGTTTACTATTATCTTGGTTTGTATTCTACAAATGAGGACAAAAATGAGAAGTAATTGTAGAAAAAAAACCCCTAAAAAACTAATAAAAAAATCATAACACATAATTTAATTAAAAAAAATGTAAAACACAATAATGTCTTCACCATCTTCCTCGTTCTAAAAAAAAATAAAAATAAGACACAGTGTTGAGGAAAAAAATCACTGTGTCTTTTTATCTTGTCATTGTGTTTTTTATTTATTTTCACCATTGATTGTATTTTTTTTCTTGACATCGTGTTTTTTTCTTGATATTGTGTTATACTCAACATTGTGTTATATTTTGTTTAACATTGTGTTATATTTTGCAACATATCATGTCTGTTTTTTATATATCATTGTGTTGTTTATTCATTTTCAGCATTCTGTCTTTTTTATCGTTTTTTAAACAAGAATGACTAGGGAAACATTTTGCTTTTTTTAAATATTTTGGTTTTTTTATTTTTTGAGTTATGATTTTTATTATTATTATTTTTTGAATTTTTTAGAGGTTTTTGTGTGCCCACAAATCATTCTCACACTTCTAATTTTTGTCTCCGTTTGCATTTTACCATTACCCTATCTTTTTCTTAAATTTTTGAGTAAAATTACTCCAATTACTTGACATGTTTTCCAAACTACTAGAATAGTCCCCCGCATTGATTCGTGGAACCATATTTTGACATATAAGTATCAAAAAAATCTTGAAAAGTCCAGTTTAATGCGTTTTTAGCATTTGTCCAAACAAAGATCATTATCACACAACACAAATCACCCGTTATGTTTTCTATTGGCATTTCGACACTGTTAACGTTTAGGCATGAGTTTGTTTCCGTGACAGAACAAAAAAAAGGGACGTATCTCTGTAAATATTTTTATAATTTTATTTTCATCGGTGATGAACCATTTTTTCTACCGCCTTTATATTGAATTGTTTTTAATTTTCCTTGCATATACAGTTCAACAGGTACCCCCACCCCCCGACAATAATTTTGCAGTTGCGGTTTTGAAAAAATTAAGCGGATTTGTTAAATAGTTAATATATGGTCAACTTTCAAGCGAAAACGAGTGTTGAGCTTGAACACCCAAGTGTGCTGAACAAGATTATCATGTAACATTGTTAATGTCTCATTGTTTTAAATCACTTTTGAACAGTTAAATGTCGAATTCCACCGAGTAAGCATATGTCACACTCGACCCGGGGGGGGGGGGGGGGGGCTAGCCGTGACCAACTGGTATCAACCATGAGCAGCAAAAAATAAATAAACTTAAAGGAAATTCATAACATGCTAAGAGTTTGCAAATTCAAAGGTACAACTATAGCAAACAGGTCAACCATGACCCTTAATTTGTCTTAGGTGCATCACACCATTAATTAGTCTAGGATGTCATCTAATGATAACATCTTTATTTATCAAGTAGTCTTCCATGACTACATTACTTTATTCTTGAGAACCAAGGCTTCTACGGTTCGCTAAGGCGACTAGAGCATAACCTATTTCCTTTCTCCAATGGCTAAGTTACCTGAAAAGTACATACTAAAATACGTCAACATATTGTTGGTGAGCTCGTGAGTTTAAGACACATAATAATAAAGTTGACACATCATGGTATATAACATATCAAGTCCACAATCAAACCTGAGACTAGCATAAGTATCCCCAACTCACACGAGAAGTTATACCATCCCAGACTATCGCCCTGCTAAAAGCAATAATCAAACACGTAGGTAATATGCCACAACGATCCGCAATAATCAAACACGTAGGTCACTGTGCGTGGGGTCTCCCAGATAATACTACCCATACAAGCCTCCGGCCTATCCCCTTGGGCTAATGATTGTGTAAAAGTTGGGACAAGAATTTAGCAGTAAAACACCCCGATAGTTCCATACCATATAAAAAGTATAGGAGTATGTACTAGTTCTCAAAAACTTAAGTAAAAAGGGATTACATGCGAGACTCACCGAATGCTCCAAGTAATTCAACGACTGACTTCCCGAAAGTGGTGGTTCCTTTGGTAAATAACGAATTATAAATACTTAACTCAACTACTTTCATCCTCAATAAAGATTCAGTGGTGAAACGAGTATTTAATTCTAAGCGTTGACCCAAGTGTTAAGTTCCCGGTGGATAAAGTTTCCTTTTATGGAGGTTTACACTTATACAAGTTATAATGTTGGTGATGTGTGTTCGGGTATTTAGTTTAACTTCTAATTGTGTCAGTTATTTCGTTTTACTTGACTGGGTTTTAATAAAGTTTCTATCTTTAGAATGTTCGGGCCTTATGATCGGTAGCGGGTTACCGTACGACCAAAAAAACAATATGATTTATTCACATCAGTAGCATGATCATTTCTGGTTGGAAACGCTAGGCCTCGGGTTTTCAAAAGTTAAATATACCGGTAGTCTTCGGTGTTGTCGGTTTTAACGACAAGCCTTTAAACTAGGGTTTGCATAAACAAATTCACTTATAATTAAAACTCAAAATTTTAAGGAATACTAAGGTATACAAAAAATATTATATTCAGGTCTGAGATTGCAGCGAGTTTGGTGCTGTAAGGACTTAGTTCCCGTACTTTCGTTTAGCATTCGTTTTGGTTAAAACCCGGTTTTAAGACTTGGTTACTTTTAGGAAAATAAGTTAAAACTAAAGTTATGAATTTATTAAAATATACTTACTGTAAAATAATCAGAATGTTCATATTGGTGTATTTTTGAAACTACCCGTTCGGTTTATGTCGATTCGCCGCAACTAGCTGTTAAATGTCAAATCTTAACCAAAGAGGTGTTGCTTTTCCATAAAATGTTTTATACATTTATATTAAATATTTTAAACAAAATTTTATGGAAAAAATGTGAGCCTTACCTTTTTGAAGAGTTTTAGTCTTAAAACTGGCCCGTTTGGTTTTAAACGAAACAACACTTTAAAGTTTGTAAACGGCCTGTTTTGTAAATCCAATTTCCCTTAAACATTTCATAGCTTATATTTACCTTTTTAAATTTATAATATTCTGTTTTAAAGGTTCGGATTTATATTTTCCGGAAGTTACGGTTTAACTTGATTCTTTGTTCCAAAAATACAATTTTTAAACGAAAACCCACTTTTGGTCACCAAACCACTTAAGACCAGTTATGATACATAAAAATAAGTTGTTTTTACATTCCATGGGTTTTAAAAACATACCCTTGGTTGTATTAATGCTAACGAACTAGGTTTCGGCCAGTTTAGCTTCTAGTTCGGTTTTTAATGCGAGGTTTCGCGAAAACAGTTTCGTGTCAGCTTATTATTTCTCAAAATATTATTTTTAAAGCTATACAATAATGTTTTAATATTATTTAGGTTTACAGGTTTAATTCTTAGTTAAAAGAGTTACAAAATGCGGGTTTTAAAAGGTTTTTAATATACGGTTGTTGTTAATTTTTGTGGCTGGTCTTGTGCAGCTTAATGGGCTTACTTTTAACTGTTTTAAACTTCTGGAAATTATGTTAACATTCAGAAGTTAAAATGGTCACTTGTCGGTGCGGTTTACAAAATAGTTTGTCTTTTAAAACAGTTACTGAATGCTTGATTGAAAGGTTTTTAACGCACTGTTTATTATTAGTTTTAGGGGTTTGGTTCTTTCTTTTTCCAGGTTGAAAGAGTAAAAGAAGATGCTTTAACTTCTGGAACTTATTATATCAGCCCAGAAGTTAACAAGCCGCATAATTGTTCGGTTTACGAACTAGTTCACCCTTAAACGAGTTACCGAATTGCCATTACTTTGGCCACAGTTTTGGAGCTGCATGATATATTATTTTTAAGTTTCCAGACCATTATTATGTCCTGCAGATTCTGGTTATTTAAACGAGGTTTTACAGCTCGGTTTCTGGCCCGGTTTGTTAGTTTAACAATGTTTTTGTTTATAAATTCTAATTTATTCAGAATGTTACTTTCCTATTTCTCTGAATCAGATTTTTAATATGTTTATTAACAATGTTGAAATAATTTTAAGCATGGTTATTTTATTTAATCGTTCATGGTCTAACATGCGAGTTTAACACGGAGCCAAAGCTTAGAATCATATACAAACAAAACGAGTATGGGTTGTGATACCTAGTGCACACCAGGGATTTCACGAGCAGCTTGTCTCGCTTTTGAGATGGTTCCACGAGCAGTAGCGAGATACAAACAGAGGTTAGGGCTGCAGTATTTGACCAGGGAATTAGAAACAATCACGGTTCAGAATCATTAGAATAGAATAAGGCATGGCAACAAATTACCAGATTTCTTTTTCTCTAGCAGAATCCACGAACACAGAGAGAGTTTGGGCTGCAAATTTCCTTGGTGTTTCTTGGCTGATACATATAGTTATGGGTGTTGTAGGAAGAAAAATGATAACACTGATTTTGATTTAAATTGAGAAGAAGAAAATTTTGAACAAAGAATTTCTTGGATACTGAAGACATGCACAATGTCTGATTGGTGCTACAGAGGGTGAACGTGAATGGAGAACATGAAGGTGGTCAGAGATTTTTATTGGAGGCAAATATATGATCAGGATTTTATAATATATTTTGTTATTTATTATTATTATAATAAACAAAAATCATAGTTGTGCCACATGTCACCTAATTGCCCTGTTTTTTGTCAAGTGGCATCATTATTGTTTAACTTTAAAAGTCATAACTATCTAACTAATACAAGTAATATATACTAGGTTATTAACCCGTGTGCTACGCAGGTGAAAATAAAAAAAATAATTAATTAAAAACATATATAGTTTCAAACGACAACATATTTTTATATAATTTTTTTAGACGGAAACATGATTATAATTGTAAGTCTTATTCAAACGGAAACATAATATTGAAAGTCATATACTTAAAAAAATTACATTACAGAGTAGAATGTTTAAAAACAAACTTTAAAACATAATTTTCATAAATTACTAAATATTTATTTATTGAAAGAAAAAGACGTTCAAATTCGTTAGTCATAATCTATAGCTCCTCGTTAAAAAACCGATTAGTAACTTGTTACCAGAATCTTGTTAGAAACCATTTATTATCATCCGATAACCTGGTACATGTAAGGCCCCGTTACTGGTGCCCTACGTTGGACGTTGGATTTACTCATAAACACAGTTCTACAATCAGAGTTAATTAAAACTTTCGAAGAAACGTTAACTTAAATCATTCGTTACAAAACGTTTAATCTTTTATTTGAAACCATAACATAAAAACATCATATTTAGAACATCACTTCTTCTATCTTCAGATGCCAGTCGTTCAATCCATTTCATGTGCCCTCCTCATGCTAGCTTGTTAAACATATTCACCTGCGTGCATACTAAAAGTCAGCTACGCTGGGTGAGTTCTAGTTAATCAGGCGACATACAATACATACACATATTGTACATACATACATATCTTAAACTTGTATAAATATCCATAAGAGGAACATCATGTAATATCTACTAAAAGAACTATTACTATTGTCGATGCTATAAATTCTCCATAGAAGGAACACTCTATATATATATATATATATATATATATATATATATTATCCATAGAAGGAACACTCTCTATACTTTCCATAGAAGGAACACCCTTAGACTTTCCATAGAAGGAACACTCTGCTATCCATAGAAGGAACAATACACTATCCATAGAAGGAAACACAATACTATCCATAGAAGGAAACACTAACTATCCAAAGAAGGAACATTATATGTTATCCATAGAAGGAACTCTATATGTTATCCATAAGAGGAACACTGTATATAAGTTATTATCTCATGTCCATGTAAGGAGCTAATCACTTCCCTCGGCAATACGTGCAATATCCGAAGATCGTTCACGTACCGACAAGCAATCATTCGTATCTACCACATATATCATACATGGCATACTATTATCATTCATACATTATATATATCATACGTATCTGTGAACATAACCCAAAAATACATGCAATATCCGAAGATCGTTCATGTACACATCATACATATATCATTCATACATTACATATAGAAATCATATCTTTAAACTACCACCTGACGGTACATGCAATATCCGAAGATCGTTCACGCACCGTCAAGCATTCATTATACATTAATCACACAAGGTATACACTTACCACTTAGGGTAAGTGTATTAGCTATCACATCGAGTATGCACACAGCCCCGAAACAAAACAAGGAAGTGGGGTTAGAACTCACCTGAATGCGGTTACGTTCAACGTTAATGGTTATTCCCTTCTTTAATTGTGCACGGCTAACTGTATAACAATTACGCCTATTAATTACTATCACTAACCATATTGTATTTCCAGTTTAATTATAACCCTCAACGAACGGGGGTCCGGGGGCAGAGCCCCTGGAAGCAGGGTTCTAGGGGCGGCGGCCCCTAGCGGGGTCCAAGGGGCAGAGCCCCTAGCTGGATTTCATGATAATATTTTATGATAATATTTTATTGTTAACCTCTTAATCCTTTAAGGTATCTTCTATAAATTTATAAAGTTAAAGGGCTATTTTGTAATTAAATCATTTTTCTCTAAGTCCAGGAGTGTTCTGTCATTCTTTTAAACTTCTAATTCGTTATCCAGTTCTTTAACGAGTGGGAATTCTATAACGAACTGGCCCATATAATGAACTGACTCTTATAACTAATTGGACCTTCTAATTCGTTATCTCCTTTTAACGAATGGTCATTACGAATTGAGATTAATTCGTTATCTTCTTTTAACGAATTAACATAGCGAATTAGGGTAGTTCGTTCAGCTTCTGTTAACGAATCAACTTGGCGAATTACCTCTAATTCGTTAAATCTCCGTTAACGAATTAGGGTTATGTCAGAGAATATATGAAACATTCTTTGACATCTCGTTAACCTCGTACGCCGTTTTCCGGCGCCGTCATCGCCGGAAAACCGCGTTTTCGCCGGAAAAAAGAGATCTCACTCGTTTTCCAGCGTTTTCACCGTTTTTCATCCCATTCGATCCAGATCTGAGCTAGGGTGATCCCTAAGCTCATCTTGGGTTCGGTTTATACCCGATTCCACCCGGATCTCGTGACTTTAACGGTTTAACGTTGTTGGCTCGTCGTTTCATGACTAAATCTAACGGGTTTGAGTTCATACAACATCATATTATCATTACCTTGGATCGGGATCGGTTTTCCTTCTTGGTTCGGCTAGAGAGAGAAAGTAGGATGAGAGAGAGCTAAGTGTGTGTTTTGGGTGGTGTATGGAATGGAAATGAATGGATTAAAGCATAATTAAAGTATTTATATTATGGGTCATGGGCTTAAGTCCATGGTCTTTCCTTTAATAACCCAAATCCATCACCATATTACTTAACCCAACACAAGCTCATCCCATAACATCGAATATTATTATATTTTACCGAACGAAAAATCGGGATGTTACAGTACAAAAGGATTTTGTGAATCCAACATTATCTTCAAGTAATTACTTATTTCTTTATCTAAACTTGATTTTGAGTCCCTGTATATGAATATTGAAATTGGTTAAATATATATTTTTTAAATTTATATTTATTTATAATTTATAAAAAAAAGTAAAGACAAAAAAAAAGTAATAGATGTTGCATACCCAAAACTACAATATTTTTCCACACATCATGCACATGCCCGATTTCAAATGAGTAAACCTTCACAAGATTAACACATAAACAATGATAACCAAATAATAAAAGCATTACTCTTTAAAAAAATTGATAAATAATTGAGAGAACCATGAAACCAAAGTACCAAACTGATTGTCATGGTTCGGTTCAGTTTTGAGTTTTAAAATAAAAAAAAAGTGACCAACGGTTTAACCTAAACACCGTCAGAAGCGGACCATGAACACCCTTAAGAAGTACGGTGTTACTATAAGCGAACAATTAAAACCATATAAAAGCGAACAAAGAATGGCAGAACATAAGACGATAATTCAAACCTAATAATACGGAACGGAACTCGCAAATGTCGCCTCCTTAGTCCATAATGGACCCTAACCAAAAAGCGATCCGAACGAACTGCAAGGTCATTAAACTAATGATTACCTTAAACTAAACGACGGAATCGAAAATATGAAAAAATTGCAAGGGATGAAACGTTTGAGTCGGAATGGAATGATGATTACCTTAAATTAAACAAAACAAACTTCAAATATTCAGGGGAATTATTAGGGTTTAATATAACATGGTTGTTAATCAAAATTAGGATTTACAAATGAACAAATCCTACAAAATTTAACTTCAAATATTTTAACTGATGAAAATGACAGCCATTAATGCAAGCTAAAACAAAATTATCATACCTTGAATAATCAGTCGGGGTTGAATAGATCATCAACTGATTAAAATATAATATGTGCATTAGGGTTTGTAATATGTTAACGACACCAAGATTTTGAAACCAAGTCGATATTATATCCATGTGGAATTAGTGTTTGTGGGTGACGAATTTTGGATGATGAGGCAGGCGTTAGAATGAGAATGTAGGGACGATGGGTTTGCGGGATTGAAAGACTGATTCCCATTACCCGTCTGTTTATAACCGATGATTTGAATAGCTGATTTGAATTGCGGAATTGAATGCCGGTCAATATACATCGGTTATAAACATCAATTTCGGGTCCATCTGGAATTTAACTATAGATTAATGTGGGATTATTATATTAAAAGAAATTATAATATGTCTTGATATTTATGGAAATAATGAGAATTGGCCAATATAATAGGTAGATTTTGTTTTAGAATTATTTTATTGTTAAGAAAAATAGAGAAGTGGTTTATATAAATGGAAATATTAGTATTAGACCAATAAGAAGAGGGCAAGTGGAAACAAACTCAATTGATTTAATAGTATAAGTAGATTTTAAACATTCCATATTAATGATTTTTCTATAATTTCATAGTAGTAAATAAAGTAAAATAAAATAGAATTAAAAGAAAATATGTAGAACTTTTGAAACTCATTTTAGTGTATGTAAATTTGTGTTGTATGTTTTCAGTTTATTAGTGACCGATTCTGAAGATGTCACGATTCGTCTTTACCCTGAGCAATACTAAAATGGTTCATCTCATTTGATTATTTTTTACTATTAATTCTATATAACAAACCTTTTTATATGTATTGATAATTTTTGCTAAAACGACACTATTCAGGATTCAAGGAGAATAGCTGATTGATGATGATGTACACAATACATTTTCTTTCAAATCTAATATTTATGTGCATTTATTTTGTCACATGATAATTGATAGTAAAATCATTGTGCTTATTCATTGGCAAAAACTTGCATCATCTAGAGTTTCGGGCCAAGCTGATATAAAAAATGAGTTGTTTTGTTCCCTAAAATACAGTAGTGTCATGGTGAGTTTTGTTTCCTTGATGAAATGCATTTATATTCATAAAGAAAAATTCATATCTTTTTTGGAAGAGTATCCTGGTGGTGATGACATTGTGTTGTCTGTTATAGGCACAACACTCATTTTATTTTTAATTTTACAAGTTAAGACCATAAAATATACTTGACTATTATAAATAATAGGATAATGGTTGTATTTATCGGTGTTGCAAGCCCATTTATACAAAATCATTGTAATGATTAAGATCATGAGTAGGGTGTTCGAAATACTAATATGTTTCTTATAAGTTGGTTGTTTATTATTATGATCTGTTTGTGTTCTATCTTCTATACAAAAATCTCAAAATTGATTGATATATGGGACCTAATTGTCCAATTTTTTTGCCAACAGGCATCATTGTTGTTCAACTTTAAAAGTCATAACTAACTAATTAATACAATTAATATATACTTTAAACATTCCATATTAATAATTTATCTATAATTTCATAGTAGTAAATAAAGTAAAATGAAATAGAATTAAAAGAACATATGTAGAACTTTTGAAACTCATTTTAGTGTGTGTAAATTTGTGTTGTATGTTTTTAGTTTATTAGTGACCGATTTAGAAGATGTCACGATTCGTCTTTACTCTGAGCAATATGAAAATGGTTCATCTCATTTGATTATTTTTTATTATTAATTCTATATAATAACCCTTTTTATATGTATTGAAAATTTTTGCTAAAATGACATAGTTCAGCACTCAAGGAGAATAGCTTGACTATTATAATAACCCCCCCCCCCTTTTTTTTAATTTTACAAGTTAAGACCATAAAATATACTTGACTACTAAAAATGATAGGAAAATGGTTGTATTTATCGGTGTTGCAAACCCATTTTATACAAAATCATTGTAATGATTAAGATCATGAGTAGGGTGTTCGAAATACTAATTTGTTTTTTATAAGTTGGTTGTTCATTATTATGATTTATTTGTGTTCTATCTTCTACAAAAAATCTCAAAATTGATTGATATATGTGAGGAATGATGTTTTGGTTTTCAGTGAGATACTTATTTGTTGCGAATAAAATCTTTGCAACAGTTTTTTAATCTGATTTACGTAATGGGTCTTAACAAGTTTCACTTGAAACAAGCCCACCATTAGTATGACTTGGAACATTTCGGGAAAGATCAACTTGTATTCGACACTTTAAGTAAATGGGTCAAATTTGCTATTTGTGTTCTCTTATAGCTAGCAAACGGGTCAAGTTGTGTCAGTAGGCGTAGAACCGGTTTGGTCGGTACAAATTAGGGTCAAAATTGATTATTTTAAGAAAAATATTACTTTTGGTTCTGAACATGTTTTCTTTACATAGTTTTTTTTTACATTTATACACAAATATAAAACTCATTATAACTGTTTAGTTTCTTGTATGCCGTTGGAGTTGAGTAAAATATGTCAAGATCATCTAAAATTAAAAGTTTAATAAGATGACATGTTTGAAACCGAAAAAAGTGTGATAAAATGCATATAACTTTATTAGTATTACACTTTCTTTGCCGATATTACCAAATATGCAGTTGCTCTTGCCTCTAATTTTATAACCTAAGGCATGAATTAGAAAGAAAAAAAAGACATAACGTAAGCAACACAAGTTTATTTTTGTTGGTTATAGATGGTTAATAATTTAATATCATTAGACCATCAATTTTAATCCTTTGGTACTTTTTTTACCAATAGAAACTCTTGCAACTGTTAGTTTAGTAGCAAGATATGTTGAAACTAATGCAACAATATACTTAGGAGCATTTTTTTTTTACATTTTTCAGCTCTTGAGACTTTTCAACGGTTTTGATGTGATTTTTCTACATGATTATTGCAACTTGAAGAACCAGAATCGTATTTTAAAACCCGTGTAATACACGGGTTTATAACCTAGTTATTATTATACATAGAATGTTCTAAATGATTAATAATAGGGCTGGTATTTGTATGAAAATCATGGTAATATATTGTAGGAGATTGTACTACAAATCACGATTCTTGTTTATCGATTTTTGTTTCATTTGATTCTGTTACCAGACATAATATAGAATGTCGTTTGATGTTTGAGTTATATATTTTGGATGTCTGGTAAGATTAAATAACTGTTGGAATGTTTCTTAAAATTTTCTAGTTATCAGGTTCGGGTTCGTTCAGGTTAAACTAGTACCGGTTTGTTTTGTTTTTATTTGGGCCAAGCCTATCGACAAACATTTCGCTTCGACCAGTACTATTTTCAGTATCTAATGATAAGGGGAAAAAATTTGCCCTATATTTGGGGTTGTTATAGCATATCCCAATTTGGACCAAAACAATATCATTTATTTTTTGAGAAAATATCGATAACTTTTGAATTGAGATCTATTTTTTAAATATTACTTAAAATTCTTCTAAAAGCGGCAGTTAATTTAAAATGTGTTCGGTATTTAGTCCGTCTTGCACAACCAAATTAATAATTTGCGCTACACCATCAGAAATCGAATTTTATTTTATTTTTAATTTTTAAATTGTGGTTGTATTAATTAAGGCGTTATCAAATGAAATTGAAAATAAATTGCTCTTATAATTTGTATCACATAATCCAAAATGTGAAATAAGTTATATCTTGTATGCGGGCATTCAAATATTTCATAAATAATCATACTTTTCGACATTTGCCATTTAGCGGGATCTACCCAATGAGTGGTAACACAAATGTACGATTTCGGTAAATCAAGTGGAGCCGACCGAACATTGGTAGTCAAGTTCACACGGGTTTGTAAATTTTCAAATTATAAAAATAAATCTTTTTTTGCCCCTTTCCATAAATGTAAAAAATGACGTCTAAGAGTTGAACAAAGACTTACGTGATTATAAAGTGGTTGGAAAGTTTCTTGAATAGTCTTTGTCAAACGCGGTTGTTGAAGTGGTTGAGCGAAACCCTCTTGAATCACGCACTTTGGTAAAAGATCCTTAACCATATTAAAGTAAAATATTCCGAAAGATTTCCAACGCGCGCTATTGATGATTGACCTTGAGTGGGAGTGATTTTCAATGTCGTACAATATTTTTCTACATGATTTTTCTGGTCGAATTTGAATTCCGTTTTGCAAAATGTACCGCATTTCTTGCATCGAGAACCTCTTGAACCGTTCGACATTTTGCATAAATTGAAATGTTTGAAAAGGTTAAGAGGTTGCGTTTGTTGGTATGATATTCACTAATTGAATATTAGTCGAGGATGCACCAACATTAACGTAAGATTGGGATTGCTCGGTTCCCACTTTAGAGATTAGAGAGTATGTAAGCGTGTGCGATTTTGCGTTTTTAAGAGTCTGTTTAATTTGTGTTTTTTAAGTGTTAGGCTAACCAAAACAACTAATACCTATTTACCCTAACATGTGGGGTAAAATGGTAAAAAAAGATGCAAAAATCGATCTCAAGTAGTCGTATAATGGCTTGAAATCAATTCCCCAACGCCTATATTTATCGATAACGGTTTGAACTACTTCCTGGCACATCGGTTCCTATTCTAAAACCGAAAATATGTGCCGAACCTATAGTTTAAATAGGTTCCAAACCGTTCAAATACAATCTATCACACCCCGACTAGGTAATTGCGAAAGCGTAATATGAGAATGTAACAGACACCTCTGATATCAACCACATTGTATAAAGAAAATTAACAAACAAATTGACATCATGTTAAATTGTTTTGTACTAACCTTACAAACTGGATGAAATACACATAACCGATTCTTCTTCCTGTTTATTCTTTATTAGTATACTTGCGTCTATCTACACCGTGTCAGTCTCATTCTTAGCACAAAGCAGATAAGCAAATTATTCCAACTTCGTCTCACCTGAAAAGCATGTTAAAACGTGTCAACTACAAAGAGTTGGTGAGTTTCACAAGTTTGAACAAAACCAGTATACGTAATTATAGTATCCTTGTTATGTATGCGATGTAATTATACTAAGCCATGAGTGAATCCTCGACCAGCTTCTATTACGTGGCCTCCACTTCCCACGCACTTCCTATGCCCACATTGGATTTATTTGCCTCAAGTAAAGTATGTACTATGTCGAACACCGCATAGCATGTTACAAAAAGTTCGCATGGTCATGTGCAATTGTAAAAAACATGTTCCGGCATACCCCTCCGGCCCTGTCAATTGGGTTTGTCAAACCAATAGTACTATTCACATGCCTTCGGCTCGTAGTTAATCACTCATGTAGGAGGCCTTTCAAGTGTTAGCACTTAAATAATTCACATCTTAAAAGGTTTTCAAGTACATAAATATATGTAAACATGCTTTTCACCCCAAAAGTTCGTAAAACAGTTTAGAAGGTGGGGTCATGAAACTCACCTTATCGTAGTTCGAACTGGTAATATGTATCGGTAGCTAGTGTACCTCGGTTATAGCTTGAATCCTATAACAGGTATAATACTGTTAATACTAGTTGTTAGGGCATGAATTATATGCTGAGGATCCATTATTCTTGACTGTCTTATGGATAGATTATCCTTGAGATGTGTTTCAAGTTATGAAGGATCAAGGATCCTCGGTATTATTTATTTACTAATGATTGTGTTTGAATGTTGATGAGTTAGCCAGATATAACAACTTAAAATGACTCGGTCTACCTTAAAATTCGCTTCTTGAAGCTCCCAGCACGTGGTCAATGAATGTTGGAGTAGTCGTGGAAGAGTGGCGGATAGATAGGGATTATTGTTAATTGTAATTTTCTTTATAAACATTGAGATGATGATCGATTAGTACTCACGGGTATTCTCACACACACTTTGAGCAGAACTCATACGTCTCTCTACACACTAGTATTCATTGTAACATCGATCACAATCTCCAAACACTTGTAACCTTTTTTGCGATTAATAAATTGGTGATCGACGAGTTGTCATCACCCGGGGTTTTTTTCTTTTGATCTGAACAAGATCAAAGGGTTTTTCCTCGCAACAAATCACGGTGTCATTTCATTTTTGTTCATACAATCGTTGTTAATATCATAGCACTATGCCTCACATATACAGATTTGGATACATTATCCTTAGCAGATTTTTGTCCAAAACAATTGGTGCCCACCGTGGGGCAATTGGTGCTATAATCCGTATCATTCCTATCAACTTTCGATTTTTTCATACCCATATCACTATCAATGGCCTCTCAATCAACCTCTGCTTCATCAACCATGCCGTCATCAGTTCCTCTCCCACCGAGGACTTTGCCACCGATGCCTCCGCCAATCACGGGAGCACCACGAGCTGCTGCTGCTGGAAGCAAGACGCAACTACCAGTCTTCCAGAGCTCGAAAACCGCTGCTGCTGCGCCGGTGGTTAATACTAACAGTGATGTTTCATCTATGTTTTCGTAGGTTAAAGCATACATGGAATAGCAGTTTAAGACTAACCAGAGGATCCTTCGTGAGATAGAAGATCTCAAGAAGACTAAGAGGCCAGCGGAGGTTCACACTCCCTTGATGCCCAGGATGCTAGATTTCACCAGTCCAGGATCCATGGCTCAGTTCACGCAAGGATAATCTATCCTTCAACAGGGGTTCATGGGTCAACAGACTCATGGATCCTCGTTGTTTCAGCCAGGATCATCTATCCTTCAACAGGGGTCCATGGGTTAACAGACTCAAGGATCCTTATTGTTTCAGCCAGGATCATCTATCCTTCCACAAAGGTCCATGGGTCAGTAAACTCAAGGATCCTCATACTTCCAACAAGGATCATCCATCCTTCCACCAGGATCCTCTGGTTTATATCACCAAGGATCCTATAATTCCCAACCTCAAGGTTCATTCTTCAGAATCAAGGATCCTTAGGGGTTCAACACCAGCGGTCCTCTGAAGTCCATGAAGGAGATATAATTCCCATGCAGACCATAGACTCTGGAGGACCAACTCTTGTAGCAGACGCTTCTTATCGCAACTACTCATCCGGGATGCCAACCTTCACCCAGCAAAGAGCTAACTTGTATGATCCTATATCCTTAGATGCTAACCGTGGTTCCATGCAGGATGCAGGTATCAACCAAGATATGGCCAAGGAACTACAAAAGCTCAAGGATACGATATCCAGTGTTCCCGGGGTGATACGTCCTATCCCCGAGATACCGGAGGGAAGCCACAAGTTATCCAGATTTGCTCCACCTATCTGTGATGCTGAAATCCCGAAGAAATTCCAGACCCCCAACATGAAGATCTATGATGGGACCACATATACTGAGGAACATGTAGCTCAGTACAGAGCAACGATGGAAATCAATCCTATTCCTGAGACTCAGGGAAGCCTGCCTGTGCAAAGGCTTCGGATCTACACTGACAGGATCAGCATTAAAATGGCTGCTAAGTCTTCCTCCCTTTTTATTTACTTCTTTCTCACACTTAGTTAACTTGTTAAACAGTCAATTTTCCTGTAGTATGAAATTTAAGAAGTTAACTAGTGATTTATACCGAGTTATCCAACCTTGTTGGAACCTAAGTTTTAGACCGACGCATCGAATTAATTTATGGGTGAAAAATATATTTTGGTCTCAACCTAGGGTGGATGGCTTGAAGACCAAGTCATGCTAGACAAGTATAAATAGATTTTTTATTCATTTGTCTAGTATGAGTGTTTGTATTGTGTATGAGTAAGATCTAGGGTTTTATCCCTTTGGGAGAGTCTCCGCCTCCAGGATGAGCTCTCCTGGAGGCGGCTGATATTTCTTGTGTATGTATGTATGTATGAATGTATGTATGAGTGGTTCTTCTTTATGAAAATCATTCGACTAATGAAATCATACTGCCAGTTCTATCTTTTTTTGTGTTTTGATTACAATTGTTCATCCTATTATTGATTATTAATCAAATCAGGCCCTCTCCAATACACCTCATCCGTCCAAACATCTTTCAAGAGTGAATATTGAGTGAGATTCGATCCTAACCCTAGATCCGAGCTCCACCGTTAATACCGATTATTTTCACGCTTCCGCACCGGGGCTCAGTTCTCTCAAACCTAGTGATGAATCCCTTAGGGATTTTGTTACAAGGCTCGGCAGGGAAGCTTTGGAAATCCCTAATCTTGACATGGCTACTGCTGTTGAAGCATTCAAGATGGGACTTCAGAGGAGCTCCCCCTTTTATGATGATCTTGTGATGACTCCTTGCAGGTCTCTAGATGAAGTAAGGAACAAAGCACTAAGGTTTATACGACTGGAAGACGACAAAAGGATCCAAGAACGATTGGGGGCTCAGAAAAAACAAGAATCCCCTGACAAGAATAAAGGATCATCATATAGAAACAACAACTCCAAGCCGTACACCAAGTTCAACAATCGAAACGTACGAGCAGTCGAAGAAGGAGATGATGATGAAGACTATCCCTGCATCTCTGAGTATTACTTCTCCGTAGATACTCATGGCTTGATTTTTGCCATGAAGGATCTAGGGGAGAAAGCAAGGTGGCCCCAAAAGAACGAGAAGTCAACCACCTTCAGAGACAAGTCTAAGTGGTATGCCTTCCACGAAGATTTTGGCCATATGACGAACGATTGCATTGGCTTAAGGAAGGAAATTTGATACCTCCTTAGCAAGGGCCATTTTAAAGAGCTCTTGGGAAGGAAAAAATCCAAGATCCAGGATCCTGAAGATCTTCCACAAAAAGCACCACCACCACCACCAGATGCACACGTGATCAACTTCGTCTCTAGAGACTATGACATATTTCAAACTTCCTGTTCTACAACGAGGAAGCTCACCTAAGAGGCCGAGTTGGATGATAGAAAAAGACCGCTTATTCCCACTACTTCAATAGCTGACAGGAGAATCTTCTTTGAACAAGAAGATAATATAAGTATCTAGGATCCTCATCGAGACGTGCGCATGGTCATTTTAATCTCCGGAGGATCGGTCATATGCGGCACTTCCTTCTCTGCAGCGAAAAGGCTCGCAAAGGAGATCAAAATGGATAACGGGGATCAACCGGTTATATCTACCACCTTGACCACTGACAAAAGGATCTTCTTCGACGAAGAAGATAAATCGAGCATTCAGGATCCTCACCATGACGGTTTGATTATTACCTTATTTATTGCTAACCATTATGTACGCAGGATCCTGGTCGACAGTGGAAACTCGGTCAATATCATCTAACATGATGTTCTTCAGAAAAATGAGCATACCAGATTCAGAGATCATCCCAAGAACATGGGTGCTAGTTGGTTTCAGTGGAGAAACCAAGAAAACATTGGGGGACATCAGCCTCCCGATTTACATCGAAGGGTTAAATTTGTATCAGAGATTTTGTGTTATTGATAACCTTTCTTGTTGCAATGTTATTTTAGGCAGGCCATGGTTACATGGGATGAAGGCGGTGGCTTCTACTTACCATCAATGCATTAAACTCCCTACCCCTTGGGGAGTAGACGGTGATCAAGTGGAGGCCAAGAACTATTATTCTTCATCAATGAAGCCGACAGCCAAGCAAACTGTAGCATAGAAACCACAGCAACATCCTAGGGACGTTCTGGAAGCTCGGGAGAAAGACATTAAAGAAGTATCCTTGGATCCAGTATCCCCAGCAAGATCGAAGAGGATATAGTATCCTTCTTAGGGCGAAGAAAATCTACCTTTTCCTTTAAACATTCAGACATGACAGGTATTTCTAAGGAGATAATTACTCATAAGTTAGGCCTTGATTTATTGTAGGTTCCCAGCCGGATCTACACTGGAATATCTCGTAACACGAGGGTGCGGAATCCCCACGTAATACGATACAAGCGTAAGATATATAATACGTTGAGACGATACACAAACACACGTTACAATACTAATAAACACGTTGTATTGCAACACTTCAACACGTGATCTCAAATCACAAAAACACGTTCTGCCCAAAAAACTCTTCAAAACGTTTTTTACTAAACAAGCCGAAGTTAGGCATATATAGGCCTCGACACCTTCGCCTAACAGACTAGGCGAAGTTGTCTTAACTTCGCTTGTCTACAAGTTCGCTTACATCAGGCGAACTTGTGTGACACCATATCTAAAACCAAAACAACCAATCTAACACGATTACAGACACATACAAAACACTAGATACTGAACTACTGACATTATGCACCAACAGACTCCCCCTTGGCAGTAGCTTCATATCTCTATCTTCAATCACGTGTCTAGTAATCCCAAAATCTCATGTCACCCGTCTTCAAGCATGAACGCCCTGTCTGACACACACAGAGACCACTCTCTGGTACTTCTTGGCTTCATCTTTCCATGCAGGAATATAGAATATCTTCTTATCGTTTAGCACCTGCAAGTCAGCTTGAGACAAATTTACCAAGTGCATGGGATCATACACTCTCAGAATCTCTTGTTCTTCTTCATCTTCCATAACTGCTTCAGCTGTTTGACTATCAACGTACCACCACTTGAGATTCTTTAAGACATCCTTAGGCATTATCTTCATCGGTACTTCTTTTAAACACCGAACCGGTTTATATTTCATTACCATCCAAGGTTTACCATTAGCTCGCATTCTTCTTTCCTTATCTTCAACCAGCTTCCCTTTTTGCGGCTTTAACAATTCAAACTTCTTCTCTTTCACACTTTCTTTCCACACAATCTTCCCAATTATTCTGGCCATATTATCATCACTTCTATTAATCAACCCCAATTTAGCAAATCCTTCACCTCACACTCTGGCAAGGTATTCAGAGATCTCAACATCCTCTTAAAATACTGAATCCCATCAAAGCGTTTAATCACAAATAATCTCAACTGCTCATCATACAACCAGCATATAATACCCTTCTTCGACTCAGCATACCCTTTGATATTGTAACTCTTTTTGAACATTGTAGGAACCGCTGGCTTCTTTGTCTTTAAAAACCACTGAGCGTAGCCTTCTTTCCATCTCGGCTGCTCTTCCCACTCAGACTCATCTAACATATCCATATCCTGACTCACATTTACCTTATCAACGTCTGGAATATCATGTTCTACACTGTCATCCACAATCTCTCCCTCTTCAATCTCACTATCAATCACAATCTGTTCTCCTATCTTTTAAATCTCCTCAACAGGTAACACATCTTCATCACCCACATCATCATCACCACCTGATCCACCTGCTGTACCAGTTGACTCCCCCTGAGATGTGTAAGTCCCAAGAGTTTGTTCAGTTCTTGGCAACTCACCACCTGCACCTTTCGATGCATTGGGATCATCGTCTTTATCATGACTTTTCTTTGTTCTAATCTTTTTTTTTAAATGAAATTCAATGATTTTACTCACCCAATTTCGTTGCAATTGTCGTTAATAAATGTGTCTTCAAATCAAGTGTGGGTGAAACAATCTTGATCATCCTCATCAAGATTGTAAAAATCTCATATAAACATATTCAAAAGTTGGTTGACATTAAAAGTGACTAAATCCTTAAGCTTGGTCAACACTTGTTCTTGTAAAGCTTTTGATGAAGTCGTGAAATTGGATGAGGTTTGAATTCCATTAGCTTGTTGATGATTGGAGAAAAATTACCAAAATACCCCTGGTATATAACTTCCGTAGAGAACAGCTTGGTCAAACAGTCAACGGTACCAAAAGTCTCAAAAGTTTCTTCAAAACTTTGAAATATTTTACAAACTCTGTTTCCTAGCACAAAATGCGTACTCGGGAAAAACTTTCCTAGCACAGTGTACCCGGAGTACATTCCTAGCACAAAGCGTACTCGGAAGAACAAAGTGTGCTCGGAAGAAATGTACTCGGAAAAACACAGTGTGCTCGGAAGCAAAGTATACTCGGAAAGCAAAGTGTACTCGGAAATCAAAACACTTGTGATTTTTTTTTTTCAATAAGTACAGAGTGTACTCGGAAGCAAAGTGTGCTCGGAAATCAAAACACTTGTGATTTTTTTTTCAATAAGTACAAAGCGTACTCGGAAGCAAAGTGTGCTCGGAAGTAAAGTCTACTCGGTAAGCAAAACACTTGTATTTTTCAATTTTTAACTAGCACAAAGTGTACCCGGATGCACTTTCCTAGCACAAAGTGTACCCAGAAATCAAAACACTTGTATTTTTCAATTTTTAACTAGCACAAAGTGTGCTCGGAAGTAAAGTGTGCTCGAATTACTTAGTGCTTGTTCATTTTCATAACACCAAGCATGCTCGAGAGAAAAAGTGTGCTCGGGAGTACTTGTGATTTTTTATTTTCTTTCACTTAACACCAAGCATGCTCTGAAGCAAAAGTGTGCTCGGGAGTAAAAGTGTGCTCGGGAGCAAAAGTGTGCTCGGGAGTACTTGTGATTTTTTATTTTCTTTCACTTAACACCAAGCATGCTCGGGAGCAAAAGTGTGCTCGGGAGTAAAAGTGTGCTCGGGAGTACTTGTGATTTTTTATTTTCTTTCACTTAACACCAAGCATGCTCTGAAGCAAAAGTGTGCTCGGTAGCAAGGGTATGCTCGGAATAAGATGTGCTCGAGCAAAACAAAGATGTGCTTGGGCCAAACACCTCCTGTGCTCGAAGCAGCACTTAGTCATTTTCCATACTTGAGTCCAATTTTTTTTTCATAGTGTATTGCCTCGTTTTTAGTAAAGTGCACCGTGTATTCTTTGTCACAAATCTGAGATACACTCAACAGGTTATGCTTCAATTCTTCAACAAAATTCACCTTCTCTAACTTCATTTTTCCATTTGTCACAGTTCCAATACCAGTGATTCTACCTCCACTCTCTCCAGCGAAACTAACCCTACCTCCTTGAACAGATTTCCAGTCGTGTAACAAATTCTTGTTACCAGTCATGTGCCGGGAACAGCCACTATCCACAACCCACAGATTGTTTATAGCCTGTTCGACTGTTCCTGCACACTTAGAGAAAAAGATTAAAATCTGGGGACCCAAGACCTACTGGTCTTGGGTCGATTAAATCTGTTGACCGGCATCAAGTACTTTGGTTGCCCAAAATCAGTATGAGGTTGATTTTTGTAAGTTCTGAAAGGAAACCTTCTCGAGGATTGACTATGAGGCCATCCAAACCTTAGTGAATTAACTGAGTTATAATTGTTGGTTTGGTTGTTAACTGGGAAAAACTGAGATCGATTTTTTTGAAATCTTGGATTAGACCAATGTCTGAAATTTGGTGTGTTCACATTCTTACCATTATTATAATTAATATTCATTTTATTCTCAGTTTTCGGATGCCTCATACCTCTAACTTTTCTCTGGTTTAGAAGACAATCAGCAATAAGGTGTCCTACTTGATTACATCTTAAACAACTTCTGTGTTCAACTCTCGTCTTAACAGTTGTTGTAGAGGTCGAGGTTGCATTACTACCCGTTTGTCGAACATATGGTGGGACAAACGGATTTAGGGAAGGTTTCTTTTCTTCGGATTTAGGCATATATTCTTCCCCACGTTTTAGTAACACTACCTCTTCTTTTATCTCACCCGATTCGGATGACTTGTCCGAATTTATTGAGACAGAGCTAGGAACAGAAACCTCAACATTGGAAATTGGCTTACTCGTTTCGCTCTTATTAACTTCAGGTTTTTTAGTCAAAATTTTGACTGGAACTGTCTGACTAATCTCAACATCAGCAGATTTCTGATTACTAGGATTATAGGTATAGTTATTGTTATACGGTGGTGGAACTTCAGAAAATATAATTCCCCCTTTGTTAACCGGGGAACGTTGAACACTTATGATGTGATCTAGCATAGCTGATGAATTTCTAAATTGTTCAATTTTTCTGTTTAGTTCCACCACTTTTACCTGGTAATCAGCTATCTGTTTATCTCTTTCAGCAATTAGTTTGGTTTTTTCTTCTAGCACTTCATAACTAAGATCAATTACTTGTATTTTATCAGCTAGATTGGCTTTTAGACTTCTGATATCTTTTTCACTAGCTTTTATTTTTACCGAGTAACTGTTTTCTCTAGTTTTTGTATAGTGATGATCTTCTTTTAAAGTTTTAAATTGTGCGTCCAAACTAACAAACTGATCAGTTACTGTTTTCAATTGTTCAGACAGATTTTCACATTGCATACAATGAAGTTCAGAACTTACCTCAGAGAGCTGATCGTTGACTTCTGCCATATATGTTTGATTTTCTCCCGTCTCCCTCTCACTTCCTCCAGTTTCGATGTTTACCAAATTAGCCTGTTCGAACACTTCCTCAACGTGTATATTCCAGTTGTATCCTCCATTCTGTCTGGATACCATAGCCCTATTCTCACTACCTCCCCCATTCTGTTGTGCAGGCATGTTCTGACTTCGTTCGACTCTCTCATTTGTACATTCCTTAGCAAAGTGACCATTCTGTTGACAGTTGTAACATCGAACCTTTGATTTATCAAACCCTGGTCTTTCTCCAACGAACTTTCTACCCGTTTTCTTCATGAATCTCTTTACCCTTCTTACTTTCATAGCCATCTGCCACTGCAGATCCATCTCCTCCAAATCATCAGCATCGATCTGATCATAGTCTTCATCCAAAGTTGCAGGGTTGACTATTTTACCTTTGATGTAGTTCTCATAAGATGCAATGAAGGATGCATAAAGAGCAAACTCCTGTTCAGCTGATTTAACACTCATGGGCATCTGTGAGTAGTTGTAGCTTGGAACATTTGACGAGAAATTTCCAGTTGTGGTTTGAGGTTTTGAAGGATTACTACCTCCAGCTACGAAACATACGTCCCCATCCATATTGAGAGTTACATGACCATCACGAGTTGAGTTTGAGTTTGATTCTCCCTTTGAGTAGTAGGCAGAGGATTCTGATTTTGAACTTGAACTTGGAGTGACTTTCGCACCATATATTCCCGGATCCTGAACCTGATCAGTTGGTGTCTCCTTCCGAACCATGTTAAGTTCAAAATTTCGTAACTTATTGACTGCTGTTTCCAAATCAATATTGGCAAATTCTTTATCCTCTCTCATCAAAACCGTATACATTTCCCATTTCGGTGGAAGAGCATCAAGAATTTTCTCTACTATCTCTTCTTCTTTGTATTCAATGGAGTAATTACTGAGTTCGGTCATCAAGTGATAATATCTGGTGATGATATCGTCAAGTGATTCATTTTTCAAGTACTTGAATACAGAGAATTGGGTTATTAGCAGCTTTGTCTTGGAAGCACGTATCCCCACATTACCTTCATAACGATTTTCTAGTGCTTCCCATAGCTCTCTAGCAGTTTTGTATTTCTTGAAGGTATGAAGAATCTCTTGTGGAATAGCCATGGTTATTGCTGCATGAGCTTTACTCTCTACCTCATACATTTTCTTTTCCTCCTCTTCCATCTTACTGTACTTCTTAATTTGATCACGACCTTCAAACAAGGATGTTGGTGGAATGTATCCATCTTGAATGCAAACCCACATCTTAGCGTCTTGATACTTCACGTACTGTTCAAACCGATCTTACCATGCAACGAAATCGGTACCCTTAAGCATTTTTGGAGCTTTGGTTGCTGAACCGGCTTCAACCTCCATTTTTACCAGTTCAGTAATGTTTATTGAAGTCATAGTTGGAAGAAATACGACTCGAAATACAAAGAAAGTATATTATTTTTTTTTATTTTGAACAGTGATCAGATGGCGAAGTTGTGCTTAAATTCGCTTGAGCTTAACTTCGCTTGCTTCCTTAACTTCGCTGAACCTTAACTTCGCTTTCTTTGTAACTTCGCCTTCTCTGTAACTTCGCCTAAACCTTATAAGTTCGCTTAAACCCTACAAACGATGACGGCAACTTCGCCTGATGAACACGAGTTTCTGCAGGCTTTAATTGAACGTATTGTGAGGTATGCGAGCACGTAATGGGTTATATTTGATGGTGGGAGATGGGTAAGACACAAAAACTAGGTATTTCAACGTAAACTCGTTCCGCGAATAGTCAAACGGAATGATCTTAACACCCGTGTGATAATCCCGAACCACACAATCACGAGCAAAAGCTCTGATACCAATTGTAGGTTCCCAGCCGGATCTACACAGAAATATCTCGTAACACGAGGGTGCGGAATCCCCACGTAATACGATACGAGCATAAGATATATAATACGTTGAGATGATACACAAACACACGTTACACTACTAATAAACACGTTGTATTGCAACACTTCAACACGTGATCTCAAATCACAAAAACACGTTCTGCCCAAAAAACTCTTCAAAACTTTTTTTACTAAACAAGCCGAAGTTAGGCATATATAGGCCTCGACAACTTCGCCTAACAGACTAGGCGAAGTTGTCTTAACTTCGCTTGTCTACAAGTTCGCTTACATCAGGCGAACTTATGTGACACCATATCTAAAACCAAAACAACCAATCTAACACGATTACAGACACATACAAAACACTAGATACTGAACTACTGACATTATGCACCAACATTTATCTGTTAAACCCGTCCATCAGAAGTGAAGAAAATACGCTCATGAGAGGAACAAGATCATACAAGAAGCGGTTGAAAAACTTCTTAAGGCCGGTATGATCAGAGAGGTTAAATATCCTCGATGGTTGGCTAATGTGGTTGTTGTTTCAAAAAAGAATGGAAAGTGGAGGGTGTGTGTCGATTTTACAGTTTAAACAAGGCATGCCCCAAGGATCCTTTCCCGTTACCACATATAGACTCCATGGTGGATACAACGACAGGGTATGAAATGCTCACTTTTATGGATGCTTCTTCTGGATTTCAACAAATTCAGATGGAACCATCTGACCAATGGAATACAACATTCATGACCCCTACCGGCATATACTGTTATATTGCTATGCCTTTTGGAGTAAGAAATGCTGGAGCAACGTATCAAAGACTGGTGAACAAGATGTACAAGGATCAATTAGGCAAGACTATGGAGGTCTACATTGATGATATGGTGGTGAAGTCAAAAAGAGCTGAGGATCACCTTGGAGATCCAGAAGAAGCATTCAATATCCTTGACCACTATAACATGAAACTAAATCCGTCAAAATGCCATTTTGGTGTTAAGGCTGGAAATTTCTAGGATATATGGTGACCAAAAGAGGGATAGAAGCAAGCCCAGAACAGATAGAAGCCATCATCAACTTGAAGTCTCCTGCAAATGCTAAAGATGTCTAGAGGCTGACCGGAAGAATTGCTGCGCTCAATAGATTCATTTCCAGATCCACCGAGAAATGCAAGGATTTCTACGACATCCTTAGGAAGAATAAAAAGTTCGAATGGACGGAAAAGCATGAGGTAGCACTCAAAGCCTTAAAGGATTACTTATCCTCAGCACCGACTCGGATGAAACCTGTGGGTGGAGAATCCTTATATCTCTACCTATCTGTTTCAGGTAATGCTGTAAGTGCTGTCCTGGTGAAGGATCACGAAGGTGAACAACATCCCGTTTACTAAGTAAGAGTCTTTTAGATTGATGTGGTAAAAAATATACATATTATTATATATATTCCCTACTATTTTGAGTACTTTTGAGCTAGACTTTTTTTGAATATTACTCATACGTGGTTCATATTTATATTTTAAAAGTTTCACGAGACAACGGGCTAATGGGAAGCACTTACTTTTACTAAATTTGAGACGAATAGTAAAACGCTACTTAAAGTTTAGATTAGTAAATGTAATTTGCTTTTACATGTTTCAGGAAAAAAAAAGAAGTTAAAATTGATTGAAATTGGTATTAATGCTTCATTATTACATTATTAAAAATAAAAGATGTTTTAAGACTGAGGGGTGTGGGGCTTCAACGGGGGCACTAGAGCCCCTCCGCTCGCGCCCCCAGGCGCTAACACCACACCACCAGGGCGCTAGCGGGGGCGCTAACGCGAAAAACAATGCAGGCGTGAGCCGGTTAGCGGGAGAAGAGAGAGGGCTGCACAACTTTTGATGGTTTTTTGACCGTTGGGAGCCGAACAAACCAAAAAAATATATATATTTTTCCTATATAATTATACCCCATTTCACCCATTTTTATACCAAAACTTCAAACCTTCACCCAAAATCAATTCATCTTCTCAACTTTTTTTTAAAAAAAATGGCTGGAAATTGGTTCCCAAACCTTGATTCAGATTATCTTGACGATGATTTATGGTTGTCACCGCACCAACCGACGTTTTATTCGGAGCCGCAAGAATCATCCGGCTTTCAACCATCCAACACACAACCGTCTCCTAACTTTGTTGTTCCGGAGACACAAGAATCACACGGTGAAGCTACGGGACCAAAAAGACGCGTGCACCGGAAAAAACAAGTTGCAACGGACGGGTCGGGACCGGCTTCGACTCCGAGGACGAAAGGGAAAGCCACTACGTGGTCATCGGATGAGAAGGAAGCCTTGTGTCTGGTTTGGATAGTCATTTCTGAGGATCGGCGTTGCGGTAATTGTTTTAACGTTTTTAAAAATGATTTTTAATAAAAAAGTTAAATAAAAAAGTTAAATGGAAATCTAATTTATTTAGTCATTTTGCAGCCGACTACCAAAAGAGCAAGATTTTTTGGACAAAGGTTAGGGAGACGTTCTACATGCTCGTTGGGAGTACAGAGCGGAACGCCGATATGATTTCGGGTCGGTGGTCCGAAATCAGAAAATTTGTCGGCTTGTTTACTAATCTTTTCAACAGGAACAGCGGTCGTATGAGACCAAGTGGCAGTGATGATTTGGCGGTTTACAATTTCACGGTCGAAGAGTTGAAGCAGGAGTGTTTGCGGAGGTATGGGATGGTGAAGACGTGGGACGATTTAAAGTTGTGGGAGAGGTTGAAAAGGTGTTCCAAGTGGGTTGAGCTGGTGGCGCCGGACTTTGATGCGGAAGTAAGGCCGAAACGGACTAAAACTAGTTCGTCTGGAGCGTATAGCACTTCAACCGGGTCGGATTGCCGCGTTGGATTCGACCTAAACATTGCGGAGGAGGAAACGTCTTCACCGCCGAGGAGGTGGCCATTGGGAAGGGACGCCAAGGGGAAAAAACCGGCTGAGGGGGAAGCCGTAAACATCGCCAATCTTGTTGAATCACTCAATAAATTCAACAAAACCATGGAGGTGGTCTCTTATGACAAAAAGAAAAAAAGTCGAATGAGAGATTTGGACTTTCTTACTAGAGACTTCAGTAACCTAAATCCGGTCGATCAAATGCTAATGGAAAAGCAAAAGGAACGTATCCGAAAGAGGTTGATCGAAGAAGACCAAGCCGAAGAATAAGAAGAATGTTTTTTTTAGTACTTTAATTTTTATTTTATTTTTAGATATTAATGTGTTTTTTTATTAATGTGTGTTTTTTTTAATAATTTATGAGTTTTTTTAATAATACGTTGTTTGAATATATTTATAAAAAAATAAAAAAAAAATTCGCTGGAGCACCTGCTGGACCCCCTCCACACCAGGGCCAGAGACTCCAACGGGGGCTCCAACATCCCCCTTATCCAGTTTCTCTCTCTGCCACACGTCATAATATTATTGGTTGGAGCCCCCATTAAAGCCCCCACACCCCTCAGCCTAAGTCAAATGCTTGCAAACTCACGTGAACTATTTTTGATTTTTGTTCTTGATTTGTTTTGACATGAGCACATGAGCTAGGGATTAATCTGGACCACACACAAATAATAAACGGTGGGCCCATTAGGTTAATTGAGACGACTTATGGTGGAAGATATTATAAAATCAAAATTTTGGATGTGGGAACTAAGACTTTTGGCGGCCGCAAGTTGCAGAACAACATTGTTATTATTGATTGTCTTGGGAACTACAACCCACCGCAACTTCATTATTATTGTGGTGTTTTTTTTGGGAGATATAGAGTGAGGCACATCATGCGCAAGTCAACAAAAAAAAAATCAGACAACTTTTGGCTGTAGCAGAACCAATATTATTGCATTCGTTTGGGTGGGCAGCCGCTAATTTGTTTGTGGGTTGACTTTGGAGTCACGAGAGACAGAGAGAAAGAAAGAAAGGGTTGTTTTATTTTACCTTCAATCATTATTATTTGGTTTTGATCATATTTTATTATGACATCAATTGTTAAACTTATATATTTTATTGTTTTAAACATGGTTGTTGAGTAAACTCTTTTAGTTACTTAGGCTTGGATGATGTTTTGTTGATTGCTTTGGACTTGTTGGTTTTCGGGTTTTTTTCGGGATTTTGATTAATTAAAAGTTTTCATCATATTTATTGGATATGTCTCATGCGTATTTACTTTTGATTTGTGTCTACATGAATGTTTCACATGTTACTTTATTGAATGTCATTCAATTATAAGTTGCATGTTAGGGTTGTTTACTGTGTGTTTGCAACTTGTTTATGGTTTATTGAGCTCATTTATCATTGAAACTGATTTTTGGCATATTATTAGAAGTTTATATTTTTACGTACTTAGATATTCGACGGGTGATAAGTAGTCGGGTTTGTTTGCGTTGTTAGGGTTTTAGGTTAAATTATCTGAAAGGAGGTTTGCCTATTTTTGCCTTAATTTCACTGTTTACCTGTGTCCTTTAGACTGTTCAAAAACCACCCCGTGTACTTAGGTGCATTGAGATAGTGAAACCGACGGGTTAGCTGTTTTATAGGGTAATTAATCATAGTTGGTGAGCTGACAGGTGAACCAATAAGCCGATGTTTTTACATGATCTCTAAGATTTCATTTTAGGCGACACCTTGAGAGTGATTAAGGATCCATTAAGTTTCCTATAGTTTCATACCTTTAGATTCCCGGTTCCCGTAGCAATTTCCCGTAACCGATATAAGCCCGAGTCGATACAATTCGGATTCCTTGCCTAGGTAACTCTTTCTCATATTTGAATTTACTAAAGTTATTATTCGGTAATTTAATTTTCTAGTTTACTTTTATTTAATTAAGTAATTAGATTAATTATTAGTTATTAAAATAAAATAAATAAAAATCCAAAAATATATATTTTCTTAATTATTAATTTAAGTTAGATTTTAGAACTAATTTCGTTAATTAAATAGTGTCTCTAAGGTTCGATATTCCCGGTCTTCCCATAGCTATTCTACACCCGATAGGTTCACTTGCTTGTTGCTAGTGGTTTGGTTTAGGGTATTCTAGGTTTTTATTACTCGTTGTGCTTGGTCATTATTTGCTACAATTTTATATACCACTTCGTGCACATCATAGATGCAGAAGCCAAGTATTCTCATTTAGAAAAATTAATTCTTGCACTTATTATGGCTTCTACTAAATTAAGACATTATTTTGAGCTCATACTATTATTTTAAGAACTAACTATACTGTTAAGAATGTGCTTAGAAAACAAGAATTGTCAGGAAGGATAGCCAAATGGGCTGTGAAATTAAGTTCATATGATATTCAATATGAGCCAAGGACAACCATCAAGTCACAAGCACTAGCGGACTTTGTGGCTGATTTCAGCAGTGATATACAAAGGGAAGCTAATTTTATATTACTCGTTGTGCTTGGTCATTATTTTCTACAATTTTATATACCACTTCGTGCACATAAAGTTTTTGGCGCCGTTACCGGGGACACTTGGTAATAGCGAACTAGTTTCTATTTGCTTTTATTTGTTTTTAGTTTCAGTTCTAGTTTTAGTTAATTAATTAGTTTTATTTTATTTTATTATCTAATTGCTCTTGATTGCTATCTGTGCCTTGATTGTAACTTGTGTGCTCTAGGGATAAGCATGGGTCCTTACTCTTATACTTGTTTTTCAGCGTATGCGACGTACACGTTCACTAGGACCACCAGAGTTCGCTGCTTCAGACGAACCCGAGAGAGATTTTCGTGAGCGCCGTAGGGAGTTTCGAGAGATTGCACTTGCTCTACGCAAAAGCAAGGTACACGTTTCTGATTCTAAATTAGATATGGGTGACGCTAACCCCCCTAGGCGTACGGTTCACTCGAGAGCGAATGAGGGAGTTATGGGGAGACGGTCTGCTATCACACATCCGGCGATGCCCGATGATAATAACTGGCAGATTCCGACCAACGTCATGAATTCCATTACTAATTCTGCCCCATTTCACGGACATGAAGACTAGGACGCCCCTGGCCATCTGAACAAATTCACTCGTATCTGCGACACTTTTAATATTGCCAACGTCACTCGTGCTTCTATCTACCTTCATCTTATTCCATTTTCTTTGGAGGGTCGTGCTTCATCGTGGTTGGAAAACCTTCCCCCTGGGTCCATCACTACATGGGAGAATCTTCAAGCCGAATTCCTTAAGAAATGTTTTCCGCCATCTAAAGCCCCGCAACTTCGTGATCAGATCTGTTTCTTCCGCATGGAGCCTGACGAGCCATACTCTTTGGCTTGGGAAAGGTTCCATAATCTGCTTAGTAGATGCCCCCAGCATGGTCTACTCGAATGGGCTGTAGTCGAGAAATTCTATAATGGACTGACTTTTGAGATGCAGAACAGATTCAATACGTCAGCTGGAGGAAACATGTTAGAGAAGCTGGATATAGATGAGTGTGAGTCATTGTTTGAGAGTTTCGCCCTAGCCGAACAGCAAGAGCCGTCCGCCCGTGGTATTTCTAAAACCACCACCTCTTCCGCTCGAGGGATTTATCAGGTCTCGAATGATACTAGCATCGCGGCTGCCTTAGAGGCAATGCAGAAGGATATTCGAGAGTTGAAGAAGATAGCTCAGAAATGCAAAATCTGTCGTGGAAGGGCACGATACAGTTGATTGTCCGGTCGATCAGCAGGAGAAGGTGGACTACTTGGGAAATCAGAATCGAGGAGCGAATGCTTACGGTAACTCAGGATGGAGAAATAACTAAAATTACGGATCTTAAGGAGCTTCTAACTAAGCAATCTACCATGCTCTCTCACCTTATTGACAGAGATAATAACACACAGCAAAGACTGGCTGAGCACGACACCCTATTGAAGAACCAGCAGTCGTCATTTTTGGAGATGTCTCGAAAGGTGGATGAGATGATGAAGCAGATGCTACCTAATAAGCAGTTCGGAGCGTTTCAGGGCAGCACAGAGCTTAACCCGAAGGCACAGTTGACAGCGGTGACCACCCGTAGTGGCAGAGGATGTGATCGAGAGCAGTCGCTGGCAGATGATGAGGAGTCGGTGGACGAGGAGATAGAGATGGAGACTCTTGTGAGGATGCACGAGAGGTAAGTCCCAGCAAGTACCCGCGTAAAACGGTGAGTCTCCTGCAGAGAAAGTTGTTGAGAAGAAGATTGAAGATAAGAAGAGTCCCGAAGTCGATCTTACTCGTGTTCCGTATCCTGCTCGTCTTCTGCGACAGAAGTATGCGCAGGAATATGGACATTTCTTAGACATGTTTAAACAACTAAAAAACAATCTTCCGTTTGTCGAGGCACTCCAGCACATGCCTAAATATGCCAAATTCCTAAAAGATCTTCTTTCGAACAAGAAGAAGCTGGAGGGGCTTTCGACAGTTTGTCTAAATGAAGGATGCTCTGCGGTGGTCCAGAACAAGCTGCCAGAGAAATTAGCAGACCCGGGACACTTCACGATCCCGTGTTTGTTTGGCAGCTCGACTGAGAGCTACGCGTTGGCTGATTTAGGTGCTAGCATAAATCCGATGCCATATTCTCTCTATAAAAAGCTAGACCTTGGCGAGCCGGTCCCGACGCGCATGAGTTTATCCTTGGCCGAC
Source organism: Bidens hawaiensis (assembly GCF_021521415.1). NCBI lineage: Eukaryota > Viridiplantae > Streptophyta > Magnoliopsida > Asterales > Asteraceae > Bidens > Bidens hawaiensis. Next base: position 285,661 of record NW_027493684.1, on the reverse strand, counting down.
CGTTCGGTCAAATATCCGCGTGGAATCGTGGAAAACGTACTCGTTAAAGTCAATAAATTCGTTTTCCCTGTGGATTTTGTTATTCTCGACATGGAGGCTGACGATTAGGTCCCACTCATTTTGGGACGACCCTTCCTGCGTACTGCTAAAGCGCTTATTGACGTCTTCGACGGCAAAATTACACTTCGTGTAGGAGAGGAGAACGTCACCTTCGATGTCGTCAAATCGATGAGAAACTCCAGTGGTCAGGACGATTCCGTCTACTTTCTTGACACATTCATATCTCAGTTAGAGCGCTGTCTTGACTACATCTCTGGAGCAGATTTGCTCAATCAGGAGGACGAGGTTGATGTTCCCCCGGAACACGACCTGAGCATTCTTGTTAGCTCACCTCCTGAATACCCCGAGATGTTCACAGTTGCTGATAGCACCGAGGGACTGAAGGAGAGACCATCGATTGAGGCGACACCATCGCTCGAGCTTAAAGAGCTACCTCCTCATTTGGAGTTGGACGGTGACGCCGATTTTCCCGTCATCATTTCTTCTCAATTGACGAATGATGAGAAGTCGAGGTTGGTTGATGTGCTCAAGGCACACAAACAGGCTATTGCGTGGAAACTCATGGATATTCAGGGCATCAGCCCGAACTTTTGCACGCACAGGATACTTATGGAGGATGAGTACAAGCCTGTAATCCAACCTCAAAGGAGGCTCAACCCTATTATGTCGGAGGTAGTCAAGAAGGAGGTTATCAAACTCCTCGACGCAGGCCTGATCTATCCTATCTCCGATTCTTCATGGGTGAGTCCCGTTCATGTCGTCCCTAAAAAGGGAGGGATGACAGTTGTCACAAACGAACGTAACGAGCTTATCCCGACTAGGACAGTCACAGGTTGGCGGGTGTGCATACACTATAGGAGGCTTAACTACGCTATTAGGAAAGACCACTTTCCTCTTCCGTTCATCAATCAAATGTTGGAGCGTCTTTCGGGACGACAGTTTTACTGCTTTCTTGATGGATTTTCAGGTTATTTCCAGATCCCGGTCGCACATGAGGATCAGGAAAAGACCACTTTTACATGCCCATACGGTACCTTCGCGTACAAACGTATGCCTTTCGAGTTATGTAATGCTCCAGCTACTTTCAAGCGTTGCATGGTAGCGATATTCCAGGACATGATCGAGAGTTCCATGGAGGTCTTCATGGACGATTTTTCGGTATATGGGGACTCATTCGATCAATGTCTTTCTAATCTTGAGAGGATGATGAAGCGGTGCATAGAGACTAAGTTGATGTTGAACTGGGAGAAGTGCCACTTTATGGTGACTGACGGCATTGTGCTCAGTCACAAGATTTCGCGAGACGGTATTGAGGTAGATAGAGCTAAAATCGACACTATCAGTAGACTTCCTCCACCAACTAGTGTGAAATCCGTTCGTAGTTTTCTCGGGCATGCGGGTTTTTATCGTAGGTTCATTAGAGATTTTTTTAAGATCACCCGGCCCATGACTCGCCTTCTAGAGAAGGACATCGCATTAGACTTTTATGTTGATTGTTTGAAGGCATTTGTGTTTCTCAAGGGGCAGTTGGTTAATGCCTCTATCTTAGTAGCACCCGACTGGAGCTTACCCTTCGAGCTCATGTGCGACGCTAGTGATTTTGCAGTCGGGGCTGTTTTAAGTCAGCGGAAGGACAAGTACTTCCATCCTATCTATTACGCGAGTAAGACCCTCAATGATGCTCAGGAGAATTATACGACCACTGAGAAAGAGCTTCTAGCAGTGGTTTTCGCGTTCGACAAATTCCGTTCTTATCTGGTGTTGTCCAAAACCATCGTTTATACTGATCATGCGGTATTGCGATACCTGTTCGCCAAGAAAGATGCCAAACCTCGCTTGATACGATGGATTCTCTTTCTTTCCGAGTTCGATATTGAGATTAGAGATAAAAAGGGAGCAGAGAATGTAGCTCCGGATCACTTATCACATCTGGAGGATCCGAAGAGAGAGGAGATTAGAGAGGATGCCAATGGGGATAAGTTTCCCCACGAGTCGTTGTGATGGTGAGAGTGAGGTTTGAGAGAGAGCCAGTTTTATACGTGAGTGCTGAAGAGGAGGGTCTGCCATGGTTCTCCGATATTGCAAATTATCTGGCCGAAGGAGTAGTGGTCAAAGGCATGAGTTATCAGCAGAGGAGAAAGTTTTTCGCAGACGCTAGCTACTACATATGGGATTCGCCGTATTTGTTTCGTGTAGGCGTTGACCGAGTGTTGAGGAGGTGTGTGAGTAGGGAAGAGGTTCGTGAGATTCTTAGGCATTGTCATGAGGGTTTAACTGGAGGCCACCATGGTTCGTCTTCCACCACTAGGAAAATTCTAGATTCCGGCTTTTATTGGCCATCGATTTTCAAAGACTCGCACGAGTTTGTCAGACAGTGCGACGCATGTCAGCGCACTGGTAACATCTCATCCCGTAATGAGATGCCCCAAAACCCCTTTCAGGTTTGTGATGTTTTTGACGTTTGGGGCATTGATTTCATGGGTCCGTTCCCTTCTTCTTGAGGGAATCGATACATTCTCGTGGCTATCGACTACGTTTCCAAGTGGGTTGAGGCTCAAGCCTTGCCCACTAACGACGGCCGAGTTGTAGTGGGATTCTTGAAGAGGTTGCTCTATCGGTTTGGTACTCCCAAGGCCTTGATTAGTGATAGGGGCACACATGTCTGTAATGCCCAGATGGAGAAGGTGTTGGCACGATATGGGGTCACCCATCGATTGTCCACCGCCTATCATCCACAGACGAGCAGCAAGTGGAGAATGCAAACCGAGGCGTTAAACGCATTTTGGAGAAAACTGTCGGCAAGAATCGAAAGGACTGGTCCGACAAGTTGGACGATGCACTTTGGGCTTTTCGTACAGCATTTAAAACGCCTATTGGGACCACACCCTTTAGGATGGTTTACGGGAAAGCATGTCATCTACCGGTTGAGTTAGAGCATAGAGCATATTGGGCATTGAGAGCCGTTAATCTTGACCTGACCCAAGCTGCGAAAAATCTGTATCTCCAAATTCATGAGGTTTAGGAGTTGAGAGATGAGGCGTACGCTAGATCATGGAGTTACAAGGAGCATACGAAGGCTTTACGCGATCGAAAGTTGAGGAAAGTGAAAGAGTTCAAGTGTGGGGATCGTGTGTTGGTTTATAATTCTCGTCTGAAGTTATTTCCAGTAAGCTTAGATCGAGATGAGTTGGTCCGTATACAGTGAAGACGGCATTTCCGCACGGTGCAGTTGAGTTAGTTGATCATGAGGGGAGAGCGTGGAAGGTGAACGGCCATAGGTTAAAACATTATATCGGTGGGCCAGCTGATTCGGTCGAGGAAGATGTATTTCCCCTCGACATCCCTACTTTGACTGCTTGATAGGGATAGGCCCCAGGAAATACCCGAGTGTAAAGTTTGTATAATTTTTATTTGTTTTCTTTTATTTTTGTATTTTGAGTTAGTTTTAAGCTTTTAGAGTCTGTTTGATGTCTGCTTTGGGTGTTTTTAGCTTTGTTTTGCAGGTTTGGATACTTTCGTTCGTACTCAATCTCCATTCGGACGGGGGCGTTCTAGCTGATTTGATTGTAGAGGGTACCCAAAAGTTGCGGCCGCGAATGAAATGCTATACGGTCGCTTTATCGGAACATGACACATGCAGATCATTGCCATATTACCAGGGGAGGATGTTCCATTTTCTTTATGCTTTGTTTTATTTTATTTTATTTTATTTTATTTCCGCTTTATTTTTGTCTTTTTCCTTTCTTCCATTGAGGACAATGCGAAAGTTAAGTGTGGGGATGAGAAACTGACGTTTTTAATTTTATTTTAAAAAAATTAAAAATAAAAAATTGAAAAAAAATTATAAAAAAAAACGAAAAAAAAGTTATATAAAAAAATAAATAAATAAATTGAAAAACTTTAAAAAAAATTGTTCCGAAAATTTATTTTACGTATAATGGAAAATGATATTATTGTTTAAGGTTGATCTTTTAAAACTACTATTATATATGAGATTAAATAAAAGATGTCGCACTTAATTTGGGATGTGTCGGTAGGCCCAACTAGTTTTGATAGCCTTCTTTAGCAGATTTTATATTATAATAATTTGAAAAACGGTGAAACCGAATTTCGATGCTTAGGGAGGATTACCATAATCTAAAAACTTTGAGATGGTTATACTTAGATGCACTCAAACCAGCACACACCACATGTCCATCTTTCTATGAGCTTAGAAATAGTTATATATTTAGGGTGATATAAAAAAATATAGAAAAAAAGCAAAAAAAAAAGAGAAAAAAAAAGAAAAAGAGAAAGAAAAAAGAAAGAAAAAAAAGAGTATGTTTTGAAAGTGTATTTCCAAAAGTTGGTCTGAAAAGCAAAATGCTTATAAAGAAAGTTATGAATTGTAAAATGCCAAAGAAGCATTCTTTAAAGTTAGTAAAAGAGGCCAAAGATGCACATACTATACGGGACTTAGAGTTTACGTGTTACCAAGGGGATAGTGACTCTGAGGATACACTATTGGGGCTCGAAGGTTCTTAGTCAATAAATATCAAATTAGGATTTTATAGGACAAAGTCCAATAATATTTAGGTATAGCTCGTACGACCTCCACAGGACCATTCATCCATCAAATTTCACCGAGTGCATATAATTAGTACCATCAACGAGTCCTTGGCTTATGGTGATTTGTCGAACCAGTCTGCTTCGACTTTATTTCTAATAGCTCTCTTTGTCTGAGATGGGGTAGGTGTAGCCGTAGCTTTTGAACTTTAAAATGCTTAATGCGATTGGGGGCTTGATAGGCTGGTGGCTGGGTTTAAGTGGACAACAATATCGGCAATCGCGGTTTTTGCGTTTATCTATGCTAAAAAGATAACCTATATGTTTTAAAGATTGATCTTGAATTATGATTCCATTGCATTATATATTTTCCGAGGACGAAATAAAGTTGAAGTGTGGGGATATTTGATGTGGTAAAAAATATACATATTATTATATATATTCCCTACTATTTTGAGTACTTTTGAGCTAGACTTTTATTGAATATTACTCATACGTGGTTCATATTTATATTTTAAAAGTTTCACGAGACAACGGGCTAATAGGAAGCACTTACTTTTACTAAATTTGAGACGAATAGTAAAACGCTACTTAAAGTTTAGATTAGTAAATGTAATTTGCTTTTACATGTTTCAGGAAAAAAAGAAGAAGTTAAAATTGATTGAAATTGGTTTTAATGCTTCATTATTACATTATTAAAAATAAAAGATGTTTTAAGTCAAATGGTTGCAAACTCACGTGAACTATTTTTAATTTTTGTTCTTGATTTGTTTTGACATGAGCATATGAGCTAGGGATTAATCTGGACCACACACAAATAATAAACGGTGGGTCCATTAGGTTAACTGAGACGACTTATGGTGGAAGATATTATAAAATCAAAATTTTGGATGTGGGAACTAGGACTTTTGGCGGCCGCAAGTTGCAGAACAACATTGTTATTATTGATTGTCTTGGGAACTACAACCCACCAGAACTTCATTATTATTGTTATTATATATTGATTGTAAAAGAGTGAGGCACATCAGGCGCAAGTCAGCAACAAAAAAAAATCATACAACTTTTGGCTGTAGCACAATCAATATTATTGCATTCATTTGGGCGGGCAGCAGCTAATTTGTTGTGGGTTGACTTTGGAGTCACGAGAGACAGAGAAAAAGAAAGAAAGGGTTGTTCTCTTTTACTTTCAATCATTATTATTTGGTTTTGATCATATTATTTTATTATGACATCAATTGTTAAACTTATATATTTTATTGTTTTGAACATGGTTGTTGGCTAAACTCTTTTAGTTACTTAGGCTTGGATGATGTTTTGTTGATTGCTTTGGATTTGTTGGTTTTCGGGATTTTGATTAATTAAAGTTTTGATCATATTTATTGGATGTGTCTCATGCGTATTTACTTTTGATTTGTGTCTACATGATGTTTCACATGTTACTTTATTGAATGTCATTCAATTATAGGTTGCATGTTAGGGTTGTTTACTGTGTGTTTGCAACTTATTTATGGTTTATTGAGCTCATTTACCATAGAAACTGATTTTTGGCATATTATTAGAAGTTTATATTTTTACCTACTTATATATCCGACGAGTGATAAGTAGTTGGGTTTGTCTGCGTTGTTAGGGTTTTAGGTTAAGTTATCTGACAAGAGGTTTGCCTATTTTTGCCTTAATTTCACTGTTTACCTGTGTCCTTTAGACTGTTCAAAAACCACCCCGTGTACTTAGGTGCATTGAGATAGTGAAACCGACGGGTTAGCTGTTTTATAGGGTAATTAATCATAGTTGGTGAGCTGACAGGTGAACCAATAAGCCGGTGTTTTTACATGATCTCTAAGATTTCTTTTTAGGTGACACCTTGAGAGTGATTAAGGATCCATTAAGTTTCCTAGAGTTTCATACCTTTAGATTCCCGGTTCCCGTAGCAATTTCCCGTAACCGATATAAGCCCGAGTCGTCACAATTCGGATTCCTTACCAAGGTAACTCTTTCTCATATTTGAATTTACTAAAGTTTTTATTCGGTAATTTAATTTTCTAGTTTACTTTTATTTAATTAAGTAATTAGATTAATTATTAGTTATTAAAATAAAATAAACAAAAATCCAAAAATATATATTTTCTTAATTATTAATTTAAGTTAGCTTTTAGAACTAGTTTCGTTAATTAAATAGTGTCTCTAGGGTTCGATATTCCCGGTCTTCCCATAGCTATTCTACACCCGATAGGTTCACTTGCCTGTTGCTAGTGGTTTGGTTTAGGGTATTCTAGGTTTTTATTACTTGTTGTGCTTGGTCATTATTTGCTACAATTTTATATACCACTTCGTGCACATTATAGATGCAGAAGCCAAGTATTCTCATTTAGAAAAATTAATTCTTGCACTTATTATGGCTTCTACTAAATTAAGACATTATTTTGAGACTCATACTATTGTTTTTAGAACTAATTATCATGTTAAGAATGTGCTTAGAAAACAAGAATTGTCAGGAAGGATGGCCAAATGGGCTGTGAAATTAAGTGCATATGATATTCAATATGAGCCAAGGACATCCATCAAGTCACAAGCACTAGCGGACTTTGTGGCTGATTTCAGCAGTGATATACAAAGGGAAGCTAATCTAGAAGTCCATCAACTAGAAGAAACCAAGGATCCTTGGATACTCTTTACAGATGGAGCTTCCAATGTAAGAGGAACAAGATTAGGTATCCTACTGAAATCGCCACAGGGGGACATATTAACCCAGTCTATAGCCTGTGAGTTTCAAGCAACAAACAACGAGGCAGAATATGAAGCTTTGATCGCAGGTTTGCTATTAGCTAAAAGCATGAGGATCAGGTATCTTCAAGTATATATAGATTCATTATTGATTGCAAAACCACTTTAATGGCTCATATGCTATTAAAGGAGAAAAACTAATCAAATATTTAGATGTTGTGAAGGAATTAGCAAAATCCTTCGAATTATTTAGCATTATACAGGTACCAAGGGAAGAAAACCCTGGGGTAGATGCCTTGGCAAATTTAGCCTCATATTTGAAGATCCCAGAAGACACGAAGATTCCAATCATTCATGTTCTCTCGTCAGCAATAGGATAACAAGAAGTTGGAGAGATAACAAATGACAAAGAAATTGTACTTTGGGATCCGTTATCCTCTAATAACCAAGGATCATGGATCCTCACAATCAAGAAGTACATTCTAACTGAAGAGATCCCAACTACGGAGAATCCTAAATCTTCTAAACTCAAGGTATCACAATACGTATTATTACATGATATGATGTATAGGAAATCTCTTGCAGGTCCATATTTGAGGTGCATCGAGGATCCTGAAATCCAAGAGGTACTCAAGGACTTTCACGAAGGAGATTGTGGCAACCACACAGGAGGAATAGCACTATTCTCCAGGATACTGAGAACTGGATACCTCTGGCCGACAATGAAGAAGAATGCAATGGAGTATTCAAAGAAATGTGATGCTTGTCAAAGACATGCAAACATCCTTCATCAGTCAGCAGAACCTATGTATCCTATATCCTCTTCATGGCCTTTCATGAAATGGGGTATGGATATTGTAGGCAAGCTACCAAAGGTACCAGGCGGAAAAGTCTTTATGCTTGCTATGATTGACTATTTCTCCAAATGGATTGAAGTAGAAGCAATCGTGCAAGTCCGAGAAAGGGAAGTTATATCCTTTATTAAACGAAATATTATAACTAGATTTGGCATTCCTTATGAAATTGTTTGTGACAATGGTTCACAGTTTATCGGGAAAAGAACCACTAACTTTTGTGACAGCTAGGGCATTAAGATGATCACCTCTACTCCAGTACATCCTCAAGCTAATTTTCAAAAGAGTCTAGCAATAAGATAATCACCAATAACTTAAAGAAGAAGCTAGGATTCAAGAAGGGAAAGTGGGCCGAAGAGCTACCTTATGTTCTTTGGGCTGACAGGACAACACCCAAGAATGCAACGGGCCAAACACCCTTCTCATTGGTGTTTGGATAAGAAGCAGTTATCCCTACAGAAATGGTAGTTCCTACAGCCAGAATGAGTATCCGTGATCCTGAAGCCAATGAAGAAATCCTTCTTGAAGACTTGGTTACTGTTGAAGAACTCAAAGACCTGGCTAAGATCAGAATGGCAGCTTATCAACAAAGGGTAGCTGGGGCATATAACAAGAATATAAGGATCAGAAGATTTCAAGAAGGAGATTTAGTTTGAGGAAAGCCTTCCAAAATACAACCAATCTGGCTGATGGGAAGTTAGAACCCAAATGGGAAGGTCCATATCTGATTGAGTCGGAGGCAGGAAAGGGGGCGTATCATTTGCTTACTATGGAAGGCAACATATTACCAAGAGCATGGAATGTTATCCACCTAAAGAAGTATTTCTTCTGATCAGGATCAAATATCCTTTGTGGACCCATTATCCTTAGAGGATCAAGGGTCCCAAAAATTGGTAATATCTATCTGATTACTTATTCTTTTTAATTTCTTATTATTAATTTAAGGATAACATATTCTTAACGATTTGTTTCTTTCAAGTTCTAAGTATCAATGAAGGTTTAAAGGTTTTCACCAGTTGGTCATATCTTCCAAGATGTAAAGGTTTTCACCTTTCTTATAAATTAGAGTTTCTACACTCTCGCCTGTAGCGCACGCTATCCAACGTATAGTCTGGGGCAGCGGGACCAGTACACGCTTAGTAGCTGACAATTTTGTTGTCTTCGGCTATATGGATGATCCTACGATTTATGGTAGACGTACCATACCACCGTTTACAACATTTTCATGTCGTCTCACGTTTGGGCTTAATCCCGGTTTTGGCGAGTCACCAGTTGACATCCGTATCTTGGGCCAGTCCCCAGTTTTGGGCTTGTCCCCAGTTTCGGGCTTGTCCCCAGGTCACGGGCTTGTCCCCAGTTCACGGGCTTGTCCCCAATTACACGGGCTTGTCCCCAGTTTTTTATTTGGGCTTGTCCTCAGTTTAATGGGTTAAACCCCAGTTAATATTACAAGTTGTTTGCAACAGATTTTCTAAGTTCAATAACAAGAATCAAGAATCATGGATTCAAAATCCTTGGCTTATTTCTGCAAGAATCACCGATGGTTCTGTACTTATGATTACTTAGGTCTACCTAGACCCTATGGTATGATTTATATTAATGAATTTACATTGTCTTAGCTGGAATGATTTTAATCGTTTTAGTTTAAAGGATTACCCCTTTAAGGATATTCTATTGTAAAAAATTTTATCAATTTTTAAGGATATTCTATCCTATAGTTTGTTTTTTCAGAATATTCTATCGTAAGTATTTTTCATGAGGATATTTTATCCTAAAACCTTTTGCTCGAGATTATTGCTTAAAACATTTAACTAGATTAATTTTATATCAAACAAACTTTCAAAATAACTAGTAACAAACAGATAGTTAAGAGTTTTATATTATTTAATATAAGTCGCTTGGACTTATCTAAAATCCTTAACCCGGATTTCACCATGCAAAAGATGGACCATCCACCCGGGTTAATTGAGTAGTACTAATTGTTCATAAGTGCAGGAAAATAAAGAACAGGGGCAACAAAGGTTTCATCCCCACAAACAGAGGATGCATCCACCTTTGCTACCCCCGCAAATTGTCTTAAGGATCATGGATCCTTTACCCTAGTTACTACTGTCTATTACAAACCATAGTCATTGTTTATAAAAACATCATAAAACAAAATAAAGAAAACGAGCTTGGGCCTTGTCTTCTATATCCTTCATCGCCCGTTTACGCGGCTGCTTCACCCTCCGCGGTTGCTTCTTTTCCTTCTTCAGCCTCCTGTGCATCCTTCACCCCACTCACACCTGCACCGCTCGCATCACCCATTTCGCCTTCCTCTTTGTCCTCACCTCCACCCAAGTCAGACAAGGCTTGCTTCCACTGCTTGATGTCCCATGAGGATTTGTCAAAGGATGGGTCATTAGCCTCAGTCACCAGCTTGATCCTAGCTTGGAGAACCGATTTAGCTGCCCAAATCTTTGCCTCATTAGTAGCCCGGTTGATCTCATCCTGCATTTGGACCATGAGTGTGGATGCGTGATCCTCCACCTCTTTCTTCTCCTTGGTAATTTTGGAGAGAGCCTTATCTTTAGCAGCAACCATGGACCTCAACGCCGCAAGGGTCTCCTCGTACTCTCCAACGATCTTCTCATGATGGCTTCGAGCAGAATTGATGGCCTATAAAAGAAAACATGACAGAATTAGAAGAATACTTGAACAGTAAATATTGAAAGGATAAAGGATCCTTACGGTCGAAAGCATCTCAAGAAGCTGTTTCTCAGTCTCAAAGGGGTTCTCTGGTTTGGAGCTCTTCTTCCTCTTCGCTCCTGACTTGGCTCGGGTCGTGACTGGACGAGGCTCAGACACTGGAGTCGACTTCGGGGTCTCCTTCTTGGTGAACATACAGTCAATGTCTTCGAGAGAAAACTTGGATGCGGACTTTCCTGATCTCTGAGCACCTGTAAACAGTAATTCGCAGATAAGTTTTCAGTTATTTCTTCTTTTATTGATATAAAAATTTGTTATCCTTACTTGACATGTTTGACTCTGAGTTTGACTCCTAAAAAGCTTCGATAAAATTGGCTTGAAAGGGTCTGATTGTAGGATCCAGTGATAAGAATTTCTTAACTCTCTCTTCGACTCCAGGAAGCTCAGACAGTAAAGCAAAATTTTCAACTGCGTAAGAAAAGAAAAGTATTAATGGAAGAATCAAGTATCCTATTGTTACAACCTAAGGATCCTAGATCCTACCCTTCTGGATCCATCTTGTGGGAAGATCGAGTCCACCTGGAATAGAATCTCTTTTGACAAAGAAAAATTGATTCCTCCAGAGGGTACCATTCAGAGTAACCTTGGAGATGGGAATCACTTGGCGAGGTTTCGATTTAAAGACAAAGCGTTTGGAGCCGTGGGTAACCAGGTTGTACAGGTACGACAATTCCGACAAGCTGAACTCGATACCCTCTTCTTCGATTATCCTCTCTATAGTGTGAAGGACTCTCCACAACATCGGCATGGTTTGGATGCAGGGCTGTTCAAAAAGCTCACGACTCGAAGCTCGCTTGAAACTCTCTTGAAAAAAGCTCGGAGAAAGCTTGCTCGAAATTGGCTCGATAGTAAACTAGACGAGCCTAGCTCGACTCGATTTCTAAACGAGCCGAGCCTGAGCTAGCCTCAGCTCGACTCGAGCTCGCTCGATTGGCTCGAACTATTTTATTTTAATTTATTATATATATATATATATATACATGCATATAACTATCGAGCCCAATTATTTTAACACATGGGATTTTCTTTAATCTATCCCAATTACCTTTCTCACTCCATAGTCCATATTCATAATTCCATATACTGAGTAACTGAGAGATGGGACTTCGTAGTTCACACACTCAATAATCGGTATACGTTCCATTTTCCACCCTAACCCTAACCGCTCATATTCACCTCCGCCGCCAGTCGCCGCTCATAGATAATACTTCTCTGCTTAATTTTTATTTAGTTTGGTTTAGACTTGTTGAACATATTTTGTTTTCGATGGTGCTATTAGACGTATTTATTTAGTTAGTATTTGGTTGGTGTTGATCTCAACGTCATATTTATTTAGTTTAACTAAATGGTTGCATATAATTGTTATTGTTACAGGTAAACTCGAGCCAAATCGAGCCGAGCCGAGCCGGCTCGATTTAAAACCGAGCCGAGCTTGAGCTCAAACTTTTAGCTCGATTAAGAGTTCGAGCTCGAGCCGAGCCATCTCGATTTAATATCGAGCCAAGCTTGAACTTGCCTTGGCTTGGGCTCGGCTCGGCTCGTGAACAGGCCTATTTGGATGTAGCTGATTCCCGTTAAGGTGAAGAATCTTTGGGCAAAATCAGGAAAGGGATACTTGAAGCCTATAAGGAACGGTTGGGCTGGAAAACAAACCCAATTTTTCGATATGCAGTAGCTGCGGGCTAAGGAATCAAAGGGGTGAAAAACAGTGTTGACCGGAAAATGTGATCGGATTTCGTCAATTTCTGGATCCGTGAACTTACAGATCTCGGGAAAAGGGGCTTGAAGGATGCCTTGCGAATAAAGTTCGTCGGGGTCGGTATGATTGAAAGAAGAAGAGGAAGAGGATACAGAAACAGTCGACATATTCAAATAAAATAAAATAAGAAGAAAGAAGGATACCTGAAGGACGGCTGAATGTGTGGTTATAAAATGGTTATAGTCATCGCATATATAGGCGGCGTATAATTATGAGTTTAGTGATAATAACCTCCCGACGCACGTCTAATCGTTTCCAATCTGCAGGGATTTGAATTCAAAATGACAGATGTGTTCCACTATCACCCGCCATTTTAGGGGCAATTGTTAGGGCATGAATTTTATGTTGAGGATCCATTATTCTTGACTATCTTGTGGATAGATTATCCTTGAGATGTGTTTCAAGTTATGAAGGATAAAGGATCCTCGATATTATTTATTTACTAATGATTGTGTTTGAATGATGACGAGTTAGCCCGATATAACGACTTTGTGACTCGGTCTACCTTAAAATTCGCTACTGGAAGCTCCCAGCACGTGATCAATGAACGTTGCAGCAGTCATGGAAGAGTGACGGATAGATAAGGATTATTGTTAATTGTAATTTTCATTATAAACATTGAGATGATGATCTATTAGGACTCACTAGTATTCTCACACACACTTTGAGCAGAACTCATACTTCTCTCTACACACTAGTATTCATTGTAACATCAATCACAATCTGCAAACACTTGTAACCTTTTTTGCGATTAATAAATTGGTGATCGACGAGTTGTCATCGCCCAGTGTTTTTTTCTTTTGATCTGAACAATATCAAAGGGTTTCTCCTCACAATAAATCACGGTGTTCATTTCATTTTTGTTCATACAATCGTTGTTAATATCATAGCACTATACCTCACATATACAGATTTGGATACATTATCCTTAGTAGATGTTTGTCCAAAACACTAGTACAATGTTTAAACTAAATCGGGCTGTATAACTAGTCTGGGTATGGCTGTTAAGCCCAGAACATGTCAGTATTCTTAAATTGTGACGTTGTACGTTATGAAATGTTTAAAACCAGATTTGGCTCAGTTTCACCATTTTCCATGCCTGACCAAGTTGATCGTTTACGCGTTTCGGAAATAGGTAAGATCACATAAACCTAATTAAACATATTGTTTGATAAAATGATCTATTTTATAAAAGAAGTTTAAAGTTCGGTATCTGGATTGATCGCAGGGTTCGTTATCGTTTTCTTACGGGTTTGATTATACAAAACGCATACAATCCACCCGAATGGTCCGAAAATCTCGTAAAAAGTTTGTTTTTATCAAATTTATACATAAATATGATTTTCGGCAACTTTTGATGTTTAGGCATACCAGTCAGTTCGTTAAACACAAAACCGCCAGTTTTCTTAAAACATATATAATTTATATCTTTGAATTATCATAACTATTTATGTAATTATATATAAATTATGATAATTTTTGTAAAAATAAATTAAAATATTTAGAAATTAATAAAAATACTTTTAGAATTTTTACACTTAGCTATTTATTTATAAAAATCATTTTAAGTGTTATAATTAACCGATAATTAATCCGTTTATACCAATGATTCCCAAAAAATCTGATAGTTTTTTTGAGTACTAAAAATACCCTAAACTAGCCCCTGTAAAATTTCCGAAACCTAATTCTTTGGCCAAAATACCATTTTGTGCATTTTTCGGCTGTTAGAACCCGATTAAAGAGCAAATGAACAAACTGTACTTACACATCTCCAAATGATCCCAAAGTTTACCAATGATCTTACCATATCTGAGTTCCAAGCCAAATTTCATAATTTTTAAAGAAACATAGCTATTTTTCATAATAAAACTCCAATAAAAGGTAATAAATTCGCCAAATATTCTCCCTTTATCGAAAAATTACCAAATTTGAAAAGGGACTCAATTATATGATCCCTAATGTTCCTTAAAATTTCACAAACTAAAAACAAGCACGTCATAATCTAAACACAAACAACCCCTAAACGGTTAAACCGGTAATACCTTTTCGGTTTTCGAGTGTTTTTGGTTGTTTTATCGACTCTTCGGGTCTTTGGTCACAAATTCAGTGTATCTAAATATCATAGAACACAAAACCAAGCATAAATCATCCATAATCAAGCCATGTTAATTAGGGTTTCGGTTAGGGTTTCAAACCGAACTTTTAAACCGTAAAAACATTATATCGACGTTCTAATCCGTGTTTTTGGTCAAAAATCCAAATGTTCCTGGTTTGTAATAATTTTTAAGACTAAAACATGTTTTTAGGTGATTTTTAGGGTTTTTGGATGGTTAAACATGCTTAAAACTTATCAAGACATGTTTATATGTTAATTACATAATCAAAACTTGTTTAAATCTTCATAAATATTGAACTTACCTTAGGTTTTGGTTGAGAAAGATGAAGAACAGTAAAGAGTAGGTCTTATTGATATGTTAAAAGGTGTGAAATGAGTTTGAAGTGTCAAGAACATGTTAAAATATCTAAGGGGGAGAAAGTTCCAATTTGGCGGCCACAAGTCTTGGGCCCCATTTGGGCCTCCTCTCTAGTATAATTTGTCTCGTTTTTCATGCCACGTTTAAATATCAGTCCAAAATTTAGTTCGGGTTTGGTTTTTGGCAAGAAAACTAGTTCGGGTGCGAAAAACTGCGTGAAAACGGACGTTTTTCGACCCATTTTTGCAAAATAAGAAAAATGTACTGAACCGTTGTAAAAATACAAAATATTTTCATAGATTGCTTAAAACATCTTATATAAGTGTTCCATAAGTCTTTTTCTGCTTGAAGGATGCTACAATACTCGTTTTGAAGTTAACGGTTGCTAAACGAAACCTTTTTCGTTTAAATGGTTTTGTATGTACTAAGGTCTTAATATTAACATGTTAGTCACTATAATATATATATATATATATATATATATTACTCATATATGAACCCTCTATATACATACGGGTAATAATCAGTATCGGTCGGTTACTCGTTTAATCATACGAATTAACCAATTTATCGTTTACTCGCTACGTAGTGAATAAGCTATACCTCGTTTTGTCATGAATGTCACACAATCGGTTTCAAACCGCCTCGGTTTTGTTTTAGATCCGTTGGTTGGTTCGTTATATGGTTTATTTTTGCACTTCTAATCCTATAAGACATTTTGCTAGTATTGCTTTATTTTTCAAATATAATTCCACCATTAAAAAAATTATAACATTAAGGGGGTGAATGGCTAATCTTTTGAAAATTGTTAAAAGTTGCAATATATTTATTTAACCATAAACTTATATAGTCGAACATATGTTTTAATTCCTTCAATCATGCAATTCATTGTATGCAATTTATTTATTTTATGCAAGTTTTTCAATGATATTATTCAAACAATCTGTCTAGTGTGAATCATTAACTTAACAAGTCATTGATAACGATGATAGGGGTATGATTACTCACATGAAGTATGAAAGTGGTAGTTATTTAGACCAAGACACATTCAAATAAGTGAATCGGAGAAACGTGACGGTTTATCCTAAAAAATATGAATATGCTAGAATTAATAACAAGTCTAAATGAAATGGGATACGTAATGGATTCAGGATGTTTAGGATTCGTTTAGCAATTTCAGGATTTTGATGACATTGTATAAACAACTTAATTCTTTAAGTCATGCAATTCATTCAAATTTATTTGTTTATTTGTTTATTTTATGCTAGTTGTTTTTTTTTTCATGTTGTTATTCAAACAATCAACATAGAGTGAATTATTAACTTAACGAGCCATTGGTAAATAAGGTATGATTACTCACATGAAATATGAAAGTTGTAGAGAATTAGATTGAGGCAAATTGATATAAGAGATGTGGAGAAACACGGAGGTTTATCATAAATAAAAATATAAATATGCTAGAATAAATAACTAAGTCTAAAAGAAATGGGAAAATATAATATTTCTTAATAATTTAACTTTTAAGAGCGTTAATTAGTTTTGATCGATTAATTAATAACTGGTATAGAGTTTATTATCGAACGAGTCAAAATAAAAACTTAAGTGTTGACATTTTCGGTTCGTTTTAATTAAGCAAAATGATTAAAAATGAATAAAAATGATGGTATATATATATATATATATATATATATGTGTATGGTAGGGTTAATGTAAAAAACAATATTTTTGTGAGAAGAATAAGAATAGATTTAGGGCCTTGGATCTATGATCTAGTGGTTGAGATTGGTAGTTTCTAAATAATTGTATTGTTTCATATTTACATTGTATAGTGTTATATTTAGGTGGTTTGTTTTATTTTAAAGCTTTTCTTACACTTCTCACAAAACACTTCTTTTTTATTTGAACTCCTATATATATATATATATATATTAGATATTTAGGGTCAAGTTATTCTACAAAGGGTAACACAAATGAAAAGTGTGAGAAGACATAAATAATTGACATGTGTCAAGTGGGGACCAAAAGAAAAAAGGGTATAGAGGTAATTGTACACATTTTCTCTATCCACATGCAAGTCACATGTTAATACCCTCATCATTTTAGAAAGTCTATAACTTTTTCATATGATATTTGTTTTTAAAAAATTCATCATAGTAACAAGCGTTTTTTTTTAATATGAGTATAATTTTTGTTATATAAAATTTAAAACAAAAATTACGTCATTGTGTCTTTTTGCATACCATTGTGTCTTTTCGCACACAATTGCGTCTTTTCGCTTATCATTGTGTCTTTTTCGTCATTGTGTATTTTCGCACACCATTGTGTCTTTTCGCACATCATTGTGTCTTTTCGCTTATCATTGTGTCTTTTTTCGTCATTGTGTCTTTTCGCACACCAGTGTGTCTTTTTTTGTTATTGTGTCTTTACGCACACCATGGTGTCTTTTCGCTTATCATTGTGTCTTTTTTCGTCATTGTGTCTTTTCACACACCATTGTGTCTTTTCGCTTATCGTTGTCTTTTTTCGTCATTGTGTCTTTTCGCACACCATTGTGTCTTTTCGCTTATCATTGTGTCTTTTTTCGTCATTGTGTTTTTTCGTCACTGTGTCTTTCAACTCATCATTATATTTTTTTAAAATACTAATAACACCATTGTGTAATAATAATATGTAAAAATAATGATAAAATAACAACAAATTATCTAATACATAAAACACAATGATTAATACATCTTACACAATAACTTGAAACGTAAAGCACAATGGTGAATACGTATAACACAATGGCCTAAAACGTAAGACACAATGGTGAATACGTATAACACAATGACCTAAAACTAAAACGTAAGACACAATGGTGAATATATATAACACAATGAATTGACACGTAAGACACAATGGAAACAACATATTACATAATGACTTGAACGTAATATACAATGAACGCAATACTATTTTTCTCAAATTAAATGAATTTGTCATATGTCAATCCGAATAAAAGACAATGAACGTATTACACAATGACTAAAAGTTAATGACGAACAAAACGACACAATGACGTAATATTTGTTTTAGTTTTTGTCTTTAATATGAGTACCGATTGAAAAATATAATGAACAAAATCTATAATACAATTCATATGAAAACTCAACTAAAAGACACAATAAACAACAAAAAAAACACAATTAAAAAACCCATTATTATTATTTTTTTATATAACAATATGATACTCATATTAAAGATAAAAAAACGCATATTATTATGGTGATTTTTTTTAAAAAATAATGTCGTATGAAAAAGTTATGGACAGTTTAAAATTATGGGAAGAACTAACATTACCTTGCATGTGGAGAGAGAAAGTCAACAAAGATGTGTTATTACCTTCATGCCCTTTCCATCAATTTTTATTTATTAATTTAATCTCAGTCATTCAAATCTAAGCTAATGAATTCCTTCTCACCCTTCTCATTTTTATTGTCCTTTGTATTTTAACTTGACCCTAAATATTTATTAATTGTTTTTAAAATTGATTATAAAAGTGAAAAAGGATAATTAATTAGTGGATGGTGGGACTCGAACCCAATTTAGCCAGTTCAGGCCAAACCAAACGAGTGTACACCAACTGGACTACTTATCATTTGATCACAATTTGGTTCTGAAAATTTATAGACAATAACTTAAATGAAAACTCCCAAATTGCTAATATCCATAGTTCAGATATTCCTCAAATTAAAAGAGTAAACACCCACTTCTGTCAAATGGAATTGACAAGGGTTTTATTATAGAGAAGAAGATTAATCAGAAACAACAAATATTTGCCCGAGGAAGGATCGAATTCAAGGGAAAATGACTCGGTTTGATGTCGGCTTGGACATAACTTGAATCATTTAACCGGAGAGCAAATGCACCAAATTGAGAGTATGATTGAGAGTGGTAAAGTCAAAGACAGATTGAATGGGTTTATATAGTTAAATTCGTTCAACTACCGGTCAAATTGTGTTAATGAGTCAAACGGGTCTTAAGCTAGGTATTATAACAAATGGGGACTTTCTCAACCAAGAATTGATGGAGATAATTATGTGGGTATTGACCATAACTTCAAGAAAGTGAATAATATCGCTATAAACGAGTCAAAAGGAATTGATTTGGTGTTAATTGGCCAAGTTGGATGACAAGTTCGATAACCCATTGATCTTCGCGTAACTGACATGCAACGTGTGAGGGCTAAGCCCATTGCATGTCGCGACACATTTGATTTTCTAAGTTCATCAACGTGTTGCGTGACACGAAGGATTTGGGTTAATCTTGTTGCGTGTCGCAAGCTAATTATGAAATCATATATTAAGAATACTGTCAAAGTCGTCGCATGTCACGAGGGTTACAAAGTAACCTGTCGCGACACACCTGAACTCTTAAAAAGTTTAGAATTTGACATATTTAGTCCCTGGACCTAATTAACCAAGATTTAACTATGATTTATTGAATGAGTCTTGTATAACGTATATGTTAGACTTTGAATTGACATGACTAACATAAATAATGAAATAACGTACATAATAATCTAAAATTCCAACACTTTATTGACTTAATAATAACCTAGTTATATCGAATAACAAAACGAATCAATTTAGATATGGATACTTGATGGATGTTACAAATTTCTTATTTTCTTTCCGAAAAACAGATAAGGCATTTGGAAAAGCGCCAATTTTGAAGCTTTTGAAAAATTTTTATTTGCTTTTTAAAATAAAACAAATAAGCAAACCAATAAATTTCAAAATTTCAAAAGTTAGCCAAATACCCCATAAATCATATGGATTTTGTTCTTGGCTTTGTTTTAATAATTTGCAGTTAAAGAAAAGGTAAATTACATAGAATTGTTAATAAGTTTTAGCTTAACTTACACAGAAAGGAAAGTAAAGATTTGAGTGGAAGGTCACAAGTTTCAAGTTCGAATGCGATTTATCGTAGTTGACTTTCGGGCGGCAGGTTTTGTTGGAAAATTGAATAATGTGAACGGAAATTTATTAAATTATTAATATTAAATTCTTTATGTCACTTGTTTGATTTATTAGAATTTATATTAATATTTATTTCTTCATATGGTGAAAAACTCTTGAGTAGGACTCCTTAGGCCACGAGGAATACTTTAACCATCATAATTCCACATAAGTTCCATATCACTCATTTTTTCTCTTTCACTCCATGTCATTCAAAGAAAATAGTTTAACTTAATTAACTCCACCTCTCTCCTATTAATATTTAATTTAAAATCTAACATTTAGTTTAATTACAAAAATAAATAATAACAAATCAATTAGTAATTAATACATATTTAATGCATATTGTTCGTTTTAACCCGTCAGAAGCTTAATCCATGGGCTATTTTAACACAATTAACACAAGTGAGGAGTGGTTTAATCCATCTTTAAAGTGTCATGTCATGTTAACCCATGTAGGGGTTAGAGTATACCCCATGGCCTTATAAATTTGATTAGTTTTAATTGGACTTTATGTCTCTAATTAAACTTTCAATTAAGAGAGATTCTTCACCATGCATAACTCTTATACATAATAGGTTATGTGCCTCATTTTTAGAATGCTAGAAAAAGTATTAGCTTGAAAATAAAAGGAAAAATGTATGCATACATGAAGAGTTCTTGGTGAAGAAGAAAGTCTTGAATACCCATGTCACACCCCAGACCACGGCCTAGGCGTGCGACACATATGTTGGTACCACATTTGTAAATATATCAGAGTTAAGCGCGGAAATTATAGATATGTGGATTTAAAATATTGTTATTTGCAATCAAAAGACGGGATTAAAAAATACCCGTTTAAAGCATTACTTGTTTATACAAAAGATTAGTTGTTATAATAAACCACCATTTATAATTTAAGTTTAAAAAAAAATCTGAGCCATCAGATATCTTGAGCACTTCGAGCTTCCAAGCCCTATTCTTGATTACCTGCAAAATGTTTAAAAATACGTCAGCAATACATGCTGGCAAATAAGTTGACGCTAAAATATTTTCTTTTACTTGATTACCCCTCGAGACATAACTTGGGTCCGGCCCATCGTGGCTTAGGAATAATCAAGCTTTAAAAACAAACACAATTATAAACTCAAGTCTCTACAAAAGGCACCCCAGCAAACACCGGAACGTTCGACATTCCTTAGGTATCATACGTATGCACATGGTCAGTCTCACTCGGACGTAACTTGGGTCTGACCCATCGTGGCGGAGGTCATGACCAAGTGTGGTGCGGTGTGCCCACCGACTTATTTACCACATATGTAAGGATCCAAACAAACGTACACGACAGCCTGAGGGCTAGCGCTTACTTTTGTTTTATAACGTTTTAGAGACATGTAGTCCCATGTAATTCTTTTCTTTAATTCATTTGACTTGATTAAACAAGTTTGTAAAGTTGGGGCGTATTCACTTTTTATTTGGATCGACTTCAAACATTGTCCGAGGATGTTTCCCTTTTCTTGTTATCTCGCACATATAGAACGAGTATAACTTTTTGTTAGTCGGATATACAATCCGGCTTAAGACTTTAAGTCTTTTTTATAGTCGTTAAATTGATTATATTTTCTTTACAATAAAATCTTTAGTTAATAAGTATTCTTTCTTTCTTTTCTTTTTATAAGTTAAAAGTCTTTCTTTTTAACTTATTTTCTTTTCTTTTCTTTTTATAAGATAAACCTTTAGTTAATCTTATTTTACTTCTGTTTTAAAACCCTACGTTTCTTCTTCTCTAAGAAACGTATACTTTTATTTTCTTTTCTTTATTATTTAAGAATAATCCTAATAACCTAAATAATATTTTATAACAAAGAATTATATATAATAATCACATTGATATTATATTCATATTCCTTTCTTTTCTATTCTTTGTTATATTTTCTTTTATTTATCGAGGTATTGAGTATATTCTCGACTTAGGGTTTTAAGCTTTTTAATAATTTTATTATAATTTTATTCGGGTATTATGCCTACTTTCTTTGGCTTTTAGAAACCCTACACAATCAAGCAACACTTCAACGCCGCTTTGTTTTCTTTATCTTCTTGATCAACACCTTTTCTTCAACATCTATCCCTTCACACGCGAATCGAGACGCACAATTACTTCTTCACACATCGGCACGCTTATCGAGGCGGGTCGTCGGGACGTCTTGGCAACACCTCCTTTGTGTTAACATCTTTGGTAAGTGGCACATACTTCAAGGAATGTCGGAATGTTGGGTACAAAAATTGAGGAATTTGGGCACGTTTTACGAGGTGATCGAGGGTATGCTTCTATGAGGTTTAGAGAGATGTTAGAGAGAGAAAGATGTGTGAAAATTTGGTGTGAGAATGAAGAAACCCGAGCTTGCTATTTATAGGCAAACCAGTGGGTCCATCGCGATATGTGATGGCCGTTTGGTTAGCCTGTCGCGTATCGCGACGTAGGCTGTTGCGTTGCCATATAGGCTTTCCACATGGCGACACGTGGTAGACGTGATGCCACGTGGTGACACGTGACGGACGTTGTGTAACATCCCTAAACTTTCTATCCAAATTTGACAACTTAAGAAAGTTGAAGGATAAAAAATAATCTAAAAACAAGTAAAGGAAAAATTAGAGAAATAAATAAAATTAGGAATAAATTATGAGAAAAATAAAAATATATAAATAAGAAAGTTCAATCCCATATTTAGAAAATGGGAAAAAAATCCATCCCACATGGAAAGATGTAAGAAAGTGGAAGTACTCCACATGGGTATAAATAAGGAAAATGGAATCCATCCCACATGGAAAGTGGTAAAGAAATGGAAGCTCTTTATAAGAGAAGGATTTTCCATAGTTATATTCTTTTATGCTTAGCATGCACCAAGTGGTCCTAGGGGAGGGTGCGGAGCACCCGACGCGCACGCGCTCGGGCTCGGGCGAGGACGATGGCGACGGCGAAGTACGTGTGGCGCAATGTGGCGCTTTTTGGACAATGAGAGTTAGGGCAGAAGTGACAAGCTACCAAAAGATGAAGAACGAGAAATGAAAAATTGTATTCAAAGACCCATCGTGATACGCGATGAGTCCCACCATAAGGACATCGCGATAAGCGATGGTTCTTGATGACGCATCCACATGTGTCACCCGGATGTGAGACGTGGCAGAGGTGTCAGACCACGTGACGACACGTGGTAGATGTGTCAGGCTACGTGGAGACACGTGGCATCTTCTGAACATCATGAGTCATCGCGATACGTGATGACCATGAGAAAGGGTCCATCGCGTATCGCGATGGGACACGGTTTAGCCAATAAATAGGAGGGTCATGGCACCTTCATTTTCACACCACCCCACTCTCTCTCTTCCTCGGTTTTCATGCCATGACCCGACAAATAATAACCTCGTAATCCGCACCATATACCGACGACAACTCAAAATTCGTACCGACAAATCATGATGACCGGTGATCCTCGTTTTGCGTGCTAATCATCATTTGGCGCGCCAACCTCGTAACCCGTGCCAACTAAACCGACATTCTACCTCGAAGTACGTGCACAACTGGCAACCCCCGAACGTTTCCTCGATTTACGTGCCAAGAAAAGGTAGATCAAGAATACCCCGACATTCGTGCTAGTGCATAGGTGCTGCCGAAAGTCTAGGTAAATATTAAGCCAAGCAAAGTAGGACTTCTGGTCAAATTAAATATTATTATTTAAAGGCTTAGACCGTAGTCGGGGTATAGCCTAGACCTTGATCGAATTAAAAACTTAATAATAAAATTTCTTTATAATTAAGAAATACAAAATAATATAAACAAATGCTATAACTAAAAGTATAACTTCTTCATGGTTAAGAAATACAAGCATTTACATACATGAGGATATAGTTAAAATAATAACTCTTAAAGAGTAAGAAAGATAAGCTTTACCTACAAGAGGTATAGTGTTTATTTATGATTAAGAAAATAAGATTTTATATACAAAGGTTATAGACAAATAACGTTTCTTCTTGAAGAAGAAACATATCATAGACATTTCTTCTTGAAGAATAAACATAGCACATGATTAGCAAACAAAGAGAAAGATTTCATATAAAAAATATTTCATTCAAACAAAAAATCAATCAAGGTTCAAGCTATCAAAACCAGACTAAAGGTCTGTAGCCGGATTAAAATACGATCCGGGTATTTATATAAACCTATTTTATTATAGGTTAATCATTCAATTAATCATTCATTCATTCACAAAGATTTTCAAACAAGATCACCACATCATTCAGAATAGACAGTCATAGGTGAATACGTTAAACATTCTTCAGTGAAGATAAACGAGTTGTTTATCTTAAACAAAGACAGTCAAATAAAGAATTTGGGATTACATGATCCCATTAAAATACAATATAGAAAATAAATCAAACTCAGACTGAGTACACATGTGTCTGGATCCAAACATAATTAATCTAGTCTATTAGTCAAGGTTACGTGGCCGCAGACTAGAGATCATAATAAAAATTTCTCCAATGGGCGTCAGTTCCTAATGGGTGTCAGTTCCCAGAGAACCGGAATTGTGTGTGTATGGCAAGTGGTACAAATCCCAGAAATAAGAGACATTTCTGTCGAGTATGCTCCAGAAAACTATCTTGTCAGTCAAAGAAAGATTTATAAAATGTTTTTAGAGTCAACGATTCACCAGCATATCGCTGACGTATTTTTTCCAACATTTCAGGAAATAAAGTTAGCACAGGTAGCAAGGATTTATAGCCACTCAAAGAAGATAGATGCTTTCAAGTTAGAGATGACTCAGTTTTATATTATTAAAAGAATGTAAACAATATGAATTGTAGAAATCAAACGAAGTTTATAAATTAAACACTCATGTATTTATTATCCGAGAAGCTTTTCAAACAAATTAAATATTTATAAGTATACAAATATTTCAAAAATATATATTAATATTTTAATATAAATTAAAGACTTCTGCTAAACTCTGATATATTTTCAAAACAGGTACCAATATTGGTCACAAGCCTAGACCCTAAGTTGTGACAGGTTGGTATCAGAGTTATCGATCTTAGCAAATTAGGTATTTAATCTTACATGATCAGATTCAAGTTTATGATAATTATTAGTATTCAATTAAGGATATTAAAATAATCATTGAATGATTAAAAATTAAATACGAATAAAATATAACAAGTACGGATAAGATAGGAAAACGCTCCTAAAATAACCTCGTACAGATGCCCGATCGTCAATCTAGCCTAGAATCAGTTCAGCTTCGATCTGGTAAAGGAAAAGGCTACATGGGAATATCTTTTCTTCCAATTCCTATATCTAGTGATGAAAGTTCATACCAAACAACAATGGAAGAAGATTCAGATTCGTTTGATTCTAACATTCCGCTAGCTCATATTATTTCAAATCGGAACACATATGGAGACGTATCAAGTAGATCCAAGAAACCAATGGCGTCGAAAGGAAAGAAAGTAATGACTTATTCAAAAGAAAATCCTCATGGGCAGGAATATTATTCAATAATGCATGATCTATACTTTACCCACACTGAAGGTGAACGTCAAAACATGGAAATGTATGACATTGAAGATGATTCAACTCATTATGAAGTCAATGTCACCAAACTAGCTGAAGCAATGCTAAAGGGAGAAATGGATGCTGAGGAAAGGAGAAAAGAAAAAGAGAAAGGAGAAAACACCAACAAAGACAACAAGATCAAGAAGCTGATTATTCAATGGAAGAAATAAGAATCTTAATAGTTGTAAACAAATGCAATTGTAATAAATGTCGTGCAATCTTGTAACAACATAAATAAGAGATATACTTCCTCGAAATTAGTAGTGTATCTTTTAAAAGAATTATGTCAAGAAAAGATTGCACAAACTCTCAAGATAATTCTTCCAAGTACATCTGGAAGTAAGAGAATAATAGCTAGAAATAAAGGAAATGTCCAGGTGGACAAAGTTTAAAAAGATGATGAAATAATTAAGCGAAGATTAAAAGAAACAGACCTAGAAAGACAAGTTTAGAAATTCTCGTGATCTATTTGTACACAAGGTTTGTACTAACCACTTCAAGAATATACAACGAGAAAGTATTGATGTCTCTCAAGAATCCCATCAATTATCGTCATTAAAATACTTGGAAGATAATATAAGATAAATATCGTTTTATACGATTATTTCAAACATTAAAATTCTCAAACAAAGAATAAATAATTAGATTATGTCAATAACCTCAAAGAAATATTAGAATGAAATATCCTCGAAACACAACAGATTTAATCAATCTTTCGTATTAGTAATAAATTGTTCAAATATCACACTCTTGTTAGTATATAAATAAGAATTTCGTTCATTATAAAATCTATTCTGTTTACAGAATGTCAAACCCAAACAATCAAGGGAATAATGATGAAGCTTCAACTCATAGAAGCGACAAAGATATAACAAAACCTGCGCACGAGATTCCTGAGAAGTATCTGGCCAAAATGCAAGAAATGATTCATGACGTAATGACTCCTCTCATCAATGCAATGAAAGGGGAAGCACGTAAATGTAAATCTGAACATTCAAACAATAGAACACATCCATACCGAAATCCATCTCTGTAACATCCCGAAATTTCTAAAATAATATTAATTATATTATTTAATTATGGTGGGATAGTTTACTCGAGATAGTGGAGAAATTATAAAAATTATGAGTCGGGGTTGTGTTGGGTTAAGTAATATGGATATTGGACTTGGATTAGAAAGGAAGGAAGATGGACCATGGGCTCAAGCCCATGACCCATAATATATAAACCATAATTTACCCTTAATCTATTCATTTACACATATTCCATACACCACCCAAATCACACACTTAGCTCTCTCTCATCCTACTTTCTCTCTCTAGCCGAAATCACCAAGGAAAACGAATCCTGATCCGAGGTATGGTAGTATGTTATTGTATGAGCTCAAACCCGTTAGATTTAGTCGTGAAACGACGAGCAGACACCGTTAAACCGTTAAAGTCACAAGATCCAGGTGAAATCGGGTGTAAACCGAATCAAAGATGGGCTTAGGGGTCACCCTAGCTCAGATCTGGTTCAAACGGGACGAAAAACGGTGAAAACGGTGGTGAAATAAGTGAGATCTCGCTTTTCCGGTGAGATCCCGGTTTTCCGGCGATGACGGCGCTGGAAAGACGGCACCGAAAAAGCGTGTACGAGGTTGAAAAGAATGTCAGAACCCTAACCCTAGTTCGTTAGCGGAGACAAAACGAATTAGCAAGCAATTCGTTATGCCCATTCGTTAAGAAGAGATAACGAACTAGAAGCCGTTCTTTAAGCAATTCGTTAAGCAGTTTGTTAAGCAATTCGTTAAGTGATTCGTTACTCACCCAATTCGTTATGCTAAGATAACGAATCAGGTCACGTCATGATAACTAATTAGTTAACGGACTAATCTAACGAATCAGATCATGTAAGATGTCGAATTAGATAACGAATCAGTTGATTCGTTACTCACAAATTCGCTAAGTTTTGATAACGAACTAGACCACGAATCAGGCTATGTTCAGATAACGAATTAGGCTTAATTCGTTATGAAGAATGAGTTAGAGAATTAGATTATACATTAAAAAAACCCTAATGGAAAATGTGTTAAGACAGTTAATAGAAATAAAACTTTTTCAAGCTGACCTGGCAGCTCGACCCCAGCCAGGGGCTCTGCCCCTTGGACCCCGCTGCCAGGGGCTGCCGCCCCTAGACCCCGCTGCTAGGGGTGCTGCCCCCGGACCCCCGTTCGTTGAGGGTTATAATTAAACTAGAAACACGGTGAGTAGTGATAGTTAATTGATACATGTTATTATTATACAGTTAGCCGTGCACAGCTCAAGAAAGGAATAATCATAAACAGTGAACGTAACCAAGTTCAGGTGAGTTTCTATCCCCACTCCTTGTTATGTTTTCGGGGCCGTGTGCATACTCGATGTGATAGCTAATACACTTACCCTAAGTGGTATGTGTATACCTGGTGTGATTCATGTATGATGAATGCTTGACGGTGCGTGAACGATCTTCGGATATTGCATGTACCTCCAGGTGGTAGTTTAAAGATATGATTTCTGTATGTAATGTATGAATGCTATATGTATGATGTGTACATGAACGATTTTTGGATATTGCATGTACTGTTGGTTTATGATCATAGATACGTATGATATATATAATGTATGAATGATAAGAGTATTCCATGTATGATGTATGTGGTAGACACGAATGATTTCTTGTCGGTACGTGAACGATCTTCGGATATTGCACATATTTCCGAGGGAAGTGATTAGCTCCTTACAAGGACATGAGATAATAACTTATATACAGTGTTCCACCTATGGATAATATATAGAGTTCCTTCTATGGATAATGTATAATGTTTCTTATATGGATAGTATAGTGTTTCCTTCAATGGATGGTCTATTGTTCCTTCTATGGAAAGTATATAGAGTGTTCCTTCTATGGATAATATATATATATATATATATATATATATATATTGTTCCTTCTATGGAGAATATATAGCATGGACAATAGTAATAGTTCTTTTAGTAGATATTACGTGACGTTCCTCTTAAGGATATTTATAAAAGTTTAAGATATGAATGTATGTACGATATGTGTATGTATTGTATGTTGCCTGATTAACTAGAACTCACTGAGCGTAGCTGACTTTTAGTATGCACGCAGGTGAATATGTTTAACGAGCTAGCATGAGGAGGGCACATGGCATGGATTGAACGACTGGCATCTGATGATGGAAGTAGTGATGTTCTAAATATGATGTTTTCATGTTATGCTTTCAAAGAAGAGATTAAATGTTTTGTAATGAATGATTTAAGTTAATGTTTACGCGAAAGTTTTAATTAACTCTGATTGTAGAATTGTGTTTATGAGTAAATCCAACGTCCAATGTAGGGCACCGGGATCGGGGCCTTACAATCTCATCATGAAGAAAGTGTTCATAGCTCCAACGCTGAGAGCAAATTCAGTCGTAAATTCAAGAAACAACTAGTAATTCAAGGCAGTAGTTTTAAGAACTTCAAGGAATTTGGACCAAAAGAATTCTATGGCGATAAAGGTGCCATATCAGCTGTACGATGGCTTGAAGAAATCGAGTCCATTGTTATCATCAGCAAATGTACTGAGATTCTAAATATTCAATACTCCTCTCAATACTTTAAAGGCGAAGCTTGGGAATGGTGGAATACCCTGATCATGTCAAAGGGTAGAGAAACTATGTACCAATTGCATTGTGAAGAATTCAGAGAACTGGTGTTACGAAAGTTCTCTCCCATGCAAGAAACCGATGTTATTCAAACTAAGTTTTTGAACCTCAAGGTGGAAGGCACTAATCTCAAAGAATACAATACAAAGTTTCATGAGTATTGTAGATTGGTACCACACTTGGTAATACCCGAATCCAATAAAGTAACCCGTTAAATTTGGGGTTTACCTCGGGAAATTAGAGATATGGTAAGATCTCATTTGCCTCAAACCACTGATTTAGCCATGGAATTAGCCGGTTATCTTATGAATGGTCTTATCAGAAATCAAGAAGAGGATAAGAATGACAAAGGAAAGAGAGAAGAAATCGAGGAAAAGAAAACAACGAAAGGCAAAGAAAAGGAGGAAGGGTCTTTTAAATTTACAAGACCAATCTGCCAAAGCTGTGGCAAAAGACATCACGGGAAATGTTTAAGACCAACCAACTTTCCCAAAATTTTCCATTGATCACATGCAACTTTTGCAAGAAACTTGGTCATTCGGAAGACGATTACAGAAGGAAAACAGTTGTATGTTTTAGCTGTGGAGAAAACTGACACTTCAGCTCAGAATGTCCGAATAAGATAAACAACGTTAGTGGAAGTGTTGCTAAGAAAGGAAAGGCTAATATGTTAAACATACAAGATGCATCCAACCAAGAATAAAAGTAGACAAGAGTATGCCAAATGATTGTTCAAGATCCAAAGGCATTAGAAATGACTAATAATTTAGTTAACTCTTGTAAATTCATTGTAACCTCGTTATGAAACGAGAAATTTTGTAATCATATAGGGGTATTTAAATCCCTAATGTATATAAAGAAAGATTTTAGCATATAGATTGGGTCTTACACAAGAATGCTTATACATGCAAAGGAAAGGGATAGTAAAATTTTTATGCAAGAAACTATATTTATATATAGAAAGATAAAGAGAATAAATTAAGCTAAGACCTAAGAATATGTCTACTCGAAAAACATCAATTATCTGAACGTCAAAAGTTCAAAGAAATGATTGATGGACATAAACGGAAAGAATCCGTTAAGATTATAAAGAATGTCATTACTCAAAATATTGAAAGGTATCAAGATGAGTAAATTAAAAGATTTGATAGACTGAATCCTAGAACTATCTTGTTAATATCGGTAAATGCATAGAATACAAAGTTAAGGTAAATAGTTAAATACAACTGGCCACTGTGCTTAGCAATTTACAATTACTTATGACATTATGAACTATTAACTAAATATATCATCCAAAGATGTGAGTTAACAACAAATCATAAATTGCAACCATAC
The DNA here is from genome assembly GCF_021521415.1 of Bidens hawaiensis. NCBI lineage: Eukaryota > Viridiplantae > Streptophyta > Magnoliopsida > Asterales > Asteraceae > Bidens > Bidens hawaiensis. The sequence goes on along the minus strand of NW_027493684.1, from coordinate 254,884 downwards.
AAACAGTTCAAGTTAAGTTTAAGCAACAGATTAAAAAAAGTTTGATAGCAAATCGATGAACAAGGAATCACTCACAACGAATCTCAAGGACGAGATTCATTCCAAGGTGAGGAGGGTGTAACATCCCCAAAATTTCGATCCAAATTTGACAACTTAGGAAAGTTGAGGGATCAAAAATACAAGTAAAGGTAAAATTAGAGAAATAAATAAAATCATTTCTATTATGAGAAAAATAAAAATATATAAATAAGGAAGTTGAATCTCATATTGAGAAAATGCGAAAAGAATCCATCCCACATGGAAAGATGTAAGAAAGTGGAAGTATTCCACATGGGTATAAATAAGGAAAATGGAATCCATCCCACATGGAAAGTGGTAAAGAAATGAAAGCTCTTTATAAGAGATAGAGTTTCAATAGTTATATTCTTTTACGCTTAGCATGCACCAATCGGTCCTAGCAGAGGGTGCGGAGCACCCAACGCGCATGCGCTCGGGCGAGGACAATGGCGATGGCGAATGCGACGACGACGACGGCGACAGCGAAGAGCTTTAGGGCGCAATGTGTCTCATTGATGGCGCAAGAAGTGACAAGCTACCAAAAGATGAAGGACCAGATATTGAAAATTGTATTCAGAGACCCATCGCGATACGCGATGAGTCCACCATATGGACATTGCGATACGCGATGGTCCTTGATGACGCATCAACACGTGCCACCCGGATGTGACACGTGACAGACGGGGCAGGCTACGTGGAAGAGGTGACAGACCACGTGGCGACACGTGGTAGACGTGTCAGGACACGTGGAGACACGTGGCATCTTCTGAACATCATGAGTCATTGCGAAACGCGATGACCATGAGAAAGGGTCCATCGCGTATCGCGATGGGACCCAGTTCAACCAATAAATAGGAGGGTCATGGCACCTTCATTTTCACACCACCCCACTCTCTCTCTCTAGAAATTACTTTCTCTCTCAACCTCGGTTTTCGGGCCATGAACCGAAAAATAATAACCTCGTAATCCGCACCATATACCGACGACACATCGAAATTCGTACCGACGAATCCCGACGACCGGCAAACCTTGTTTGGCGTGCCGATCAACGTTTGGCGGGCCGAACCTCGTAACCCGTGACAAATAACCCGACATTCTACCTCGAAGTACGTGCACAACCGATAACCCCCGAACGTTGCCTCGATTTGCGTGCCAAGAAAGGTAGATCAAGAATACCCCGACATTAGTGCTAGTGCGTAGGTGCTGCCGAAAGTCTAGGTAAATATTAAGCCAAGCAAGGTAGGGATTCTGCCCAAATTAAATATAAAATTATATAAACAAATGTTATAACTAAAATTATAACTTCTTCATGGTTAAGAAATACAAGCATTTACATACATGAGGATATAGTTAAAATAACAACTCTTAAAGAGTAAGAATGATAAGCTTTACCTACAAGAGGTATAGTGTTTATTAATCATTAAGAAACATAAGATTTTATATACAAAGGTTATAGACAAATAACGTTTCTTCTTGAAGAAGAAACATATTATAGACATTTCTTCTTGATGAAGAAACATAGCACATGATTAGCAAACAAAGAGAAAGATTTCATATAAAAAATATTTCATTCAAACAAAAGATCAATCAAGGTTTAAGCTATCAAAACCAGACTAAAGGTCTGTAGCCGGATTAAAATATGATCCGGGTATTTATATAAACCTATTTTATTATTGGTCAATCATTTAATTAATCATTCATTCATTCACAAAGGTTTTCAAACGAGATCACCATATCATTCAGAATAGACAGTCAAAGGTGAATACGTTAAACATTTTTCAGTCAAGATAAATAGGTTGTTTATCTTAAACAAAGACAGTCAAATAAAGAATTTAGGATTACATGATCCCTATTAAAATAAAAGATAGAAAATAAAATAAAACTCAGACCGAGTACACATGTGTCTGGATTCAAACATAATTAATCTAGTCTATTAGTCAAGGCTACGTGGCCGCAGACTAGAGATCATAATAAAAAGTTCTCTAATGGGCGTCAGTTCCCAATGGGTGTTAGTTCCCAGAGAACCAGAATTGTGTGTGTATGGCAAGTGGTACATTCCCATAAATAAGAGACGTTTCTGCTGAGTATGCTCCAGAAAACTATCTTGTCAGTCAAAAAAAGATTTATAAAATGTTTTTAGAGTCAACGATTCACCAGCATATCGCTGACATATTTTTCCCAACATTTCAGGAAGTAAATTTAGCACAGGTAGCAAGGATTTAATGCCACTCGAATAAGATAGATACTCGCAAGGTAGAGATGGCTCAGTTTTTTAATATTAAAAGAATGTAAACAATATGATTTGTTAAAATCAAACGAGGTTTATAAATTAAAACTCGGGTGTTAATTACCGAGAAGCTTTTCAAACAAATTAAATATTTTATAAGTATACAAATATTTCAAAAAGATATATTAATATTTAAATATAAATTAAATACTTTTGCTAAACTCGGATATATTTTGAAAACATGTACCAACTATTGGTCACACGGCTAGGCCCTAAGTTAGGGTGTGACACGTTGTGCCACATGTGGACACGCGGCCACGTGCCCTGCCTGTCAATTAACCCATCGTGATACGCGATGAGTTTCCCTTATGATTTATCGCATATCACGATAGGTCAGGCAACCGGAGTTTTTAATTTAGTCCTTGGAATTTAGAACCTGTCATTTTTGGTCCTTTAACTATCGAAACTTTCACGATGTTACATCCTCCCACCTTGAAAAAAATCTTGTCCTCGAGATTGTTTCTTTAGAACAAGTGGGGGTATTTATTTTTCATTTCGGATTCAAGTTCCCAAGTGTATTCAGGGCCTCTTCGTGAGTCCCACTTTACTTTCACACTTTTCAATGTTCGTCTCTTTAGTTTCTTTGTTATCGAATCTTCAATTTGAATTGGTTTTTCTACAAATTTTAAGTTCTCATTAATTTCAACATCTTTTAGAGGAATAGACAAAGGTTCGTCAGCTAGACATTTTCGCAGATTAGAGACATGGAATATATCGTGTATCCAGTTCATTTCCTCGGGTAGTCGCAAACGATATGCGACGGTACCTATTCGCTCGAGTATTTCGAAAGGTCCTACGAATCAAAGACTAAGTTTTCCTTTCTTTCTGAAGCAAACGACGCCTTTCCATGGCGAGACTTTCAGAAGAACTTTGTCACCAACTTTTAATTCCAACAGCTTACGACAGACATCGGCGTAACTCTTTTGGCGATAACGTACCTTCTTAAGTCATTCTCGGATTTGTAAGACTTTGTCGGTGGTTTCTTGGACTATCTCGGGTCCAGACAATTGATTATCTCCAGTTTTAGACCAACACACTGGCGTTCTAAATTTACGACCATACAACGCTTCGAACGGTGCGGCTTGAATACTCATGTGATAGCTATTGTTATACGATAATTTCATTAGGGGCAAGTGGTCGTCCCAACTTCCACCTAAATCTATTACACAAGTGCGGAGCATATCTTCCAAAGTTTGAATTGTCCTCTCGCTTTGCCCATCGGTTTGTGGATGATAGTCGGTTCTAAGTTTTAACTTTGTTCCTAACGCTTGTTGGAAGCTTTTCCAGAAGTGAGACGTAAATCGGCTGTCTCGATAAAAAATTTAGACAACTGTAGTCCATGCAAGGCAACGATGTTGTTCACATGGATACACGCTAATCTATCCATTGAATATGAATCGTTGATGGGTATAAAGTGAGCGGAGTTTGTTAGTCTATCCACTATGACCCAAATAGCATTATGTTGACGAGTCGTCTTCGGGAGTTTAGTGATGAAGTCCATGGTTATTAACTCCCACTTCCAAACAGGAAGTTCGGGTAGCTGAAGCAATCCCGATGGCTTTTGGTGTTCAGCCTTGACTTTAAATATGTTAGACATTTCGCAACATGCGAAGCGATGTCCTTTTTCATTCCGTTCCACCAGTAGTTCGGCTTAAGATTTTGGTACATCTTATCACTACCGGGGTGCATCATGTACTGGGACTTTTGAGCTTCGTTAATGATCTTTTCGCGCAAGTCCCCAACGATTGGTACCCAGATCCGGTTTCCTACTAAGTATACCATCGTTACCCTTAACTAGTGAGTCAATGGTGTCGTTACGTTTTTCGTCGGAGATCTTGTGTTCATTGGTAGCTTGGAGTTGAGCGGATTTTATTTGTTCGATGAGATCAACTTGGAGTTCTAGTCTTAACGCTTGGACTCTTCTTGGCTTTTCATGTTCTTTACGACTTAGGACGTCGGCTACAACGTTAGCCCTCCTTTCGTTATAAACAATTTCACAGTCGTAGTCGTTTAGAGTTTCCATCTAGCGTCGTTGATGTATGTTAAGTTCTTTTTGTTCAAAGATGTGTTATAAACTCTTGTGATCGGTATACATGATAAATTTTACTCCATATAGATAGTGCCTCCATATCTTTAATGCAAAGATTATGGAGCCTAACTCTAGATCGTGAGTTGTATAGTTCTTTTTGTGTACTTTTAGTTGACGAGAGGCGTAAGCAATCACTTTCTTTCGTTGCATTAATACGCATCCTAATCCAGAATGGGACACGTCACTAAAGACAACAAAATCTTCGGTACCTTCTGGCAAGGCCAGTATAGGTGCTTGGCTGATTTTTTGTTTAAGTATTTCGAACGCCTCTTGTTGTTTGGTTCCCCATTCATACTTAATGTTTTTGTGAGTTAAAGAAGTTAGGGGAATGGCTATTCGGGAGAAATTTTTGATGAACCTACGATAATAGCCAGGCAAACCTAAGAAACTTCGGATCTCGGTTGGCGACTTTGGAATCTCCCACTTAGAGATAGCTTCAATCTTAGCGGGGTCCAGTTGAATACCATTTACGTTTATGATGTGTCCAAGAAATTGCACTTTGTGTATCTAGAACTCACATTTTGAGAATTTGGCGTACAACTTCTCGGTTCTCAGTATTTCATGTAAGGTTTGAAGGTGAGTTTCATGACCTACCTTAGACTTAGAGTAAATAAGTATGTCTTCGATGAATACGATAACAAATTTATACAAGTAAGGCTTACAGATTCGATTCATCATATCCATGAACACGACTGGCGCATTAGTGAGACCAAACGGCATAACCGTGAACTCATAATGTCCATACCTTGTTCAGAACGCGGTTTTCGGGGTATATTCGGATTGAACTTTGAGTTGGTGATATCCAGAACGAAGATCGATTTTTGAGAAATAGCTAGCACCTTGGAGTTGGTCGAAAAGATCGTCGATTCAAGGGAGTGGATATCGATTCTTGATTGTGACTTTGTTTAAGGCTCGGTTGTCGATACACATGCGCACTGACCCTTCTTTCTTTTTGACAAATAAAATTGGCGCTCCCCACGGCGATGAACTCGGTCTAATGAAACCTTTCTCAAGTAGCTCGTCAAGTTTTTCTTCAACTCCTTCATTTCGGTTGGTGCTAAAAAATACGAGGCTTTAGCGATCGGATCAGTACCAGGCATAAGATCGATCCTAAACTCTACTTCACAATCGGGAGGGATTCCAATAAGTTCATCGGGAAAGACATCGGCAAAGTCGGAGACAACAGGCATGTTATTTATCTCCTTGGGTTTGGATTCTTCGGTGACGTAGGCCATGAATGCTAGGCATCCTTGATTTAAACATTTGTTAGCCCTAATCATGGAAATTATGCTATCTTGGCCAGCATCTTTGTCCCTTCAATTCGAATGGTTCGTTTATCAGGTGCTCTAAGTTTGACAGTTTTGCTATTTCAAATGATACGAGCATGGTTGTTTGATAACCAATCCATACCAAGTACAATGTCAAAACCAACAAGAGTCATGGGTAGCAATTGGATAGGCAGAATGTAACTAGCTAATAAGATTTTTTCGTTTTCTAGAGCTTCGAAGATTTTTAACGATTTCACCACTAGTGGTCTTGACGCTTAGAGTTTTATTTAGTTTTGTTAATGGTTCGTTTAATAGACTACAAAAGCTGTAATCTATGAAACATACGTTGGCACCGGAATCAAACAAAACTCTAGAATACATGTCGTTAACTAAGAACGTACCGGTGATGGTTTCCGGCACGTCGGCTGCTTCTTGGTGTCGAGCATGAAGACTCTTGCGTTTCCTTTCTTCCCTTGGCCACTTCTATCCGCACCACCAGCAGCGGGCTTATTTTTAGGGCACTCAAAGCTTAAGTGTCCAATCTCCTTGCAATTAAAGCAAGTCATCACCTACTTCCAGCAATCGGCCGTTGCGTGGCCGGGTCTATGACACGAGTCGCAGACGGTTGCGGTAGAGGACGAAGCAAAGTGGCAACGACCCTTGTGATATTTCTTACATATTTTGCATGGTGGGTTGCTGGTATTGAGTCCATCGGGCATTTACTCCGGTTCTTTTGTGATCGTTTGGTGGTACGACCTTCTTATCTTCTTCCTTGTTGCGGACTAAACCGCCTATCAGATAGCAGCCAATTCGATTACGGAGTCGGCGGTTTGAGGAAGGTGTGACCTCACCATGTCGCGGATTTCCTGCGGTAGTCCCCAAATGTATCAAGTGACTTTGCTGGACTCAGGGGTTACCAGCTGGGGCACTAAACGACAATACTCGTGGAACTTAGTATTGTATTCTCGGAGGTTCGTTCCTAGAACTTTATTATTAACGAACTTGGTTTGAATTTTATCGGTTTCATGCATAGGGCAGAATTTTTCCATCATCATCTCCTTGAATTCTTCCCATGTTAAGTTGTATAACACTTGCCTTCCCTTACTCATAATCAGCGTGTTCCACCATTGTTTTTGGAACACTTGCCTTCCCTATCAAGATGCTTTTTCTGCTATTTTGGGATCTCATTCGGGTATTCATATCGAGGTGGCGGATGGCGGTACCCCATCATGACAATATCTTAGTGGTTCTTGGGTGTATGGTGATGATGTCACTTCAAACGGGTAGTTGAAGAAAGCCTCAGTTGCTTCATTTTCTTGTTCCTCGATAGACGGGATCTTGCCTTGAAATGATGGGAAGCTTGATGATGTCTTGTTCTTGATCTCTTGTAAGTATTGCACATAGGGGTCCATGGAGTCATAACTTAGATTCTTGTGGAAGAACGGTTGCACACATCTTTGTCCAGGCCGGCGGTCACAGTTGGATGGTTCCTCCATTGGTGTTGTTACTTCAATGGGATTTTCCTCCTTAGGTTCCTCTTCTTCTTCTTCTTCTTATTCCGGGTCTTCCTCTTCCAGTTGCATCATTTGGGAAGTCTCTTTTACTATTGTGTGCATACGAAAACTCTCATTCGTCATCATAACCCTCATCCTTGGCTTTTGGGAAGGTCCATCATGTGTGTTGGGGTGAGAATCAACTGAGTCAAATTCAGAGGTTCCAGTGTGCCATCTTCTTTGATCAGAGTGACATTGCATCCAGTCGGACGAATCAGACATAGGTTCCTCCTTGATTTGTTTTTTGGAGAGGAATGCATACGAAGGATGAGGATTGGGTGGTTGATACGTTGGAACATCAGACGGATGGTACGTCGGGATCTCAGATGGTTGATACGTCGGAATCTCGGATGGGTGGTACATCGGTATGCTAAATGGGTGATAGCTTGAGTGTCTTGGGGGATTGTTTTTCTGCATTGGTGGACTATCAGGTAAGTTTATCGGACATTGTTCGGTTCCAAGGAAGTAGATCGGTTTGGTTCGGTCAATCGGGTGGTCTTGATTGAAGAAGGACTCTTAGTAATCCTCGCTCATGTTATCCTTCGGTAGGGGTTCGGGAATTCCAGCTCTTTTCGCGTCTCTCATGAATCCATCCATTATCTTCTTGAACGACATCTATGGATTAGGTGGCTTAGATTGATGAGGGATAGAAAAGGTTTACCAGCCTATCTTATCCCTATAAATTTAAACTAGTAATAAAACATTTTTCTTATACTTGGATCGAAGCTTAGGTATTATATTTTAATACCAAATTCGCTAAGATCGATGGCTCTGATACCAACACTTGTCACACATCAGACCACGGGCTAGGCGTGCGACACATATGTTGGGACCACATCTGTAAATTTATCAGAGATAAGTACGGAAGTTATAGATATGTGGATTTAAAATATTGTTATTTACAATCAAAACACGGGATTATAAAATACCAATTTAAAGCATTTCTTGTTTATACAAAAGATTAGTTGTTATAATAAACCACCATTTATAATTTAAGTTTATCAAAAAATCCAAGCCATCGGATATCTTGAGCACTTCGAGCTTCCAAGCCCTATTCTTGATTACCTGCAAAATGTTTAAAAATAAGTCAGCAACACATGTTGGTGAATACGTTGACGCTAAAATATTTTCTTTTAATTGATTACCCCTCGAGACATAACATGGGTCCGTCCCATCGTGTCTTAGGAATAATCAAGCTTTAAAAACAAACACAATTGTAAACTCAAGTCTCTACACAAGGCACCCCGTCAAACATCGCAGCGTTCGACATTACTTAGGTACCATACGTATACACATGGTCAGTCTCACTCGGACGTAATTTGGGTCCGGCCCATCGTGGCGGAGGTCATGACCAAGTGTGGTGCGGTGTGCCCACCGACTTATTTACCACATATGTAAGGATCCAAACAAACGTACACGATAGCCTGAGGGCTAGCGCTTACTTTTGTTTATAACGTTTTAGAGACACGTAGTCCCATGTAATTCCTTTCATTTAATTCATTTGACTCAATTAAACAAGTTTGTAAAGTTGGGGCGTATTCACCTTTTTCTTGGATCAGCTTCAATACACTGTCTGAGGGTCTTTCCTTTTTCTTGCTATCTCGCACCTATTATACGAGTATAACTTTTTGTTAGTCGGATATACAATCCGGCTTAAGACCATTAGTCTTTTTTTATAGTCGTTACATCGATTATATTTTCTTTACTTAAAACCTTTAGTTAAAAAATATTCTTTCTTTCTTTTCTTTTAATAAGTTAAAAGTCTTTCTTTTTAACTTATTTTCTTTGCTTTTCTTTAATAAGATAAACCTTTAGTTAACCTTATTTTACTTTTATTTAAAACTCAACGTTTCTTCTTCTTTAAGAAACGCATACTTTTCTTTTCTTTATTATTTAAGAATAATCATAATAATTTAAATAATATTTTATAACAAAGAATTATATATAATAATCACATTGATAAAATATCATATTCCTTTCTTTTCTTTTATTTTCTTTGTTATATTTTCTTTTATTTATCGAGGTATCGAGTATATACTCGACTTAAGGTTTTAAGCCTTTTAATAATTCTATTAATATTTTATTCGGGCATGATGCCTACCTTATTTGGCTTATAGAAACCCTACACAATCAAGCAGCACTTCGACGCCGCTTCATTTTCTTTTTCTTCTTAATCAACACCTTTCCTTCGACACCTATCCCTTCGCACACGAATGAAGATGCACCAATACATCTCTACACGTAGGCACGCTTATTGAGGCGGGTCATCGAGACGTCTTGGCAACACCTTCTTCGTGGTAACGCCGTTGGTAAGTGGCACGTACTTTGAGGAATGTCAGAATGTTGGGCACAAAAATCAAGGAATTTGGGCACGTTTTATGAGGTGATCGAGGGTATGCTTCTATGAGGTTTAGAGAGATGTTAGAGAGAGAAATATGTGTGAAACTTTGGTATGAGAATGAAGAAACTCGAGCTTTCTATTTATAGGCAAACCAGTGTGCCCATCGCGATACACGATGGCCCTTTGGTTAGCCCGTCGCGTATCGCGACGTAGGCTGTTGCGCTGCCATATAGGCTTGCCACGTGGCGACACGTGGTAGACGTGATGCCACGTGGCGACACGTGGCGGACGTTGTGCCACGTGTCACCACGTGGCATCACGTCTAACTTGTGTGTCAGACCGGGTTTATTGGTGTAAACCTATGTTCTTTGTGAATATTAAATTCTCGAATGGACATGTTAGACCAGATGTATTTTATAAGTAATACTTTTTGTAAATGCTTCATTTCCTAACATGTGTGTTAGAAATTCTTACAAGTTATAAATTGTATGGTTTAAAACATTTGTCCAAATGTCTCGTTTCTTAAAACGAGTGTTAGAAATAGTTTATTTAATATAAAATAATAAGCGTTATAATGAATTTTGTAATCATTTATTTTGTAATGAGTGTGTTTTATAACAGTTTATGTAATCGTTTATTCCTAATTAGTGTGTTAGAAAATTATGCACGTAGACGTCCATTGGGTGCATTTTAGTGAAATAATAAACATAGACTTCCGTATCTATTTATATTCCTCTCATTAAGTCGCAAATAATAAAGCATTAACTCGGTGTTAATGAAGCGACTTTTGGGCAATACACTAGAAAAACCAACAATTTAAAGGTTTTGTCTTAACGTGTAATGTTTCATGTATGCATAGTTTTTCCTCTAACGTGCGAATTAGAATCGTTTAAGTTCTAAAATGTTTGTTAGAAATTTATCTTATAAACCATACGGGCCGGAAATGTTTTATGTAAACATTTAATTATCTAGCGTATGCGTTAAAACAATTAGAAATGGTTTCTTTTATAGATTGTATCCTTGGAAAACGTCACACGTAAATGTTTAGTTTTATAAAGTGCATGTTGTAACACGTTTTTTTGCTAGAAACCGTTTTAGTACATGGGTATTAAATCTAAAACGTATAAAATCGTTTGATATTTTAGGTTTTGATTTTATAAACCCTTATTGATATTATTAATATAACATACTGCAAAACTAAAGACATGTTTTAGAATGATTTTTAAACAAAGTTTTGCATATTTAAGATAATTCAAAATAGTTCGATACTCTTGCTAGTATATGTTAAACTCATATAACGTTCTCAAGGATACTCTAAGATGGAAAACAACTTCATGTTGTGTGAACAAAAAATTGATTGTTCAAGTTTCGCTACTTGGATGTTGTTTTGAACATATTTGTTCAAAAGTATAGTTTCAAAATTAGAATGAGGATTTGAGGATATGTGTGCATGGAGTTTTATTTGAGTTAGCACTTCAATACATGGCTTGAAATGATATCATTGAAATGATTTCGATCGGATGATGAAAGTGTTGAAGATAATATAACACTTTGAGATTTGATATTTAGATGTCATTTATTTATCCATTTGAATATTTATTATTAAAAAGTGTTTTACACTTTATGTTCTAGTTTCGGATGTATTAATATTTTGTGTTCAATATCTTCGGATAACACATGCAGTTTTACAACCAAATACAACAATATTTATTGTGATGTGTAAAATTATTTTATAGGATTTTTTTAAACAATTTTTTTTAATAAAGGATAATTTTAAATGGACAGTGCAACAGAATTTTTCTTAAGAAACAACTTGTGAGTTGTTGCTTTGACTAAAGTCTAAGACGACACATCAAATGTATAACCATATCATGACATGGTCATGGAATAATGTGGTGAGTGTATTTAGATGAAATGCACAAGAATGCAATATTTACCTCATTGGAAATAAGTAAATGAAAATTAATATATGTTGATGGTGTATTTAACTCATTGGAGATTCTCTAAATGTGAATTGTAACGTAATATCGTTAATGAGATATTTATATCATTGAAAATTCACCGAGTGTGAAGCATAAGAGATAAATTATGTTATTATCATAATTGAATTTAAATAAATCTTAAGAGAAGTATTATTATATGCTTACAATAGTGATGAATAAATAGATGGTTCTACTCCCATCCATTATTGAACTATGTAAAATTTTGTCTTTCATTTTGAGAGAGTATCTCAATAAAAAATTTCAAGAGACAACAATGAAATGAATAAATCACTTTATGCTAGTGTTATTTCCAAGAGTTTGAGTGTCAATCTAGTTGACTTTATCTCAACATAATAGTGATTGTAAACGAGTAGCGTTCATCTTGTTGGTAATAAATGTAGTCATCAAAATGATTCGGATTAAGACTTATTTTCAAAGTCCATATAAGTCAATGGTGAAGCCTTGAAGATCAAAGGCAAAAGAGTTATGTCCCTTAGATGAATGGAAAAATTATGTATGTTCTATATACAATAACTTGTGAGACTTTCCTGAATATTAAGGTTTGGGGACTGTGAATAGGTCTTATAATTATGTCTAAACAAATGGTTGAATGTTTTAAAGTGATATTGTAATGGCTGTGAAGGATCAGAATGATGCATCTTCTGTTCACATGCTAAGGTATTGTAGTCTAAAGCATGCTAGACTAATACTTGCTAATTTTGGTGCTTTATGAAGACTAATTAACCCGAAAATTTGAAGCATCAACAACACAAGAATTGTGTATAGAAAAATTTAAAGAAATTTTCATTCAATACATATAACATATAAGGCTCTTGAGAAGACCTCAACTTTCTAGGGTTGCCTTAGAGAGTGATTTCGAATCCTTATAAGTTGGTGATGTTTGATAACAAACTTTTGACATGTGTTACTTTGACACAAAGACATGGTCTTGTTTAAATCATGAGTGTCAAGCTGTCTTCATAAGTAAAGTTAAACAAACTATATCAAAATGCAAGAAATGTGGGGTCGGGGGGGGGGGGCATTTAAGATAATGTTATTGATCCAACAACCTGAGGGTTTAGTAGAGATCAAGTTGTGGAATGAGACTAAAGCCCATCAAAAAGGGTATATAAATGAAAACCTAACTTAGTTGACTGGAGATCCCAAAATCTAAGTTCAATATGACAACCTAATCATAAATCTAAGGGTGGTCATTGTGGGGGCATAACTTATGTATAAGCTGATACATAAGCTAATATCTATATCCTCCTAAATTAAAAAAGGAAGTCTAACTACTTCCTAGTCCATTCCTATAACAACAGTGACATGTTGTGAGGCTAAGCATCATGTATGGTTAATGATTTATAACCTTAATGTTTTTAATGATTTGTGGATAATCATCTACGTGAAAGAGAAGTGTGGTCGCTTCAAATGAAATTGTGGGGTGCGCAATTCCTAGAGCTTTCACAAAACCAGGCTAGTGTTCCAGGACCATAATGGACACGACAATGAGGGGATGTGCCCAGCTAGGGAGAGTATTGTGTGAAGTGTATTGTCGTCTACACAAATGGGGTTTGTTCAAGGACACCGCTTCTACTAACTCGTTTTTAAGCAAAATCAAGCAAGCGATTCAGGTATGTTAATAGAAATCCACTTCCAAATCGATATGATTCTTTGAATGTTCTCACAGATACTGTTTACACCAATCGTTTATAAATCCTAACTATACGCGTTTATACAAAAACTTCTTATTACGTGTCTTTTAGAAAATATTTTTGTATAATTGACTACAAAATCATGTTTTTATACGTGTTTTTACAGAATGGAATCACCAACCATTGACGACGATAGCGATTTTAGTGACACTACTTATGAAGTGAGTACCGATGATGAGGAGTTGTCAGATTGTGTGGCATTGGACCTTGAAGAGGAGGAGTATGTTACTTCTTTAACAAGAACAACCGGTGATCATTTCTTAAATAAACTCTGTTACGAGAACACACAACTTTATTTTGTTAATGATGTAGACGGGTTCGATGTTGGTGAGAACTTGGCTGAAGATAACGATGATATTCAATACATTGAAGAGGATAATGAAGGTACTGAACACGTGGTAAAAGGGAAAGTATATCCAATTCATGACCCAAGCATGAACTGGAAAGATATGATACCAGTTCTCGGGCATAGGTATGAAAATCCTACACAATTAAAGTTTGCTTTATGTTGCTATGGAGTGGTAAATGGATATCTACTTAGCTATAGAAAAAATGAAACAAAAAGGCTCCATGTTGTATGTGGGAACAAAGATGTAGGCTTTGCTTGTCCGTTCAGATTATGGGAATCTTGGATGCAAGGTGAGAAGTCTTTTCAAATTAAAAGCCTTAATGATAATCACAATTGTAGTAGGAATTACAATTTAGGGTCCTTAGTGACAGCCTCGTGGATTGCTAAGATGTATCTTAGAGAACTTATTGCAAGACCTTTCGTTAAAACAAGAGAAATGCAAGATGATATGTTGCGTGACTATATGGTGAAAGTCAGCGGGGGTCAATGTACTAGAGCAAAATCTATAGCAAGGCTTGAAATTGAGGGTTGTTTGAATGAACACTATGCAAAGAAATGGGATTACGCGTATGAGATTTTGAGAACCAATCCTGGAAGTTTTGTGAAAGTGGGAGTAAATGGTATGCCAGATGGTAGTAATGTGTTTAGTAGGATTTATATATGTTTCAAAGCTTTAAAAGAAGGTTGGGTTACATGTAGGAAGGTAATAGGCTTAGATGGAACATTTTTAAAAGGTTTATGTAAGGGTGAACTTCTAACAGCAACAGGTCGAGATGCAAACAACCAAATTTATCCCATAGCATGGGCTGTTGTAGAGGTAGAGAACAAAGATAATTGGAAATGGTTCATCGAATGCTTAAAAGATGATATTGGAATATCTGATGGAAGGGGTCTTACATTTATATCGGATCAACACAAGGTGCAACTATTTTAAGTTTTTTAATTATATGTTATTTTCAATTGTATCTTATTTACGTCTATTTTGTAATGTAATCAGGGACTTGTAAAAGCTGTAAAGGATTTGCTTCCTCATGTTGAACACAGACAATGTGCAAGACATATATATGCAAATTTCAAGAAGAAATTTAATGGGGTAGAATTTCGGAACTTGTTCTTGGCAGCATCCAAAACATCTCTTGAGCATGAGTTTGTCTCAATTATAGATACAATCAAATCCATAAAGATTGAAGCATACAACCATTTAATTGAAAGAGACCCAAATACATGGTTTTGGGCTTTCTTTGAAACTGATAGAGCATGTGAATCTGTTGAGAATGGGATTAGTGAGAGCTTTAATTCTGTTATTTTGAATGCAAGAAGAAAGCCAGTTATTACAATGTTGGAAGAGATTAGAATGTTTCTAATGGAGAGGAACTATAATATGAGTAAGAAATCAAAGAAATGGGATGGTAAGATATGCCCGACTATAAGGAAAAAAATAAAAGGTTGGTCAAAAAGTTCAAGGTAAGTGATTGTTGGTTTCGTTTTTAATCAGTTGCTGATTTTAGTTGGGTTTTATTCTATTTTTTTGATGTTTCTATGCTGAATTTGCTGTATTTTGCTACTGATTGAAGAGGTATGTACCCGCCTCAACACCGAGCAAGGCGGGTCAACCCACAAGATATAGACAAGAGGCTTGAAATCAAGACATTATGAAGGCACAAAGCCAAAACCTATGCGCATGGCGCATATCACATATGCTCATGCATCACATGCTCAGGCATCATATGCCCAGGCACCACACATGCTCAGGCATCATATGCCCAGGCACCACAGATGCCCAGGCATCACATATGCTCACGCATCACATATGCTCACGCATATCACATATGCGCGTGGCGCATCAGCGCGCGGCGCATATCACATGCTCGTGCATATCACATCTGCGCATGAAACATCTGCGCGTGAGAATAAAGAGAAGACCTCGCGCATCCTCAGGATTGGCGCATATCACACATGCACATAATCAACCTCGTCCTTATCCAAATCAGGATTAGGGCAACCTTGATTGTGCACGTCAGACAACCTTCCAGAAGGTATCTTTTTAAGGAATAAGAATATGCTGATGTTGACAGCCACCAATGAAAGGTGGACAACTCAGCAAAACCTATGTGCCACCACGTGGTTATAACCAATGAAAAAGCACCAGGTGTCCCAAAGGACACGTGGCGCAAAGCTACTGGAAGAGGCCAACAAAGCCCTAATTGGGTCTGAGCCCAATCATTGGAAACCCTAGCACTATAAATACAGCATCAACTCCACAAGGAGAGGGACATCATATCACATCCAATATCATCTGATAACATACAATCACAGAGTATTCAGCTATTAAGCAATACACTCCAAATTCCTTACTCTCACATATTATTATCTTCTCCACAAATACTTATTCTCACACCGGAGGGTTACCCCAAAGAGGACCCCCCTGTCCCTTTCTGAGGGGTAAGTTTACGGTGCTGTTCATTTTGTAGGTGGAAGAACCCAGATCCAAGAGAAACCATCGGTGAAATAGCATAATCACACCCGAGGAAAGTAGATCGTCTACCAGTGAGTCGATCCACGTTTCTTCATTGGCGCCATCCACTGTTACAACGGCAACAAGATCTCATCAGATCTATAAAAAAAAATTTTTCACCATGGTTTCTGGCGTTCGTAACGTTGATCAAGTTCTGGAGGATATTGAACGTGAGGATGTTAATGAGGGACAGCAGTTTCTGAGGGTGCCGCGTGATTCTACGCGCACCACCAGTAACCGTCCCTTCATCACAACTCCTCATGGCCAGACTGAAACTCCTCCAGACGATCTCACGTTACAAAATCTTGCCGGCGCGAAACAAAAAGGACCAATGGGTCCATAAGATGAAACTAATGACCCCAAAGAATGGCTCATAAGCGAGCAACGGCGCCTAATGGACAAATACAATGAGCTGGTCAAACACAAAGCACAAAAGCAAGCGTTTGATAAGCAAACTGTTCATGGAACAAAAAGGGCGCGCGCGCCGGAAGAAGGACATTCTGTTCACACTGCACACACTGAGTTCAGTGATGAAGAAGTGCACAGCATGAGGAAGACGCGAGATACTCATGCAGGAGGCTCACAGCTCCGCGCGCACGTGAACATGGCGCCTGGAGCCAGAGCCGATCTGGATCTGCAAATACCGTACAGCCCACCAGTTAGAGGGCAAGTGGACGTAACCACACCGTACAGACCAGCCATCTTGGTGAAACATTCAAAGTTCACTGAGCGCATCGCGAAGGCTCCCATCCAGCACAAAACCAAGATGCCAAGTGGTTTGGGCAAATATGACGGCACAACAGATCCAGACGATTTCTTGCAAGGTTTTTACAACAAGGGAAACCTAGAGAGCTGGACGATGCCAACATGGTGTCACATGTTTGCTCGCTGCCTCACGGGCGCGGCGCGTGTCTGGTTCGAGAGCTTGCCGACTGGGCAAATCGATGGGTTCGAGGAACTATTGGAAAAGTTCCAAGCCCACTTCGTACAGCAGCGTAGACACACGCGCGACCCTGATGACATCATGCACTGCGTGCGCAGAAATGATGAAACGATTGAAGACTACATAACACGTTTCAATCAGGAGTCTCTGGCAATCGGAGGTATAACTGAGCAACTCCTGCGCGTGGCCTTTATACAAGGCGCGCGCAGTGATCAACTCCGCCGAGCTCTCGTAAGCAGAGATGGCATGCCCACCACTTGGGCCAAACTAATGGAAGCATCGTGAGTCTTCGCGAGAAATGAAAAACAAATTGCCCAAGATAGGGCAAGAGAAAGAGCGCATCAAGCTGAGTCACCACGCAGCAACGAAAAAAGGGGCAAACAGAACTCTGTATGGTCCAGGTTGCAATCAACCAGTTTTTCTTCCGCAGAAAAGCAGGCGCAACCAACCTCACCCCAGCCCCAAAAAGACGTTCGTAGTCGCGTGGAGGGTGACAAGAGGGAGGGCGGCAGAGATCCTAGCAGACCTCTGCCAAGAATATGGACTCCCCTCACTAAAACGCCTTCACAGTTGTTAAGCACTGAGAATGTCCAATTCAAAAGCCCCAAGCCACTACACTACAAGGGACCATCAGACAGTGGCAAGTACTGTGAATTTCACAAGTCCACAGGGCACAACACTGATGCATGCCACCACTTGAAGGATGCAATTGAAAAGGACGTGAAATCAGGCAAGCTGGCTCACCTGGTGAAAAACTCAAGACCAGAAAATGAACAATCAGGAGCCTCAGCCAGCAAAAAGTACAAAAGAATCTGTGTAGCTGAGGGAGGAAGGCAAGGGCAAATATCAAGAAAGAGAAGCGCGGAAATCCAAGGAGATTGGCGCGAACAACAAGTCATCTTCCCAAGAATCAGGGGAGGCCCTTCCATCAGCAGTCCTCTTGTCATCACTACACACATTGCTCATTATGAAGTGTCAAAAGTCCTGGTGGACACTGGCAGCGAATCAGACATCATGTATGAGCAATGTTTCAGGAAACTGGATCCGGCAGACCAAGCAAGGCTTGAGATTGTGAATGCACCGATATCTGGTGTCTCGAATGAAATCATTCATCCCCTAGGTCAAATACAATTTGAACTAACCATGGGGGATGAAAAACACAAGCGAGCCGAAGTTGTCAACTTCTTGGTCTTGCCCACCACTTCATGCCACAATATGATCTTGGGTAGGGAAACGATTGCCCAATTCAACGCCATACCGTCGCCAGCGCACGGCGCATTGGGGTTCCCAACACCAACAGGTGTAACTTTTGTATACCGAGATCATTTGTGTGCAGTGACAAGTACTCCGCGGGAAGGGAGGATGAAACTTCCAATGGCAGACAACGCGCCAGAGGAGTGGATTCTCAACCCAAAATTCCCGGAGCAGACAATCACAATTGGCGCTACGATATCAGAAGACACTAGGTTGAGAATGAAAAGACTGCTCACAGCATATATGTCGGTCTTCGCGTGGAAACACTCTGATATGACTGGAGTTCCGCTAGACCTGGCGCAACATTCTCTCAACACCTTCAAGTCTGTAGAGCCAATTGCTCAAAAGAAGAGAGTCATGGGGGATGAGAAGGCGAGGGCCATGAATGAGCAGGTTGAGGATCTATTGCGCGCAAACATCATCCGCCCGATACGATACCAGACATGGGTAGCCAATCCTGTGATGGTAAAGAAAAGTAACGGGTCATGGAGGATGTGCATTGACTTCAAGGACCTCAACAAAGCGTGCCCAAAAGATTGTTACCCCCTACCAAACATCGACGCAAAGGTGGACTCCGTGGCGCCATTCAAGTTCAAATGTTTCCTGGATGCCTACAAGGGCTATCACCAGATTCAAATGGCACCACAAGACGAGGACAAGACCGCCTTCAGAACCGACAAGGGTGTTTTTTGTTACACAAAAATGCCCTTTGGTTTGAAGAATGCGGGAGCCACCTACCAAAGACTTATGGATGCTGTTTTCAGCGAGCAGATTGGAAGAAACCTAGAAGTCTATGTAGATGATTTGGTGATCAAAAGCAGGGAGGAGAAACAAATGCTCAAAGACATCGAAGAAACCCTTAGGCGCCTAAAGGAAGTTAACATGAAGCTCAATCCGAGCAAATGCACTTTCGGCGTACAAGAGGGAAAATTTCTAGGTGTAATTGTCACCAAGGATGGTTTCAAGGTGAACCCTGAGAAGGTGGAGGCCATCCTTGACATGCCCTCGCCATCCACCATGAAAGAAGTCCAGAAGCTGAATGGTAGATTGGTTTCAATCAACAGGTTCCTAGCGAACCATGCAAGCAAATCTACCCCATTTGTCAATACATTGAGAAACTGCTTAAAGAAAAGCCAGTTCAAATGGACTCCTGAGGCCGAGCAAGCTTTCAGTGAGATAAAAGAATGTTTGATAAATTTGCCCGCGCTCACAGCTCCACTTCCTGGTGAAACATTGACATTATACCTATCAGCAGGAGAGCGCGCCATCGGCGCAGTATTATTGGTGGATCGCAAGGGAATCCAAACGCCAATATACTATGTGAGTCGGGTGCTGACAGATCCTGAGACGCGCTACTCCATCATGGAAAAGTTAGTTTTGTCACTAACACACGCGTCGCGCAAGCTTCATAGATATTTCAATGGTCATCCCATTGAAGTTCTGACTGGTTACAACATCCAGCAAGTCTTGCGGCGCCCCGCGCTCTCGGGAAGGCTGACAAAGTGGGCGCTGGAATTAGGTGAGCACACGATCGCCTATAAGCCCCGTCCAACAATAAAGGGACAAGTCTTGGCTGATTTCATTGCAGAAGTCCCTGAAGAAAAAATTGAAGAGGCTCAGCGCGAGGTAGACCCTCCGCGAGCCAATGATGAAGAAAATGTTTGGAGTTTGTTCACTGACGGAGCTTCAAACAACGAAGGGTCTGGCGCAGGCCTCAAGCTGGTGGATCCAGAGAATCATGAATATACTTACGCCATCAGGTTGGACTTCAAGAGCACCAACAATGAAGCTGAGTATGAAGCCTTGCTGGCTGGCCTCCGCATCGCGCACAAATTCGGAGTGAAAAAGCTAGAGGCACATGTTGATTCATACTTGGTAGCAGCACAGGTCAATGGCCTTTATGATGCCAAGGAGAACACCATGCCTCTGTATCTAGAGCAGGCGAAAAAGCTCATTGAGCAATTTGACTGCTTCAGAATCATTCATATTCCGCGCAGTGAAAACAAATCTGCTGACGCGCTGAGCAAGATGGCATCAACCAGCTTCGATCACTTTGGCAAAGATGTCAGGGTGGAAGTATTGAGCAACCCGTCGGTGGGTGCGAAGTCTGTCCTTGTAACTCATACAACCCCTTCATCATGGATAACTCCAGTAATGGAATTCTTGAAGGAGAGAAAAGTACCAGACGATCGCGCCCAGGCGAGGAAGATAAGACACAAGTCGCAGAACTATGAACTGCTTGATGGTACATTATATCGACGCTCTTATCTGGGACCGCTCATGAAATGCCTAGATGCTGAGGAAGCAAGCTATGTGATCAGAGAGATACACGAGGGAATCTGTGGAATACATGCTGGCCCGCGCATGGTGGTTACCAAGGCAATGAGCGCAGGTTACTATTGGCCAGGCATGTACTTGGACGCTTTAAAAGAGATCCAAAAATGCAAAGCATGTCAAAGCTATGCGCCAAACACCATGCGGCCAAAGAACAACTTGATTCCGGTGACCTCCGCATGGCCTTTCCACAAATGGGCAATCGATATTGTGGGTCCCCTACCGCAAGCGCAAGGGCGAGTAAAATTTTTGGTAGTGGCAGTAGACTATTTTACAAAATGGGTTGAAGCCAAGCCACTAGCAAAAATCACAGCCGAAGCGATGAAGCAGTTTATCTGGAGCTACATCATATGCCGTTTTGGCTTGCCCATGGAAATTGTGAACGATAATGGAAAACAATTCACTGACAAGAAGTTATCAAACTGGCTCAAGGAATTGCGCATCAACCAAATCTTCACTTCGGTATACCACCCTCAGGGGAATGGCCAAGTGGAGCGCGCGAATCAAAGCTTGTTAAATGGGCTGAAGAAGAGGTTGGAGGGAGAATCCCATTCTTGGGTCGAAGAGCTACCTAATGTCCTGTGGGCACACAGGACATTAAGCAAAACCAGCAATGGCGAATCCCCGTTCAGCCTAACCTATGGAACGGAGGCAATGATTCCAGCAGAAATTGGATGCCCATCCCATAGAGTGCTCATGATGAGCAAAATTGATAACGAGCGCGAAAGAAGGTTGGATCTCAACTTACTTGAAGGGCGCAGAGAGGCGGCTATCATCAGTGAAGCCAAGTACAAGAAAAAACTGGAAAAATATTACAACCAGCGTGTGAAAGAATGCCACTTCAAGAAAAATGATTTTGTCCTTCGAAACAATGAAGCTAGCCGCGCGATACCCCCGGGAAAAATGTCCCCCAATTGGGAGGGACCTTATCAAGTCTCGGAAGAATTGGGAAAAGGCGCATACGCTTTAAAAGATTTGAATGGAAAGAAGATCCCGCGCGCATGGAACGCGGCACAGCTTAGAAAATGTTTCATGTAAAAATGTCAAGTTTGTAATCAAGGCTTTTTAAGCCATTATGAATAATGATACGCGCTATCTTCTCTTAATGTGGATTCTATTACCTTTTGCATACATGTTTCACACTTCCCTTTATTAGTTTTGAGCAATATGACAACATTGTATTGACATCAAAATGAAATAAAACGAAGTAAAACATACATGCGCGAGCTTCAAGCTCAAACGCGTTAACGAGTCTTAACTCTAAAACGTCAGGGCCTTAGCCCAATTCTATTACCTTTTGCATACATGTTTCACACTTCCCTTTATTAATTTTGAGCAATATGACAACATTGTATTGACATCAAAATGAAATAAAACGAAGTAAAACATACATGCGCGAGCTTCAAGCTCAAACGCGTTAACGAGTCTTAACTCTAAAACGTCAGGGCCTTAGCCCAATAATGTGAGCCTTAGCTCAAATCACTCACAACATCCATCCTACATACTGCGCACCCTGACCATAAAAATACCTAAACACAACTAAGGCAAAGCAAATGCCAAAACATAGTTGTTAAGGTCTCAGGTCGAGGTCGCGCATGAAACTGTAATGGATATCTGAGTAACACATATTGACACGTAAAGGCTAAAAAACTCATAATTCCATGCGCGAAAACGTCGCGCAAAAGAGGAATAATGAAAACGCCAAGGCGCGTGTCAACATAATCAAGATATGGAAAAATCACTTACAATATGACAAGGATTAAGTATAATAATTTCCTTACAACCTTGTTCTTATTTCAACGTGCAAGCATATCTTATATTCAACAAGCAAACATGCAATATAAAGAGATGAATGGGGAATGCGCAAGATGCGAAGAAGGGAAAAACAAAATTTCATTCCAAAGCATTGAAATTTACAAGTATACAAGATGAAAAGATACAAACTACAAAATACAAATAAAAAAAAAAAAAAAAAAGAAGGGCTTCTCAAGTCTCCACGTCGACGTCAGCCTCTTCATAATCCTCATCATCGCCCCCAGCATCTGGCGCAGCCCGCTCCTCATCTCCAAACTGACCATAGTCAAGTTCTTCGTCTTGAGCGGATCCTTTGGCCACGCCAGAGCCGCTAGCAACGCCAGCATTCCCCCGCCATCATTGCCGCCGCCAGCCCCCTCGCACTCGTCAAGTAATTTCTTTAGCGCGCCGAGATCGGGCTGGTCAGCAAGCGCGGAAATCTGCAAATCATAAGGAAAAATATGAGTACAAAAAGACTTGGAAAATAAGTCAAGGTTATCTCATTAAGGTTAAAATACCTGTGCAAGGATGGGAATGGGAGTATTCAAATACTTCTCCCCCATCGCGGCCATGTCCGCGCAGGCAGCGTCGCTCTGATAAGGGTACTCGGATGGGTTCTTCTTCAACATGCCATATTCATAGCCATCCGTAAACCCTTCAGCTCGACCAACCAAGCGCGCGGCAGCGTCGCAATCCATCACAAGGGCCTGAAACTCGTCTGAGTATTTCATCGCGTAAGCGCAACGAGTCATGCCCTGTGAGACTAGCCATTGGCGATCCTGCGCGTGAGAAGAAACAGTCGTCTCGAGGGCAGGAATCTGAGAGTTTAACAACTCAACAGTTTCCTTAGTCTGTTTTAGCTCCTCTTGGTCGGACGCTGCTGCCGCCAAGGCTTCTTCCTTTTCCGCCCGCGCAGAATCAAGTGCTTCCTGGCTAGACGCTGCCATCGCCAAGGCTTCATCCTTCTCGGCCTGCGCGTCCGCCAGCTCCTTCTTCAGGCGCGCAACCTCACTCTCCAGTGATGATTTTTCAGTTATAGACTGGACAAGAGCCTTGTCACGCGCCTCCGCCTCCAGCTCCAAGTCGCGCGCTCTGCGCGCGTACTTGGCAGCCTCCGCCTCCGCCGCTTGTAGCTTCTCCCGCGCAACCTGAAGCTCATGCCCGCGCTTCACGAAGGCGTTATTGGCACTTGCTCTGTTCTCACTGAGCTCTGCTTGGAGCTTCTCAGCTCTCTCTCGAGCATCAGAAAGATGCCAAGCAGACACCTTAGCCTCTTGCTTGGCTTCCGCAAGAGCATCACGTACTTTTACGTAATCATAGCGAAGCTCTTGGGAGGCAGCAAAGAAGGCTGACCCAGCAAACATATGATCGTTGAGCAAGTCGTCGCGAGCGCGGTCCTCCTGGAACCTCCTTTCAGATGGAGGCACAGCATGAGCCCAGAATTCCGCACACACTCCCATGGACTGAAATGTGCTGTCTTCAGTAATATTCCATCTCGGGCGGTAAATGTGATCGGCTTCCTGCAGAAACAAAGTAATCATCTAAGTCATCAAAACACTAAGATGGAAGTCCGCGCAGCGGAGCAAAAACAAACCTATACCTGCGGGGATGAAGCAGAAAAGTCAGCGCCAGGCCCACGAGAAACTCCGCCACAAAACCTCGTGGCGCGACAGGGCTGGCGCGCCCACTATCGGGGCCTTCACCTTCAAACTCCTCATCCTCCTCTGAAACAGGCCTCTTCTCCTGCGACCTAGAACCAAAATCAGTCTCGCGAGGAGGGCTGTGCGCAGGAGGAGGTGAGGGAGGTCTAGACGCCGCCAGGTCGGCGCGTAAAACGGCCTCCTGCTCCTTTGTAATCCCGATAAGGGGAGATTCATCGCCTGCAGGAGCAGGAGCAGAGCCAACGGCGCTGGCACCGGCGCCAGGAGTGCCGCTAGCAGCTTGTACGCCAGCTACGACTCCTATGAAAAATCAACAAAAAGAAATGGTTCATGACTTGGTCTAAAAGAAAAAAGTCAGAAAATACAAGCACAATACGTACCTTGGCGCAACTCCGTTCGCGAGGCAAACATCGACATGAAGTCCATTCTACCCTTTTTCGAGGGTAAAACAGGGGACTTCGAAGCGACCTCAGGCGCAGCCTCGACATCTTGTGGCGCTGTCGCCGGCTCTACAAGCATTTGAGAGAGCAAACATTCATTAGGATCGCGCTCATAGAATCATGAAGGATAAGCAAAGTATACCTGTCGAAGGCGCAACACCGCTTCCCTTTTCCGCCGCGCGAAGGGAGGAGGTAGCGCCACCATACCTCAGGTGGACAGGAGGTCTGCCCACTTTTTGAGGCAGGGAGGACAAGGAAAACTTGGTGGTAAACACCTGGGTTTTCTCAGGTCCCTTCGCCTGAGTAGGAGGATCCTGAACAACAGGGGCATCATTTTTCTTTTGTTTCTTACTGGCCCCTGCGCCAGTTTTCCCCTTAGCTTTACGCTTTAGTTGGGGCGCCTCCTCCTCCTCCTCCTCTTCCGCGAGCTCCAGCTCGTAGTTTTCGAGCGCATCTACAATACACGCAACAGAAGTGTTAGCAAAATTTGGTATTATAAAGGAAAATGCATAAGTACAAAGGCTTACCAGGCGCATCGCTGTCAAAAACAAATCCCAGATCAACAGGGATGAACATGTCATCAAAGCGATCGGGGAAGCCAACCTCCCCAGCGCCCAGCGCGACGGAGCCACCCTCCATATGCTCATCATAGGCGGCGTGGACATACTCCTTGCTGACTGCACAAAACAAATCAAATAATATCAGCAAAAAGATAAGTATTCGCGCAGAAGTAATGCAATGAGATCAACTTACACAAGCCGTCAACTTGGATCAAGGGCTCAGTCGCGCTGTCAGCCCACCTCTTGCTCATACCCACCCCCACCAGCGCCTCCTCACAAATTTTCTTGGCGGGGGATGGTTCAGCAGTCAACTTTTTCACCCAGGCGCCAGTTGGGTTCTTGACGACACCCACATCCGCAGGCGCAGAAGAGATCGCGCGCATGGTCATACGGATGGGGATCACACCAGCCCTGATGTAAAAAAACCTCTCAGACCAGTCATGAAGGCTCTTGAATGAAACAGTGGAGCACTTCACCTTCTGACTGCGAGGAATAAAAGAGAACCAAGAGTCTTGGATCTTGGGCTTGTAAAAAAATTGAAAGCGCCGAGGGGTGGGCTCCTCGCGCTGAGATTTGCACATGAACTCAAAATGAGTCATGCGCACAAGTCCAAACGGATGGACTTGGGATATATGAATCCCATAGAACCTAAGCACCGCACCTACAAACCTTGTCATCGGGAGACGAAGGTTGCAGTGGGTGAAAAATGACAGTACAAGGATATATAGCCGGCAGGCGGGTCCGCCGCCGTTTGCCCGGCCACAGGCAACATGCAGCCAAACAGAGGGGGAAAACCCTGAGAGGCGATGAGGCTGTCAAGATCGGCCTGCCTCAATTTGCAGGGGATTTCATTCCACCTCTTCACGGCCTTGGTCCTCCCTACCTCCTCCGATGAGACCTCAGCAGCCTTCTTCCCCTTGCCGGTCTTCTTCAATGTAGACATCACTAACGATTTCACACGGCGATGGATAGGGGAGGTTGTGTTGTCTGAGCTATCAGACATACAACTGTAAAACGGACAAAGGATGATCTGAAGAACAGAGACCTGGAAGCAGAAGACACGTAATCGGAATAGAAAGAAAGAAAGAAAAGAGCTCAGAATAAAACAGCAAAGAAGATGAAGAAATAAAACTCTAAGGGCTGGCTTTTATAGGCCCAGGAGAGAGAAATATTGGTGCTGATCGGACTTCACGCGCCCCCACTCGCAGGTGTAAGCCAACGCGAGCGCGACACGTGTCCCTGACACTGTGTGGGGGGACACGAAAAGAAACTACAGCTGTTGCCAGAATTCACGCGCCACCACTCGCAGGAACGGACCAACGCGAGCGCGACACGTGTCCCTGACAGCATGTGAGGGGACACGAAAGGCAACTGTAGCACCTCGAGCACACGAAAGGTCTGACACGTCTCCATCACTGGCCCACGTCAGCAACAACCAACCACGTACAGGGACGATTCGTTTGCAACCAAAAGGATAGAATTTCGCGCAACGATGAATAATAAGAAGAAAAAGACAAACCCCTACTAAAAGAACAAACTGTTAAGTCTAATATCTATCTTGCCTCGCTCGCGCGAGACAAGACACACATTAGACTGGGGGGGCTTGAAGAGGTATGTACCCGCCTCAACACCGAGCAAGGCGGGTCAACCCACAAGATATAGACAAGAGGCTTGAAATCAAGACATTATGAAGGCACAAAGCCAAAACCTATGCGCATGGCGCATATCACATATGCTCATGCATCACATGCTCAGGCATCATATGCCCAGGCACCACACATGCTCAGGCATCATATGCCCAGGCACCACAGATGCCCAGGTATCACATATGCTCACGCATCACATATGCTCACGCATATCACATATGCGCGTGGCGCATCAGCGCGCGGCGCATATCACATGCTCATGCATATCACATCTGCGCATGAAACATCTGCGCGTGAGAATAAAGAGAAGACCTCGCGCATCCTCAGGATTGGCGCATATCACACATGCACATAATCAACCTCGTCCTTATCCAAATCAGGATTAGGGCAACCTTGATTGTGCACGTCAGACAACCTTCCAGAAGGTATCTTTTTAAGGAATAAGAATATGCTGATGTTGACAGCCACCAATGAAAGGTGGACAACTCAGCAAAACCTATGTGCCACCACGTGGTTATAACCAATGAAAAAGCACCAGGTGTCCCAAAGGACACGTGGCGCAAAGCTACTGGAAGAGGCCAACAAAGCCCTAATTGGGTCTGAGCCCAATCATTGGAAACCCTAGCACTATAAATACAGCATCAACTCCACAAGGAGAGGGACATCATATCACATCCAATATCATCTGATAACATACAATCACAGAGTATTCAGCTATTAAGCAATACACTCCAAATTCCTTACTCTCACATATTATTATCTTCTCCACAAATACTTATTCTCACACCGGAGGGTTACCCCAAAGAGGACCCCCCTGTCCCTTTCTGAGGGGTAAGTTTACGGTGCTGTTCATTTTGTAGGTGGAAGAACCCAGATCCAAGAGAAACCATCGGTGAAATAGCATAATCACACCCGAGGAAAGTAGATCGTCTACCAGTGAGTCGATCCACGTTTCTTCACTGATAATGCTGTTTTTATTTGCAGTTTTTTTGCTATTGTGTTGCTGATTTTGCAACTATTTTTTTATGCTGTTTTGCTGATATATGATGTTATTTTTGCTGCTGATTTGCTGTTATATTTGATGCTGTTTTGCTGTTGATATTTTATGTTGTGTTTTGATGTTGTTTTGTTGTTTTGCCACTAGTTCTTTGCTGATTTTTTGTTAATGCTGCTCTTATTAGCTAGTTATTATGTTGTTTAAGTTTAATTTTTGTTTATATTCAGGTCTTGGATCGTTATTCCAAGTGGTGGCAATGCATTTGAGGTAAGGAATGTATATAAAGCCTACACAGTGGATTTAGATAATAGAGAATGCAGTTGCAGATTGTGGCAAATATCGGGATTACCTTGTTTGCATTCGGTATCTGCCATTTACTACATCAATAGTAACCCTGAAGATTATGTAAGTGATTGGTTTAGGGTGGAGAAGTTCAAAGAAACCTACACGCACTATATGAAACCGTTAAATGGAAGTAAAATGTGGAAGTCAACACCTTACATTCAACCTCTTCCTCCAAAGGAGAGACGGATGCCAGGTAGGCCATCAATCAAAAGAAAGAGGCATGAAACTGAAAAACAAGGCAAGTACAAGAAAGTATCGACCATCGGAAGATACATGACATGTAGCAATTGTTTAGAGAAAGGATATAATATAAAAACATGTACAAATGAGAAAAATACCAAACCACCAAAAGAACCTAAGAAAAAGGGGAGGCCTAGATCAAGGATGACGACTGAAGATAACATTGAAATAGGTGGAAGAGGTCGGAGAGGCGGGAGAGTTGGTAGAGGACACTCTGTAGAGCAAGAAGGCCAAATAATTAATGAAGAAGCCTTGCATGATCAAGATGTGAAAGTTGGTGTTAGAATTCAAATTGATGAGAAGTTGTTGAAAAGCATTTGCTTACGTAGACTAAAAGTATTTGCTTATGTTTTGTTTTACCCTTTTTATGTTGGTTAAAAATTGTATGACTATTTTAAATAGCAAAACTAATATTATTTTGCTTGCAATTGTGGTATTTGTGTTACAATTTGTTACAAACATATAACTAACATGAAAAGATTAAAAATATTTAACTAACAGTAAGTACATCAAAAAAAAAAATCAACAAAATTTGCTGACATGTCAATTTTTGACACATAGATTGTCCATGTCAGCATAGTATATATGACATTTATGCCACATAAGCAAAAAATATGTTTTAATAAGTTATTTCATTTTTGCGTTTAAACTTAGTATGTGGAGGGACTTTTATGTGAAAAAAATTGTTGAGGGATTTTAGTAAAGAAAAACAGAAAGTATGTTGGTTTTTATGGTATTTCCTCTTAATTTATTAGAATTTATATTAACATTAAATTCTTCTTATGGTGAAAAACTCTTGTGTAGAGCTCTTTATGAATTTGATTAGTTTTAATTAGACTTTATATCTCTAATTAAATTTCTAATTAAGAGAGATTCTTCACCATACATAACTCTTATATATAGCTATGTGTCTCATTTTTAGAATGCTAGAAAAAATATTAGCATGAAAATACAAGGAAAAATGTATGCATACATGAAGAGTTCTTGGTGAAGAAGAAAGCCTTGAATATCCATATGTTGAGAATCTATAGAGATGAGTTTCTCTATTCGATTCCTCTACCTTTCATTCTTTTTATTTTTTCCACAAGTTCAAACACTAAAATTTACCTAATGTAACCTTGGGCGCATGGACATCTCCGGCAGTACAAACTGCACCGGCTGTTGTACCCTAGGAGATAGACACATTGTCTTATGTAGAGCTGCGAAATCTGTTTTAAGGGAAGCGCGTTGAACATGTGCCCCAGCCTCAACCGTCAACTTTTGTTTTGTTCATTCTTGCAGCCAAAGAGACCACTAGAAGCCGTTGTTGTGGTAAAAGTTGGAAATTTTATTTTTAAGTTCTTGTCAGTGAGATTACAAGAAGATGTTGCTGCATAATAAGTTGAAAACTTTATCATATGAAGTTCTTGAGTTGAATCATTTAACATATTTGTTATGTTTTTCATTGTTTATTTTTATTATGTATTAAGGTATTTATACTACTTATTTTCTCATGTTAATAATGAGAGTATCGTTATTATTTGTATTAATTTTAATATAAAACGTGATCCATATTTCTACAGGTTTTATTCAGAACCGGAGATGGTATGGGCTTGAACTATCCAACACTGCCTGCGATTACAGGCTTATAATTAGGTCAAGTTTTTCGATTGAGTTATCACACATATTTGGGCTTTATTCTTTGATATCGTTATAGTTAACAAAAATCACATAGAATGATAAAAGTGTGAAAACAGAATTTACTTGGAAGAAAAAAAGAAGCATACGAGTTCAAATTCCAAGATTTTGATTTCTCGAAATAGTTTATTAAGTTTCTTGAGTTGCTGCGAAGACATTATTATTGGTTGCATCATTATTATAATAAGCGTGTGCTACATGTGTATTGATGTGGGTGGTGTTCTGTTATTGGGTTCATAAAGTCAACTCGAACACAGCACCATCAACGTAAGGCTGAGGGGTGTGGGGGGCTCTAATGGGGGCGCGAGTGGGGGCTCCAGCCAATAATATTGTGACGTGTGGCAGAGAGAGAAACTGGATAAGGGGGGTGTTGGAGCCCCTGGCCCTGGTGTGGAGGGGCTCCAGCAGGGGCTCCAGCGGATTTTTTTTTATTTTTTTATAAATATATTCAAAAAACGTATTATTAAAAAAACTCATAAATTATTAAAAAAAACACACATTAAAAAAAAATACATTAATATCTAAAAATAAAATAAAAATAAAAGTACTAAAAAAAACATTATTCTTATTCTTCGGCTTGGTCTTCTTCGATCAACCTCTTTCGGATACGTTCCTTTTGCTTTTCCATTAGCATTTGATCGACCGGATTTAGGTTACTGAAGTCTCTAGTAAGGAAGTCCAAATCTCTCATTCGACTTTTTTCCTTTTTGTCATTAGAGACCACCTCCATGGTTTTGTTGAATTTATTGAGGGATTCAACAAGATTGGCGATGTTTACGGCTTCCCCCTCAGCCGGTTTTTTCCCCTTGGCGTCCCGTCCCAATGGCCGCCTCCTCGGCGGTGAAGACGTTTCCTCCCCCGCAATGTTTAGGTCGAATCCAACGCGGCAATCCGACCCGGCGGAAGTGCTATACGCTCCAGACGAACTAGTTTTAGTCCGTTTCGGCCCTACTTCCGCATCATGGTCCGGCGCCACAAGCTCAACCCACTTGGAACACCTTTTCAACCTCTCCCACAACTTTACATCGTCCCACGTCTTCACCGTCCCATACCTCCGCAAACACTCCTGCCTCCACTCTTCGACCGTGAAATTGTAAACCGCCAAATCATCACTGCCACTTGGTCTCATACGACCGGCGTTCCTGTTGAAAAGATTAGTAAACA
The DNA here is from genome assembly GCF_021521415.1 of Bidens hawaiensis. Classification (NCBI taxonomy): domain Eukaryota; kingdom Viridiplantae; phylum Streptophyta; class Magnoliopsida; order Asterales; family Asteraceae; genus Bidens; species Bidens hawaiensis. Next base: position 223,673 of record NW_027493684.1, on the reverse strand, counting down.
AGCCGACAAATTTTCTGATTTCGGACTACCGACCCGAAATCATATCGGCGTTTCGCTCTGTACTCCCAACGAGCGTATAGAACGTCTCCCTAACCTTTGTCCAAAAAATCTTGCTTTTTTGGTAGTCGGCTGCAAAATGAATAATTAAATTAGATTTCCAGTTAACTTTTTTATTTAACCTTTTTATTAAAAATCATTTTTAAAAACGTTAAAACAATTACCGCAACGCCGATCCTCAGAAATGACTATCCAAGCCCGACACAAGGCTTCCTTCTCATCCGATGACCACGGAGTGGTTTTCCGTTTCGTCCTCGGAGTCGAAGCCGGTCCCGGCCCGTCCGTTGCAAGTTGTTTTTTCCGGTGGACGCGTCTTCTTGCTCCCGTAGCATCACCGTGTGATTCTTGTGTCTCTGGAACAACAAAGTTAGGAGACGGTTGTATGTTGGATGGTTGAAAGCCGGATGTTTCTTGCGGCCCCGAATAAAACATCGGTTGGTCTGGTGACGACCATAAATCGTCGTCAATATAATCTGAATCTAGGTTTGGGTACCAATTTCCAGACATTTTTGGGTATTATATAGGAGTTTGGGGTATTATATAGGAGTTTGGAGTTTGAAGTTGTGTTTTGATATGATTGAAATGGGTTGATTTTGGGGTATTATATAGGGGTTTTTAATGTTTTTTTTTATTTTATCCGAGCTCAACGGCTCTTTTTGGTATACCCCACACCTTTTTTCTCTCTCTTCTCCCGCGACCACACTCACGCCTGCCTGGGGGCTCGCGCTCGCGCCCCGTTCGCGCCCCGGTTCGCGCCCCGGTGGTGTGGGGTTAGCGCCTGGGGGCACGAGCGGAGGGGCTCTCGCGCCCAGGTTAGCGCCCCACACCCCTCAGCCTAATATTAATGCCATTGCTAGCTCATCTGATGTATTATTTCCTGGGTATTAATTAAAAAAACCTCCATTAATACAAAGTTTCTACCCATACAGACTGTCTTCTCCAATCCATTTCTCTCACTTCAAATTAACAAAATCCACACATGGGTTCTTGGGTTCATATGATTTAAAACACGGGTTCACTCAATTCTTGTCAAGAAATGGATAGGAAAATCCTTCTGTCTCCACCGCCACCACCGCCCGTTTCAGTCCACCGAAGCTGGTTCAAATTTAAGCAACAATGTGAGTCCAAGTGTATTGCTAATAATAATAATTCTTGCCATCATCTTCTTCATATATGGTTTACTTCATATTCTTGTTAGATTTCTTATAAAACCATCGAATAGAGACCCTGATGAATTTGACAATGTGACTGCTCTTCAAGTTCAATTACAACAACTCTTCACTCTCCATGATTCTGGATGAAGAAACACTAAGTGACCCCGGCAGATTACGGATAATCTTAGGGTCAAGTAGATGTTTCCCACGAGGGTTAGGTCCGACAAAGATGGTTGTTCTTCTGATGACCTGCAAAACAGACACCGTGAGCTCGTCACTGAGAAGGGGGGTACCTCCTTGTGACCACTCTCCGGCGTGAGAATCAGACTAGATTGCTCTGAATATAAATGTATATTAAGAGAAATAGCTAGAGCAGATCAGATATGTGATGGTATAAGATAGTATATGAGAGTATATGATACCGTTCCAAGGTGTTGGAGTATTTATAGCCGAAGGTAGGTTTCCAAGCAGGTACAGCCAGCTGTATAATATTCCTTTTCTACCAACTGTGGGCTACGCACGTGCCATGCTGGTGGTTGGTGGGTAGGCATCGGCTGATAGTGACATGGCCGGCTGTGTACTATTCCTTTTCCACCAACTGCAGGCTATGTACGTGCCACGATGAGGGTTGGTGAGTAGGCAGCGGCTGATAGTGACATTAAGTACTAGAGCGTGCTGCTCGTCGTACTGTTGTAGTGAGCTGTCACCCTGTGATTGGTTCATGGGTTGCTTTGGTTAGATCTTGTCTATTTTATCCATACCTTGGCAGGTATAGTACAAAAGATCATCTAGAAGCGTATGGACTGGCTCATTTGGGCGGGAGTATTCCTGCCTTGCTCATTCCTTCTTCAGGTGACATTACTGAATTATTGAGAGTTAGTGCCTTGTGCGTGTAGCCTTACTATTACTGCGGGTAGCCTCCGCTGATGGCTTGTATCCGCAGCTGCGGGAACAGGCGGGGTACTTCACCATTGGGAGGCTTTTCCTGCGGGAACAGCTGGCGTATGCGCGTAAGGTCTTCATCTCTCTGAGCATGGTGGGTCCTGCGGAACCAGTTGGTCTTTGCGCAGACGTCCCTCTTCAAGGTGAGTCTTGCGGGTCCAACTGGGCTCTGCTAGGACCTACCTCTTCACTGGAGTTGACCAATCTTTCATTGACCAACTTCCTGTTTTTACTTACATAACAATTAAAGGCGTGAAACACCCTTTTGATTGTGCTGTTTGTTTGTGTGAGTTTGAAGGTGATGATAGTCTTAGACTGTTGCCTAAATGTAGCCACGCTTTTCATACGGATTTTATTGACACGTGGCTTTTGTCGCATTCTACTTGCCCTCTTTGTAGAAGTAATTTGCTCTTTGATTATTCTCCAAACACTTGTTCCTCACCATTTGTGTTTGTTCTTGAATCTGGGAGAGTTGAGAGTTCTACAGAAATTGTGGCTGACTCCACCATTCAAAGGCTGGATTCACAATTTAGTGTTGAAGAATCCGGTTTCGCGCCTTCATATTCGGGTCAACTTGAGGTCAAAGAAGAGGAGAATAAGGAGTGACTGGTGACAGTTAAGCTTGGGAAATTCAAGAATGTGGACTGTGGCAGTGGTGTCGTCGATGGTGTTTGAGGCGACATCCGTGGTGATGAGAAGAGTAACATTGATGGTAGGAGATGTTTCTCCATGGGATCTTTTGAGTATGTGATGGATGATAATTCATCATTACATGTACAAATTATGACCCAAATCAAGAAACAAGCAACGTCGGAATGCGGGGGCGATTCTAGACGGGATCTTAAAGGAATTGAAGCAATTAAAAGTGTTAGTGGTGGTAATATCAAGAGTGGTGGTAATATCAAGAGGGTGAGCTTTTCATTGTCCAAGATTTGGCTTAGAGGGAAGAAGGAAAGGCCTAATTCAACGGTGGCTTTGGCAGCCGCCATTGAGCTGCCGTCATTGCGCCAGAATGTCACCAGAGATGAATTAAAGGAGGTGGTCTGTGATGATCATGAAACACCATGTAGGAACAATCTTGATCAACAAGTAACACCAAATCCACCATCTATGGCCAAAAGGAGTATGTTTTGGCTTATGTCTAGGCAGAAGAACAAGGTTGTTCATTCATCTTTGTCCCTAAATGTTTGAAGTTTTGTCCAAAATATGTTACTATCTTCTTAAAGAGTCTTATTAGTACAAAGGAATTCAAGATTGATCAAAGTTAGAGAAACCTCGATACAAAGTGTATGCATTTTCATAGCTAGTTTCTTTTAGTGTTATCCTTTGTTTTTTTTCTTTCTTTTTTTCTTTTGTTTATATCAACGAAACACGTGAATACACAAGTTAAAACCCTCTTGGTTAGTAGGATTGATGCTTGTGACCTCATATGACTACAATTGTAGTTAGGTGAGGTGTTTACGTTTTTCAAAGAGAAGTAGTTAGTATGTTTGAATATTGAGACATGTTTAAGTAGTAATTTTATTTAGCTTGTGTTTAATTAGGTTTGAGCTTGAATTTTGTTTCATATTTAGTAATGACTCCTACTTGAGAAGAGACTGGACCAAGTATACAAACCTAAAATCTCCACCGCAGATCACAACCCGACCCGTTTGAGTGTAAATATAAGAAAAAAGCAGGTCAATCCAACCCGATCTATATGAATAATATATTTTTCTTTTTGACTCGTTACCAAACCAACACGCATGCTCATTTATTCACATGTAATGACTTGGATTCCAAGACATATACAACCAAATCAATTAACAAACTTCATTTCTTAAACATTGCATATCAATACCGGACCCACTTTAGTGGAAAGTCTAGAAGTCGTTTTCACAATAACCAAACTCATACTAATAACAAATTAATAAACAAGCTGAAAAATGTCTTGACTCAACCTAACCCGATTAGCATCAAAGTTTCTATCTAGCCCGTTACCCAATCCGATTGACCCCCTAAATTTGCATATGTAAGTTTCCCGTTATCCAATCCGGCTGACCTTAATTTGCACGTGTAGTGACTAGGGTTTTGTTTGTTTTTTTTAATTGTTTGGAACTATCTCCAATACCGCAGTGAGTCATCTTGAGACGGAATGTTAACTGTCCATACTAGTTTTGAAGTTCCAGACGTGACTTGCCCAAGAACGCCATCAAAGAGGAAACTCACACCACTGTGGGAAGACCTCTTTGAATCAGGTTCCGAACCTAAGAGCATAAGGATCCAAAGTATCTCCCCATGTCATTGAACTAAAAGACCAATTGCTAACTACTACGATCCTAAGTATTACTAAAAAGCGAACAAAATTCTGCCCATTAGTTGACAACTATAGTTGAGTAATTAGTGATATATACACAAATTAAGCAATTCAAGAGATTTCACTTTTTTTAAATTGCAGATCATTGATCAGCCCGCTTTAATAGAAAGTCAAGAAAGTTTGGTTAGTGGAAACTCAAGAAAAATTGGGTTTCATAATAAAGAAACATGTACTAGTAGCAAATACCTTTATCAAACATCGCACTATCTGTTGGAGCATGTGGAATCGTTCTGTTCTCTGATTTGCTTAATCGTTCTCCTATGCGGAGCTTGTTTTCTTTTTAATAAATTTCTGTTGTTCGAATATATAAAATGAAAAAGTAATCAATTAACAAAACAAAATTAGCTTAGTCAAATACCAGTCCTATCCAACTTACACAGTTGCGGATCCACGAATATATATTTTAAGAGTCGAAATTTTGGAGGATCGGGAATTCATAGCTATATGCAAGAAATTTCTAGTTTGGGTTGCGTCACATATTAAATAGATAAAACCAAATTAAAATTTCAAATGCATAACAAAAGTACGGCAGTCATCATTTAAAATGCATAATAGAAATACAGTGGATGTATATTTGCTCTCTACGAGTTTTCGTTTTTTGAAAGCTAGCCATTATATCATCTATAGAAACACTCCGAAACAAGTCTTTTTTAATATAACAAATATAGCTATTGCTCAAATTCTAATCATCAATTCGATTTCGCAAATCGTCCTACACATACTTTATTGCTGAAAAACGTGTGCCAACATTCGCTGCTAGAATGGGTAAAACAAGAGCTAACTTCAATAACGGTAAACCATGTAAATAAAAAAATGTTTATATTTTTCAACCCTCAGTTGTACTGTACAAGACTAGATAACGCATTTTAGTTGGCAAATCTTATATCATCTTTTATATTAGACAGAACTACAAATTTGTCCTTTAAACATACCTGATTTACGAATAATCTCCTTTAAAATATTTACTTTCAGACGGTGTCCTTTACATGCTATGTTTATTTGATTTTCGTCCTTCAAGCTAATTGTCATCCAAATCCTCCGTTAAGTTGCACGTGAGTAACATGCAGCCATGCTAAAGATATTTGTGTGTGGTTGATAGGGTGTTTATCGTGGTCTACGAGAGAGGAGAGATAATTCACATGTTAAAAGACCAAAAAGCCTTCACATGTTACTCATGTGCATCAACTTAATGGAGGAATTGGATGACAATTAACTTGAAGGACGGAAATCAAATAAACATAGCATGTAAAGGACATCGCCTAAAAGTAAACAATTTAAAGGACCTGATTTGTAAAGTAGGTATGTTTAAAGGAGAAATTTTGTATTTCTGTCTTTATATTATTAACGTAGGACAAGATTTCAATCTTTAATCTTCTTTATCAACATCATCATAGGCGGCTCTAAGGGCGTGCGATGTGGGCTCCCGACCGAGGCATGTTCTTTTTCGCATAATTCCCTATGTTACATATATCGAATACATGAACGCTTATAATCCCACTATTTTTATAATACCCAAATACTTTTGTTGATAAATTTATTGTCTTCTTGGTCTTTGTTACATCTTTGGTCATTTTATAATAGTTCAAGGTTTAGATTGTAATTATGTAATAGTTCAGGGTTTAGTGAATGTATCTATGATTTGGCCATACACTTGATTAGTGAGCGCATGGAGAGTATTGAATGGCCATACGCTGTTTGTAGGCATATAGGCCATTCGCTTAGTGTAAACGCCATTTGCTGGGTGTGTCAACGAATGGCTAAGCAAATGGGGTCCATTCGCTTAGGAAGATCAGCAAATGGGTCTCCTTCCTATATATATACACTGTAATTTATGATCTGATTAATGAATCGAGCTATCTTATGATATCTGTCCAAACTCTATTAAATTCTCTCTAAAAAACACAAACTACATACAGTGAGCCCTAATTTGGTCAAGATTATACTAAACTACCTGACACGAATAATCTCAAAAGAGATGGATATTTAATCTCCTTTAACCGTGGATCCTCTCATTAAGGAAAGTTTAGTAAAATCTATAAAAGAGGATAATGCTATTCATATCAAATAAGTTAAAAAAAATGAAGGAAATATGATTCCAAAAGTTCATTACAAGAGTAATCTTGTATTTCCTCAAGGTGATGATGGTGTAATAGGTGAAGATGTGTTTGAGCCGGTTGTGATTCACTAGAATGCTAATATTTTTTTAGAAAACCAGATTCTTTGTGAACCACAAACTGTTGACAAATCAAAGACTGGTAAAACATCATCTCAAGTTATACAAAAGAAATATGAAAAGAAGGTTGTGCAAGATAAAATTTTAAAACCTTCGATGTTGAGAGAAATTGAATGGTTTATAAGATGAAAAGGGCTGATATGATACTAGCTTATGAGTTGTTTTCTTTAGCACTTGTTAAACTCGAGTGTGCTGAGAAGGTTTATGATTGTGGTAAACCTTTATTTCGTGAAATTGTGATTCCGATTGAGGAGATTAATAAGACGAGACAAAACCCCAAAAGGACTCCAAACCGTTTATGTATCAATAGAACAACTTTATAAAGTCAACTGGTTCTGACATGTTGAAGAGTTTTGCTGAGTGTTCAAATCTTGAGTTTTAAACAGAAAAAGCCTGTTAAATTTGCTAATTCTCAAGTTGAGATTGATTTATCTTCTCAACCTAAAGTTTCACTAACACGACTAGCTTCAGCATATAAATTTGTTGAAAAGAGAACTTGTTTCTCTTGTGGTGTTAAATGTCATGTTTCCACAAATTGTGAAATTAAGGTGGTTAATAATGAAAAGTGAAAAACCATATATCCAGATTGATTACGATTACGATTATGATTGATTACGATTACGATTACGATAAAGATCTAATCGCTTGATATGATTATACGATTAGGTATACTTGAATTACGCTAAGCTATAGAGTGAGAGAGAATTTGGGCATCATAACGAGGTGTTTACGATTAATAAGAATAACTGTTTAAATTATCAAATACCTTACACACACACACACACACACATATATATATATATATATATATATATATAGACGATGAACTCATTCGTTATACATGTCATAACGAATGAGCTTCATTCGTCATCATACGTTAAGCTAATACTTTAAGACTAACGAATAACACATTTGTTGTCCTTATTCGTTAACAATCCTAACGAATGGACCAAAATATATAAGAATGAGCACATTCGTATATTAAGTACTCTAACGAAAGTCACATTTACATAACACATGTACCCTTTGTACATTTACTAAAATACCCTTACATTAATAACAAGACCAAATACAAATAAACAAAGACCGAGATTACAAAACATGTACTAACAAACTCCCCTCGTCTCGTGCTCTTTGTCTTGATCATTTGAAGCGCTTGGTCTTACAATCAGCACAACAATGAATCCCAAATGCAAGGCAAACACGAACCACACATTGAAATTGCATAGCAGGATAATAATCTTTAATCGCGGCTCATCTGATTTGATTGTTGAATTGTGCGTCGTTCTCAGATTCAGATAAATTACCCAAACACATCCGGTCGATTACATGTATAAACTCCGTCTTCAGCCCCAATCCCAACATGATCATGGCTTCACCGGTATGGTTATCATAATACCACCTATTAAGCTTCTTGTAAAGACTTTGGGGAAAAGTCTTAACAGGAACTCTCTTCAATGTGCGAGGCGGCTTTACTTTAAGAACAAGTTTCCTCCAGCTAGTTCTTGGATCTATCTCATCAATGTACTTTCGGGACGGAACCTGTGGCTTGAAAAACTTAAAACCATGTTTTACCTCATGTAATAAATGCTTTTAGAACCAATCCACAATCTGGTTTCCACAACGATTCACGAACGGTTTGTTGGCTAGTGTAAGCACATCCCACCACGATAATGTAAGAACATCGGCAATATGTTAAAAATATTGGATGTCGTGTTCCCATTTAACAATTCAGACCTTTAGCTCAGAATCATATAACCAAGAGAATATATCACCCTTCACTGTCTTCAAGGCTTTAAACGTCTTCATCTGATAAGTAGTAGCAAGAGCTTTCAAATACTTGTCATCCTCTTACTCCGCATACCTTAGAACACCAATAAGCTTAGTCATACGAGACTTATTGTGTTCGAACATCCCCTCAAATACATTAACTTCTGAATCTTTTGATCCAGAACCCCCTTCATATACTTTAGTCTTCTTTTTCTTCTTTCCCAAACTTTCTTTAGCCGCTTTATAATGTTCTGTAGTGAAGAATGAAACTCCTTCATCTGTATTAGAACGAGTATACAGATCAGGGTATTCCTATGCTGTCACACCTTCTACCTCCCCATCAGCATAATTAAACGACATATTCCCAGTTGGAATACTCATATCAAATCTTGACCTCCACGTCATCTTCTTTTTCCAATACGTCAACCTCTTGCTCATTTAAACCCAAAAGCAAGGCGATTTGTTCTTTCGATAACTGATGTGTTGCAAAACACATAGCGTTTTTATCTCGTTTTTGTGCGTAAACCGTTAACGAATATAAATGTTTCTTGCATGAAATTAAATGTTTATGTATATTTTAGGTCCCATGTTGAAGAGAGCGAAAAAATGAGTTTAATGAAGAAAGATCAGCTCAAACAGGATTCGGATGAAGCCGGTATACGCGTTTGAAGATAAGCGAGTCAGAAAAAGAAAAAAACCAGCCAAGTGACATGGCCATGTCGCGCAACCATGATAGGCCTTGGTAGAAATGTAACACGGTGCCCTCATGGGCTGCCCAGACCTTTGACTTTCGTTGACCACGACTATTTTGTCTTTTGTGGGCTTGTTTTGGACCTAGTTTGGCTTGTTTATCAAGTTTAATGATATATTTAAGAATTCTAAACCCTATGAACAAAAATATACTTCATTCCAGCCATCCCACATCAGTTCTATACGAAATACGAAGAAGGAGAAGCTTCTGGATCGGAGTTTCATCAACCGGTTGTCGGTTTTGCTTGTTTTAACGTTTGTGAGTTCGTTTTTGAGTTTTAGACTTTCAAATAGGTTCCAATCAGTTTGTAATGGATACTTTTATCTTAATTATGATTATTATCTGTTGTTCGTTCATTATGGTTGGCTAAAATTGTTTGAATCGCCTAGGTTTGATGTTTAACGGTTTAAATTAACTAGTTTAGGGTGCTTAACAAGTGGTTGATTGTTATTCAATTGTAAAGTTCATATTTTGTGATATTATTCCATATATACCCGCTGCCATAGATGTATCTTAGGTTGCAAGTGCCCCGTGTGGTTGATTATTGCATGAATTAGTTTCTTGTATGCGTTAATTGCATGTTTCGGTTAATACTTTGTGTGTTGATTGATTATGGTAGGCATACCATTATGGTTTGTGTTCCTTGGATCATTAAAGTTAGTAGGTTCACCACCTTTGATTTGGACCAAAACCCTACGTGTTGGCTTATCTTGCTGGTTTAGTTGATTTGGTTAGTCGTTGCGAGACAACGTGCGGTTTTACAGCTGTTGACTAGGATAGTTTGTAAGTTGAGTTATTTAGTCTTTAGTGTTGAATTACCCGTCTTCTCCTAGGTTTGTAATTAGCTCGAGCCTTAGTGAGATATATAATTTAGACATGGACCAAGTGATGAGTCATTAGGGTATGTAGATAAACAACCACGAATTAAAAGCTATCTAGACGTTGTTAGGGTTTTATGGTAAAACGGACCGTAGGTACCCAGTTGCCTTGACCTCACCTATGTTAGCTCATATTTAGAACTTTGGTTTCAACCACGTGTTAGCACCCGCATCATCTTATAGCCGTTAAGTTATCTTACCTAGGTGATTTGTTTTCTTATTATCGTTATTTCCGTTAAGTTTCACCATTAGTTAAGTTAAATTAGTTAAGTTTAGTTTGTTTAAATAAATAAGATAATGAAATATATTATTTAGGCAGGACTTAGATTAGGGTTAATTATCTGAGCCGTTCTCACGTGTCTTTGTGTTTGACATCCGGACATCCATTAAACTGTACTGCTACACGACTGGTACACTTGCCGTTTGTGTAAAGCTTAGTTAAGATTTTTTGGTTTTATAAATTTAAGACTTCGTGTTGAATTGCAAGAATTAGTTATTAATATTTATATATAGCTTTTCGCACATCAATAACGAACAATCAACAAAATCACATTCTTCATTCCTGCCGCATTCACCATGCCCATCACTATACCCTTATCATTTCCATGAACATGATCATGTTCACCTAACAGACTCTATCGACTGCACATTAGTCCATCAATACTACTCCCAGACGTACCAACATTTGGTTGCTACTCACCACCACTTTCACCTGCCTCAGGGTATTTTTCATCATCATTTCCCTTCAGTTTCTTTAGCATGTCGTCTTTACAAGTCAATTAAAGAATGATCTCATCTTGCTTCGTTATTTTCTCCCCTTGAGCAGTAACCAACGCACGCAACTCTCGGTTTTCATGTTATACATAAGAGATGTGACTCACCATTTTTCTTTGATAAGCAAGTATATGCTCTTGGAAAAGAAGATTAGTAGCCATATGCTTTTCTTGCAAGTGTATCAAGTTCAACAACTGGAACATCTGTTGTTGAACTGCCATGTTGTGAAAAGAAGGAGGAGCTAGCTGCATCGGACCTACCAAATGATTAAATGACATAAATGAGAAGTTCGGTGGTTGCATAGGTCTCGGTATAAGACTTGTAGTAGCAACAACTTGTTGAGGAGTTAGCATCGGAGATAATACTGCTTGCGGAATCGATGCGAACCTCAGATCCGACGAGACTGCTATTGATAATGTAATCACCGGGGTACTAGTAGGAGTAGTAACCACTAGTATTTGTTCAGACGATACATTAACAGTCTGTTGAGGTTGGAAATCACCAATCTCCACCTTAGAATCTCTATGGATTTGATGTGTTGTAAAACACACTTGTTTTTCGCACCTTTTTTATCATCTTTTTATTGTTTAACTATCTAATGAATAATGGTTTTGGCTTGTTTTAATATGATCTTACAAAGTTTATTATCTTTCGTAGGTTGCGGGTTTTAAAGAAAAAAAGAACCGAGTTTTAATGACAAAGGAAGCGTTTATGATCAAGTTTGAAGACTACAACTCAAGTCCCGACCCAAGCCCGCTTTAGAAAGCCTTTAATTCCATATATTAATATATCATAAAAATAAAATAAAACCTAGCAAGCTCTACAATTCTTGATCGGAAATCTCAAAACAAAAAATATCAAGTTTGTGGGTTTTTGTGAGATTGGTCGGCTAGAATTAAGTTTATTGTTTGTTGGGTTTAAGATAACAAGGCTGAGTTTGTGGCTGTGATTTTTTCTATGGAAGCACAACACACAAATATAATATCAAGACTAAACCAACACCAAAAAAAACCCTACAACAGTTCCGATCTGAACAAGAGGCAGCCAAGGGAAAGAAGAAATATATTTTTTTGAAGCTAGTTGGCTGCTAGGGAAAGAAGGAGATCATCGAGGGACACTTGGTAAAACAGCTACGGGTCATCAACATCAAGAAACTCAGCCATAATATTAAGTATAACTCACATAAACTTTGTTCTTTTGTTCAAGATTCATAACTTGTTGATTTTGGTCTTTAACTTGGATTGTTTTGCATTTGAATTGAAGATTAAGTTGCTATTGATTATCAGTGATCATTGAATGAGTTTAATTATGTTTTGGTTGAGTTATTTGATGTTTACATTAAGTGTTTGATGCTGTCCAAAAATTATGTTAGGCTAAACTTGTTAGTTCTACCTAGGTTAGATGTTTATTGTTGGGTTTTAGTGAGTAATATGGATTGTTGATCATCATGACTTGATTTGTTAAGGAAAAGTTTGGTTTAACATTGAATTAGGTTGTGTTTATTGGCTGTGTTTTTATTAATTATACTCATATACCTCTTGCTTTGATTGATTGAATTGGTTTTGGTTGACTTTAGCTTGTTTGAACTCTTTACTTTGTGTTTAGAGATTGTTTGCGGGAAGTACAACCGTAGGGTTTAAGTGGGTATGTTAATTGATTAGATTCAGCGGGTGAACACCTTCTTAGAGACCGAGAGGTGATAGGAAGTAAGGTCATCTCATAGCTTTTGCTTATTAGATTTAGGATCGAGCGAGAGCAGGTTCGGTTCTTGTCGGGTTTGGGTTTGTGAGCGATTAGTTGATCTAGTTTAAGTTAAACTAAATTGTTCCTCTATCCTTGGTTGCGTAGTATTCGTCCCCATTAGGGTAGTGTGTCGGTGAGTCCAAGAGGAGAGGCGACATTAGAACACTTTAGCAATTCGTTTACCGGTTTGTTCTTTAAATCCATTAAGTGTAAGTTAGAGTTTGTTGGTGAGATCGAGAGGTGATCTAGCTTTCTTGAGTGAGCCTTAGTTGTGTCATCCTTAGAAACCGTTGTCATGAGATTCTTCAATCCATTAGCTTATTATACCTTCAATATGATTCTTACCTAGGTAGACGTTTTCACCAATTGCAGTTAAGTCTATAAGTTTTTATCAAGTGTTTAGTTAAGTTAAGTTAAGTATTGTTAATTAATCTAGTTAAAGTAAGTTAGGTCAAGTAGTTAATTATTAAAAAACATTTAAATATTCTTAGGTGAGTCTTGGTTAGGGTTAAGTATTAAAAACGTTTTCACGTGTCCTTGTGTTCGATGCTCGAACTTCCTTAGTTCTATACTATTAGTGATCAGTACATTTGCCGGTTTTGTGTGGTTTCATTAGGAGTCTTGTTTTATAAATTTAAAGCTTAGTTGTGAGTTACTTAGAAAGAGCATCATTAGACACACATCAGGATTCGACTTTTAGTAGGTTTATCTGAAACTTTAGCTTTGCCCTAACGTTTACGCAAAGCAGATGCATAAGCTGCACGAGCTGCATCACCACCATCTCCACCATTTCCACAATCTCCACCATCACCATCATTGTTCCCACCTTCACATTCAGAATCAGAGTCGTCGTGGATCCAACGATCATCAGGTGGACTTACATAATCTGGTCTAGCAACATGACCTAACAATATCTTAAACTTAGGCCTATTCTCCGAAGTTTGCCCACGATAAGTCCTCAAACACTTCATCGTTTCTTCACTCATGTGTTCCAACACCATGATGTCATCCATAAGATCTGGATCTTTCACCAAGTTTGGTTTCAGGTGGTCAATAATAAGCTGCAATAACCTCGAGTACATGAGGAACTTGTTCCTTCACACGACGAGTGGTGCAGTTCACCATGAGATGATAAAATACAAGCTGAGAGAAGTTAAACGGCTTGTTCATTACTATGACCACAAATGCTAATTGTAGTATGATACGGCATTCATCAAAAGCTCCTTTACATCTTCCGAGACAATGTATAAGTACATGTAGTAGATAATTAAAATGCTCGCATTAATAAGCCTTATTGTACTTAGGCTTCTCTAGATCACCCTTATACTTCAAATGCCCAAATAACCCTTTTACAATCTCCTTATTAAACTCACGTCTATAGTATCAAGAAACTGTAACACCTTGCGTATCACGTCTACATAAATAATAATCTTCTTGTTCTGAATCTCCGCCTTGAACTGCTTTTCTTCTGCATTATACTTAGCAGTATCCCAAAAAGGACGGATAATGCTAAAATATATCAGAGTGTTAGATGAGATAGCGTAGAATATTCTTGATCGTATGAGAAACTCGATCATGCTACCAAACATCGGTCTCCCAAAGAAATCATCGACCAAGAACGCACGGATATTGTGCTTCTTTTCATAAGGTAGCTTAACGACCTGAACCTCTTCTTCAACTTGCTGATCAACAGGCTGAGGTTCTTCTTGAGTAGGAGGAGCATTATTATTCAATTCCTTGGCCATATCTATAAAACCAAACAATTAATATTCATTTTATACTTTAAAACTCTCAAAAAATTTACAAACACTTGGTAAAATTTACATTCTAATCAAAATCAACGAACATGAGTAAACGAATGATCAGTTTGATTGATATTGGTCAAAGTTAAAATTATCAAGAACACAGATAGTCAAACATGCACTTTGAATTTACAATTAAGCTCAAACACCATATTTATACATTAAACTTTGTATCCATGTGTTCAGAAAGATATCGAAAACAAATCCTAACACTTGATTTGATCAAATTGATACATTACAATGGTTTATTCATCAATTTTATATCAATTCAAGATTTCTTCTAATTAAAACCTTAAAGATGGAAAAAATTGATAATCAACACTTCATAGTACTCGATGTTACCTGCTAAGTACAAAGAAATCACTCAAAGATCTATTCAATAAGGTTTATGTTTTTGGATAATTTTGGCAGAGTGTCTCTTTGTATTCTAGATTTTCTAGGTAAAAGTTTTGAATGAATGAAGATCCATTCGTTTAAAATTGGGTTAATAAATGCCGTACACTTGGCACAGAACCCTAGGAAATGAATAGATTCATTCGTTATGTTTAAATACACGAATGACAGTTCATTCGTATGCTTATTCGTTAACATAGTTAACAAATAAACACATACGTTAAACCATAAAGAATAACCTCTTATTCGTTATACATTCGTTGAAATGTTTATAACGAATAAATACCGATTCGTTATCACACAGCGGAAGTGAATGTGCATGGGTAACGAATGTAATACATTCGTTGTCACACTCTAACGAATGATCATCCATTCGTTGTTTACATTAATGAATGAGTACTCATTCGTTACAACAGTTGTAATGAATGGTAAAATTACCTTAAAAATGGATTTTTACCATTTAAAACCCAATAAATTAACTATTGAAACCAAGTTTTGATAAATTTACTTTAAAAATACATTAAGTTTTTACCCAAAAGGTAATAATGTTATGTTAAAAACGATTACATTAACAAACTTAACTTAAATCGTGGGAAAATGTTTTTCTTTTCAAATCATTTATCCACTAAGCTCGGTTATCGAAAATTATCCAGCAATAAAATCATTTTGATATTTTTTTAACAATTTTGAATTAAACTCAAAAAATTAAAACTAAAACAAAGATAAAATGTAATCTATGAAAGCAGTACATATCTTTGTGAGTTGAGAAAAAAATCATATTGATCAAGAAATCCATCCATAACAGGTTTATCTTCCGGCTTTATTATGACTGGTGTTAAGTCGGTCATTGATATTATTTTTCACTTAAATCATGTAACAAATATTTCAGGAATTTCTGTGATATGTTTAAATTTCAGTTAGGGCACAATATATTAGAAACTATCAACCTCTAATCTCGATTCAGGCTTGATTTGATTTTTTACAATGTCACCCCAACTTGACATAAACCTTAGAACCAGCATATCAAAATATTTTACATTTTTTTAGCTTTTACTAGCACCAACTTTCACAACAAGATATACCCCCGTTATCAAGCAGTACCCTAAACTTCCTTTACCATGAAAGAGTATGCACGATTTCATATGTATGGCTTGCAGACATTGTATCCCCTGGGGTCCTTTTATTATTGGTATTAAGACGTGCATAAGGGAGGAACAATGTATGTAACATATGGCCCCTCACATCACCAATATTGTCCGCTTAGCCCATGAAGAGCTCACGGATTTGTTTTTTGTTGCCCAGGTGGAGACTTCCCAAGAGGTCACCCATCCTGCTACTACTTCCAGCTGAGCATGCTTAACTGTGGAACTCTACTCTCATCCACTACCGTTAAGCCCAAAACGCGTTGGTGATTAAGAGGCAGAACATTTACTTATGAACCAAGGATCTCTCTTGTCCACGGCCGATGTGAGATTTGCCTAGGATGTTACAATGTACGACTAAAAGCATGGTTGATCAAGTCAGTAATGAATTTGTACAAGGTACAATAGTGATCAAGTTTAATGACTTATAATGGGTTCACTTATAAAGAAATTTAATATTCACATTTGTGAATACCTAGATGATAAACCACATAAACACTCAATGGTATCCATAAATTTGAAGCATCCCATCAATACATGATTTAAGGCTATAATACCATACACCGTTGCTGATCCAATACTACCAGAAGCTTAAAAAATTACAATATTTTGATTTTGGGGATCATACCGGGACATAAGACTTGAGTATGACAGGCTATTGCATTTCTGCCTTCATCACCAAGACTTTGTAAGAGACTAACACCTATTTCAATTTGGAAACGTTATGTTTATATCACATACTCTACAATTAAGCACACAGTCGTTTATGCCTATTTTTATACTGAAATTTAGAATATAAATGATCAATTTACTATCATTTTCCCTTTTTGCTTCAATACTCATTTTTGAGGAGCACAATTTCTAATGTTTTTGAATTTTCAAAAAATCTTAATGTATTTGGATTTTATCTGTACAAACAGAAAGCACAATATTTTTGTATTTTCCCCATCCCCCCACCCCCAAACCCCAAAAATAATAAAGAAAGAAAAAAAACGAACAAAACTATACAAAAACATAAAAATGATTACATGAACATTGGGATACCAACAAATGATTTTAAACCATTTAAACCAAGCAAAAAATTTGAATCTCGTTTTATCGATTAATTTTTTTCATAGAAATCATGAATAAAATGATAACGAATTTCAATATGTTTCGTTTCAGAGTGGTGCACGAGGTTCTTCGTTATGCATATGACAACAGAGTTATCAATAAAAATAGGAGTAGTAAGAAACTTGAAATCGTAATCCCGCAAATGTTGCTGGATCCATAAAACCTGTGAACTGCAACTCGAGGCTGCCACATATTCGGCTTTAGCGGTTGAAGTGGAGACCGTTGTCTGCTTCTTATACTACAAGGAAACAATCCGGGTCGATGACGTGAGGTCGAAGACTCACTCAAAAATAAACCGATTACAACTATTAGATAACAATAAGCGGGTATCGAACATAGGGAGTTTGTGGAAATTGTGTTACCAAGTAGCTTCATAATTAAACTAAATTAAGCTAAGTGCAAAATTAAATTCAAAAAAGTTGGTTGTTTTGATTAATGAAAAGAACTGAAACAGATAAATGAGTTTTAAACAATATAAGAAAGAATGCTCTCTCCCGATTTCAGGTTTTCAATGTTGATAAAGTTAATGTTTACTTGTGAGATGAACTACACAATTATAGTTCTTGAAAATACGTTTGGATGTGATAAGATAGGACTAAGTACTTGGATTACAAAAACGCAAGGTTGTCACTCAATAATCACTTTAGTATTGTTAACCCTAATTCTCTTCTACTAAATCTCGATTGCCTATGGTACCAAGAACGGATAGTCAAGAACACGAATTTATACCATACTAACAATTACAAAAAAAACACACAATTACCATAGCAAAATAATCATATGATCAAAATACTATCTCACCAATAACATAAACAATTAACAATTATCCAATTAGAAAACCTTACAATTCGGGAGAGAACAATAAGAGTACTAGCCACACATCGTTTGATCAATCATCACCTCAATTAAGATAATCAAACTAATCATAAACCCAAACAAATGATTATAATCACCAAAGTCTTGTTCTCGCTCTCAAAAATTCGTCTCTAACTTGTTTAGAATGAAGGATAGATGAAAAGACAGCCCAAAAACGAGTATTAAAGTAAAAACAAATCGGCAGTTACGACCTGCACCGTGGCCCACGGTCTACACCGTAGGTCATGGTGATCTTCTTGAAATGTTGGACCGTGGCCCACGGTCCCCACCGTGGCCCACGGTGGTCTTCACGGTGGAACAGAGGCCACGGTACGGTGGCCTCTGTCCGTTTTGATTATATTGGACCGTGGCCCACGGTGTTAACCGTTGGTCTCGGTGGACTTCAGCCCCAACTTCTTGTTTTCACTTCTTTTGACCATCTCTCGCGTACCTGGTTCCTTAGGTTTCTTCATGATACATCATAGTAGCCCCAGAACCTCCTTAGAACCTATAATTCACCAAAAGAACCATAGTTATCCAATTCCACAAAATAAAGCAATTCAATACATGATTGCTAACCACATTAGATCAATTAAGGGTTGTCCCATGGACCACCCGTCACATTCCCACACTTACCAGTTGCTTGCCCTCAAGCAACATCTCAACACAAAGTTTTTATCATTTTCCACTTGTAGCCACCAATCTTACCACAATTCCGGTTCGGTTAAGGTCCCAAGTCATACCCTATTCCCTTATTTTTATCGGGTGCACTAGTTTACTCGATGTTCAATTTAAACCGAAGATTTCTAACCAAACCTAACATGCTTTCGGTTTTTACCTATACATAACACACATTTACACATTAACTTTTCCTTGGTGATCATCCATACATTTCATATTTAATCAATTCTCCTCGCATACGCTTGTACAATCATCAAATCTCCACCTATGTAAATGCATTTGACATGAATACAAATCAAGATGGTCTTAAAAACGAGTTGTAATGGGGCCAAGTGTAAGGGTATGGAAGGGAATATTGAAAGTAGCTCAAGCTATCCGATCCGACTTATTACAAACAAACTAAGTAATCAATGAAATAAACAACTATAAACATCACTAACTTCTCTTTTTTTTTCACTCAATAAATAATACTTTAAACTATGCATACATAAACATTGCAACTCTAATACAAATTTTTTTTTATGAACTAATATAATACTTGAACATTACATACCAACATGATAAAATAATGCTTCACATATCTAACTGATAAATACTAAAACAATTACATAGAAACCTAATAAGTCGGATTGTTTCGCAATATAACACCGGGTTTGATCAAATAAAAGAATAGGCCCAATAAGGTTTTCTAAAGGAACCAACCCCCAGCCCCTCACATAACCATCCTCATATGTATAATGTATGAGGCCCAACCCCCAAAACCTACACTCTCGCTCATCCAGACGAGGCTTAACCTAAGTGCCTCTATCACTTTTGCACTCATGCCAAGCTAAGATCTCAAAATGCACTAATTGTACAAGTTCTATCGGAGAATATCAACCGTCTCACCAACCAATACTTTCTCAATTCTCAAGTGTAAACAAACGTGTTATGCAAGTTATTACACCGAAAGCATGCTAACCTTGGTTAGAAAACTACATAATCTCCTTTTTTTTAAAACAACTAGGCACATGTTATTTAGGGAATTATAACCATGAAAAGGGACCAAAACTTTACCCCGTCATCTTACCACTTTCCGGTTTCATTAAACACACCAAAACATTTTTTTTAAGTTTTTCTGATTTTTTTAATTTTTTCTTTGATTTTTTTTTCGAAATTTTTCAAAACAAAAAAAATTTCCTCATCCCCACACTTGGGATACATTGTCCCCAATGTACGGTTTTGAGAAAAATGAAACAAACTACTTCAAAAACACATCCTTCTTTTCAACACCAACCATAATACTTAATCATAAGTATTACATCCACCACCCATCCAACCAAAACAACTAAGGACAAAACAATAACTGTAACGATTCCGACGAAACCAGGTATACCCTAACTGGTAGACAATAGTTACGTTATATTTAATGTCGGGTACATGAATTACCATAGTAATTATACGAGAATACATGGTTCACTGTAATGATTGTACGTGAATATATAATTCATCGTATTGAATATGCGATTAATCGATCGATAGTTATTGAAACCCGAACGAATTGAGGGTTCAATTATAGACGATATCTATAATATTTAGTGACTTTACGAAGTATTAAAGCTTCGGGATAAGTGAATTAAAGCACAAAAAAAGAATTTTCGAGTTAATGGTACGTCGGTACATTAAACGAAACCTTCAATACCAAACCGAGCAAGAGACGATCGATCAAGCCGAAAAAGATGCGCAATTATTATTAATATGATGTTTTAAGTTAATAAATGTCATGGGTTAAGTTTTTAAAGTTTTTAAATCGGTTTTATATAAATTTCATTTTTAAGCCAAAAACGACCGTTTTAGCCTCGTTTTAAGCTAAATTAAACATTTAACCGAAAAACGAACTGAACCAGATTATCCAAAACATTATCCAGATTCCTAAAATCTGAATGAATGGCTAGAAATGGAGAAGTGGGTCCCACCCCACCTCCCCTCCTTGTCTGATCGGAATAAGGGTATACACCCCTAGCCCTTTTGTTTTTTTTACAAACATTTCCATATTCTCCTCCTTCCCTTCCACATTATCACTCAAAAATCCAGAATTTTCGCAAGAAAACCGAGGTAAAAATCGAGTTAGTTACGTGTTCATCTTCTGTTCTTGAGTTTATTTGCAAGAAAATGAGGTTTCAAGTGAAAAAGGGTGAAAACCCGAGATGGAAACCGATTCTTGCATGATCAAGTGATGTATACGGGTTATACAAGGGATCTTGGTCCAAGAAAGGAGTTAAACGAACCAAAAACGAATTTTTACGGTTTAAACTTGAGTTTTGAAACAATAACCGAAACTATAGTGTAAGAGGCTTGATGGTGAGTGTAACTTGCTTGGTATTGTGGTATGTTGGTTGTAGGTTCTGTATTTAGTGGTAGATAAGGCGGAAAGACGGGTTTGTAGCTTGTAGTGGCGGAAAACAAAAGGTATATTCGGTTTATGTTCGGTTATGAGTGTTTTGGACAGATTGTGGTAAGTTTAGAGTTAGGTCATGAAATTTTACAGAGGTGTTAGATACATGAAAATTATGAGTTCTGTGAAAATTTGGTAATTTTTGATAAAGGATGAATATTTGGTGAATTTAATGCTCGGTTTTGGCTAAAAATGGTGAAAAATACTTAAATATCATGATAAATTCTGAAAAATTCCAGATATTCTTTTGATAACATGTAAAAGTCACACACAAATTTTAGGTCAGTTGGAGAAGTCTAAGTAGGTCTTTCGGTTAAACGAGTTCTAGGGTTTTCTAGCTCGGTTTTAGTGAAAATGGCATGTAAAAAGAGATTATGGTTCTGGAAAAATTACAGGGGACTATGGGGATGGCAGGGGTCGTCCAGGAAAAATTTGGGATTTTTCTAAGGTCGTTTGGTATTTACGACATATTTAGTGTTTAAATGGTGTTTAAAAATAAATAAATAAATTTTAAATATAAAAATTAATTTTGGAAATATTTTTATAAAATTTCCCACTGTCAAAAAGTGATTTGTGCAAAATTTCAAGATCCGAGATTTAACGGATAATTATTTGTGCTAAAAAGAAAATAAAAACAAACTTTTAAGGCTTAAAACGCGTAAACCGGTAAAGTTCGCCTAAACGAGCTGACTGGTGTATAAAAACCCTAAAAATGAACTATTTTCATATAACTGAGTTGAACAAGTAAAAATAAATCATCCGAAAATAATTCGGATGATTTGAATAATTTTATCCGATTTAACAGTTTCCGGTGCACTAAAGACGGAAACGGGTCCCGCGACCAATCGGGGCGTCTAAACCGAGCTCTAATTTCACAACTTTAATTAAAATATCAGTCAACAACTATTTTCGGGTCGTGTGTGATCAAACTCATTTTGAAACGTAAAACGGATAACCGTGCTAGGCACGCAAAACAGGGAAAACGAACTAATAGTAATTTTGACTATTGAACTCTAAACGATATCACAATCTGAGTCCGGAGAAGTGTTTCTGGGTTAACATTGCCCCCGGAATGGGTACAGTACTGGGTTAACAGTGTCCCCAGATGTACCGGTTAACACGGTTAAAGATTATATAAACAATAATTGTATATTAACGATCGTAGGGATCATATTACAGATTGGACGTGTTAACTAATAATGACTGTTGTTACCTGCTTGCATGTGCTAAGGTGAGTTTCACGAGCCCATTTTTCTGAATTGTTTTCAAATATTTTCCCGGGGCGGAAAGCATGTTATTATTAAAATGTTTAAGTACATACTGAACGCATGGATTTGCGTGTATTTATATATGTTTTATTGTACGGGAATCCTACGGAAATGTACTAAGATGGTAATTGTCTGAGTTGCTAACATTGTAAGGCCCCACAACACGAGTGATTAGCTAAAAGCCGGTAGAGTGTGAATAGTACTATTGGTCTGACAAACCCAACTGGTCCGACATGGATTTGCTGATGTTTCCCAGCCAGTTGCACATGTCTATTTTGTTGTTATTTATTTTGCTATGTAATGTTAGACATAGCGGTTTGGGGCAGGTCCGTGGGCGGAGTATGCCACGGGGTTGTGTGTGGATAGTCAGAGGTTTCACTTGTGGGCTCAGCATAATTACATCGATAATATTATATTATGATATTGATTTATCATGGTTTACTCAAATTGTGAAACTCACCAACTATTCGTAGTTGACCCCGTTTTCTCACATGCTTTTCAGGTACGATTAAGATGAAGTGATTGCTTACGTTCTAAGTGCTTGATGTGTGTAAGATTTGCGTGCGAGATGTTATGATACATTATATTAAATAGAATTATGTATCGTATTGTATGATGTGTGTATCACCTAGACGGTAATGAAATATGAGATAATGTAATTTGAAGTATATTAATGTATTCAGTTTTCTTTATAAACAATGTGGTTGATATCAGAGGTGTCTGTTGCATCCCGTTTACGTTTCCGCTATGGTTACGGGGTGTTACGGAACTTGGTATCAGAGCCATTGGTTATAAAGAATTAGGATGTCTTTAAAAGATACCTAAAATATAACCAGTAGCTCAAGTATTATAGGATCTGAATATCAACTAATAATATATAGTGACGAGATCTGGATGAACTTGGATGGACAAGTGAGTTATTATGGTCCGGAACATAATAACAGACTTGTCTGCACGAGGGAATTCAGGGGAAGTCACTGGGTACATTAATAGGTAAAAATGGCAACATATGTGTAAAGTATATAATATTATTTATGCGTACTAATGTGTATATATATATATGTACATATCTTGTGGGTACATGTATTGAGAAATAGGACCCGGATAAGGAACCGTGGGATGAAATAATAAAAGTACCGAGGATGCTGAAATTTCTAGAGCATCGGTTGATGATAAGTCTGACTTATCGGGCCATAGTTATGATAGTACCAAATTAGATCTCCCGTTTGACATTAACCAGAAATATCTAGTAACCGTCACTCCCAACCGAAATTAATAAATCCCTTACCCTACCAATACCGGTACCGTATATCTTAATAACCCCCTATGTTCACCCGAACCGCCGACCCTCACGTACGGACGGACCTGCACCTGAACCCATTCTTATTCCATTAAGATAAAAAAAAAATAATAATAAATTTGATTATAAATGAGCAGATAAAAATAATATATAGAAATATATATGTGTATTTCTTACTCTCAAACATATGAGACATACCACCTCCAGATCGAGAGTTACCGATATTAGCGAACCTAGAACGCCTGAGGACATTGACTGAGCAAGTGATAGAGTTCCCCATAATAGTAATTGGTAATATTTGAAGGCAACATGGGTTGCGCGATTACCTTGAACCTTGCAACTCCCTATGTTATCCTTACATCCGCTAGGTGCCTATACCCATGTATACTCGAATAGAATGATTACCCATACACAAAGAGGTGTTGGAATCACTATAGCATAGTTGGTTGTTCGTTCGTAGGTGGTATACCGTGTATGCCGGGTATACAAATAGACACGGATTTATAACTCCGTGGTACGTAATCGTTTGGTGCTCACGGTGAGCATGTATCGGTTATGCTGACATGCAGAAGGATATTGAAATCAAGCATATTGAACATTAATCTTTGTTGAGAAAGATCTATATGTCAGTTGGTGACAAGGGTTATGAAACATATTTAAACGTTAACCGACGTCAGGTTAAGTCCATATGTTATTATATTTGTGGGACATATATACTAGATACTGGTATGTGTAATATGTATGATAATATTTGGTGTGTATGTGTACCTGCTGTTATGATTGAGCTGGTAACGAGTTATACGGTGAGATTAGTATTGATTACTGCGTACGGGATGGGTAAGGCAGAATGACATAAAAAGAGTAACTCCAATGATGGAGATTGATATGATTCAGTTGATTGCTCAAAGATAGCAGATGATGATACCGAATGTCGTATCACAGATCACTGCTAGTGTTGATGCAAATGTGATCGCAGAATTATAGATCGAGCAATCACGTGAATATGAATATTTCAATTCTTAGTGTTATTACTAAGAGTGATAATGTCCCACCGAATACTATTATGACTACAAGTATTAGTTATAAACTAAACATGAATAGTAGTCGTAATAAATTAGATCCGGTATGAAGGATATGTTTGTTGGTTGTGTTAAGGAAATTATTAATAGTTTGCTGATGGTAAAGGGAGGAATAGATTAGCGAGTCGATAGAAAAGATCGAAATGATTAAGGATATTGGTAAGAGTCTAGAACATTGTGTAGTGAAATATGCTACAGATATGTTGGTAGATTATGTTGTATCGTGATGGAACACGATGGTACAAAATTATAGGTAGAAAATTTTTACTCCGACGATATGGTCAGAATTTAAAATTCTTGTGCTAGAGCACTTTTATTCGAGTAATTAAGTTCAGAGATTGGAAACTGAGCTATGGTAGATAGAAATGTTGTGTGCTGATCACTTAGAACACGCTAATCGTTTGAAGGAATTGTCATGTCTGGTAACATGGCTAATTACTCCTGAAACTAAGCGAAGTGAGCGCCATATTGGGGACTAACTCCATCGATAAGGAGTATAGTCAATCCTGTAAAACATACAAACTTTAGAAGGGTTGTGTCGCAAGCCAGCATTGATATATTTGACTCTATGGGAAGCGGACTGGAAGGACGTTAGGTGAGACGTCGAGTGTTAAAGAAGAGAAATGATAAAGGTATAGTGCAAGATAGGCTTTTGAATAAGTAGGTATGTCCTACAACCCAGAATTATACTAAGACTAGTTCTGGTGTGAAAACATGAACCGCATGAAGGGTCCTTCCCTAAATGTGGAATATATGGTTATCGGCAGGAAGAAGAATGTCGAGTGATAGTAGGCCACAGGTGTGGTAAATATGGACGTAATGCCCCATTTGTAGAACTAATTGAAGCCATGTGAACCGGCAACCCCAACCCATTCGTGTACAACCACTCCGAACCCAACAGCTTCAATAACAATCCATCCAAAGAAATCCGATTATGCCAAACAGTTGTACTTGCTATGAATGTGGCAGTACAGAACATTTCAAGAGAAATTGCCCAAAGTTGAACCAAGGTGTCGTTGGAAGACGAACCTCATGACAAGCATCAACCTCTGATCAAGCAAGGAACCGTATTTTTGTGAGTAATTTGAATAAAGCACGTCATGATCCAAAGGTGGTATTAAGTATGTTGTAGTTTTAAATCAATAGGCTTCAGTGATATTTTTACGGTCGCCGATAGAAGATAGTTCCTGTTAACCTCCTACCATTTGGAAAGATACCGATTAGTGAAACTATAGAACCCTATACTGTAGAATCGCTAACGGTAAACCCCTAATGGTTAACTAAATTGTTCGGAATTGTCCTATTATTCTGAACGATTAACCTTTCCTTATTGACCTACGACCAGTAAAGTTAAGAAGTTTTGACGTAATAATTAACATGGATTGGCTAACTCAACATGAAGCTGAAATCAAATATGAAAAGAAGATGATTAGAAGCTCTCTTTCGGACGATGAAGCGATTTGATACAAAGAAAAGTGTACGATTTAAAAGAAAACATATAGAAGATGTTCCGGTGATACGTAAATATCCAGAAGTTTTCCCCAAAAAAAAAAAAAAAAAAAAAAAAAAAAAAAAAAAACTGTCCGGAATACCACCAGCATGACAAGTTGAAATTCGTATCGATCTAATACCAGGAGCGTATCCTATTGCCAAAGTATCTTACCGACTTGCACCAACTGAAATGCAAGAATTATTGGATAAGGTTTTATACGACCTAGTTAGTACCATAGGGTGCACCAGTGTTATTTGGGAAATGAAGGACAGAAGTGTTAGGATATGTATTGATTATGAAGAATTGAGTAAAGTGACGATCAAGAATAGGTATTCACTTCTTCGAAGTAAATGATCTGTTTAACCAACTGCAAGGGGCGATTTATTTTTAGAAAATTGATCTTTGATATAGTTATCACCAAATGAAAAATCCAAGAGGAGGACGTTGCAACAACAGCGTTTCGGACTCGCTACGGCCATTACGAGTTCTTAGTTATGCCTTTCGGGCTAACAAATGCGCCGGCAGTGTTCCTGGACCTCATGAATCGAGTCTGTAAACCCTACCTCGACAAATTCATCATCGTGTTTATTGACGATATTTTGATCTACTCGAAAAGTAAAGAAGAGCACGGACAACACTTAAGAATAATTTTAGAGCTTCTGAATCAGGAGAAGTTGTACGCGAAATTCCCCAAGTGTAACTTCTGGTTACAAGAAGTGCAATTCCTCGGTCACGTTGTAAACCACCAAGGAATACACGTTGATCCGAGTAAGGTGGAAGCAATTAAGAATTGGCAAGCGCCTAAATCGCCAAAGGAAATCCGCCAATTCTTAGGCTTAGCTGGATATTATCGTCGATTTATAGAGAACTTTTCCAGCATCGCCCAACCTTTAACTCTCCTGACTCAAAAGGATCGAAAGTATGAATGGGGAGAAGAGCAGGAAACGGCGTTTCAAACGTTAAAGAAAAAATTGTGCCAAGCGCCGATTTTAAGTCTCCCCGATGGAGACGATGGTTTTGTCGCGTATTGTGACGCATCGTGTAGAGGGTTAGGATGCGTGTTGATGCAGAATAATAAGGTTATAGCCTATGCTTCCCGACAGTTAAAAGTACACGAGAAAAATTACACTACTCATGACTTAGAACTGGGAGCGGTTATCTTCGCATTTAAAATCTGGAGACATTATCTCTACGGTACAAAGTGCACCATCTTCACTGATCATAAAAGCTTGCAGCACATATTCGATCAGAAAGAACTGAATATGAGGCAACGAAGATGGGTCGAGTTGTTAAGCGATTATGACTGTGACATCCGTTATCACCCTGTCAAGGCTAACGTCGTAGCCGATGCCTTGAGTAGGAAAAATCGGCATTGCGAGTGAGAGCGCTAGGGATGATAGTCCAGTCGAACCTTTCAGACCTGATTCGAGTCGCTCAACGTGAGGCGTTGAAAGAGGAACAATGGGAAAAGGAGGTACTTTACGGCAATGAGAAGAATTTCGAACAACGCGTGGACGAAATTCTCTATTTCAAAAATCGGGTTTGGATTCCGACCCTCCATGACCTTCGTGAATTAATCATGGACGAAGCGCATAGATCGAAATATTCCATACATCCGGGATCAGATAAGATGTACAAGGATGTGAAGGAGTTCTACTGGTGGCCGGGTATGAAAAAGGATATAGCAACGTATGTCGGTAAGTGTACGACTTGTGCGAGGGTTAAGGCGGAGCACCAGAAACCCACGGGGATGTTACAACAACCGGAAATTCCCGAGTGGAAGTGGGAGCAAATCACGATGGATTTTGTTACACATCTCCCTAAGACGTCCCGAGGACATGATGCAATTTGGGTAATCGCGGATCGATTAACCAATCCTCGCATTTCATCCCACTCCATGACGATTACCACAATGAATTCTCGCCCAAATTCATGATGGTGAAATGGTATCTCGTCGTGGAGTACCATTTTCAATTATCTCCGATCGAATAGTCATCCTACTTCCATTATTGGAAGGCGGGGAAGGAAGCATCGAGAGCTTGAAGCTTTCTATGGGTGAAGTAATTATCACCAATTTGTTAAATTGAAAATGGGCGTCAATCAAGCCATAAGATTTGAATCGATTCGAGAAACAACCAATCGGATTTATAATATTTAAGATAAGTTGAAAGCAGCGCGAGATTGGCAAATGATTTATGCCAACATTCAAAGGAAACCATTGTCACTGGAAAGAGGTGACAAGGCATTTTTAAGGCATCACCTTAGAGAGGTGATATAAGGTTTGGCAAAACCGAAAATAGCTCCTTAATATCTTGGACCTTATGAGACTATCTCCATGATTAGTCATTTAGTTTATCAATTAAAGTACTCCAGGGGCTAAGTACTATACATGATGTTTTGCCATGTATTCGGATTGAAAAGTACCTAGGAGATGAGGCAACGAAAGTACCAGTAATGTAGGTACTCATAGAAGACATGCTTGATATCATAAATAATTCCGTAGAGATAGTAGACGGGAAAACTAAACAGTTTGGACACACAAAGCTTTATTGATTAAGATTAAGTGGAATTCACAGCGAGCACCAGATTATACCTGGTAACGCGAGGGTGAATTCTGAAGGAAAAACCCCCACCTTTCTCTCGAAAGGAGATAGTGGGCGTGTAAAATTTCGAGGACGAAATTTCTTAACGGGGGGAGAATGTAACGATTCCGACGAAACCAGGTATACCCTAACCGGTAGACAATAGTTACGTTATATTTAATGTCGGGTACATGAATTACCATAGTAATTATACGAGAATACATGGTTCACTGTATTGATTGTACGTGAATATATAATTCATCGTATTGAATATGCGATTAATCGATCGATAGTTATTGAAACCCGAACGAATCGAGGGTTCAATTATAGACAATATCTATAATATTTAGTGACTTTACGAAGTATTAAAGCTTCGGGATAAGTGAATTAAAGCACAGAAAAAGAATTTTCGAGTTAATGGTACGTCGGTACATTAAACGAAACCTTCAATACCAAACCGAGCAAGAGACGATCGATCAAGCCGAAAAAGATGCGCAATTATTAATAATATGATGTTTTAAGTTAATAAATGTTATGGGTTAAGTTTTTAAAGTTTTTAAATCGGTTTTATATAAATTTCATTTTTAAGCCGAAAACGACCGTTTTAGCCTCGTTTTAAGCTAAATTAAACATTTAACCGAAAAACGAACTGAACCAGATTATCCAAAACATTATCCGGATTCCCAAAATCTGAATGAATGGCAAGAAATGGAGAAGTGGGTCCCACCCCACCTCCCCTCCTTGTCCGATCGGAATAAGGGTATACACCCCTAGCCCTTTTGTTTTTTTTTTTTACAAACATTTCCATATTCTCCTCCTTCCCTTCCACATTATCACTCAAAAATCCAGAATTTTCGCAAGAAAACCGAGGTAAAAATCGAGTTAGTTACGTGTTCATCTTCTGTTCTTGAGTTTATTTGCCAGAAAATGAGGTTTCAAGTGAAAAAGGGTGAAAACCCGAGATGGAAACCGATTCTTGCATGATCAAGTGATGTATACGGGTTATACAAGGGATCTTGGTCCAGGAAAGGAGTTAAACGAACCAAAAACGAATTTTTATGGTTTAAACTTGAGTTTTGAAACAATAACCGAAACTATAGTGTAAGAGGCTTGATGGTGAGTGTAACTTGCTTGGTATTGTGGTATGTTGGTTGTAGGTTCTGTATTTAGTGGTAGATGAGGCGGAAAGACGGGTTTGTAGCTTGTAGTGGTGGAAAACAAAAGGTATATTCGGTTTATGTTCGGTTATGAGTGTTTTGGACAGATTGTGGTAAGTTTAGAGTTAGGTCATGAAATTTTACAGAGGTGTTAGATACATGAAAATATGAGTTCTGTGAAAATTTGGTAATTTTTGGATAAAGGATTAATATTTGGTGAATTTAATGCTCGGTTTGGGCTAAAAATGGTGAAAAATACTTAAATATCATGATAAATTCTGGAAAATACCAGATAAGCTTTTGATAACATGTAAAAGTCACACACAAAATTTTAGGTCAGTTGGAGATGTCTAAGTAGGTCTTTCGGTTAAACGAGTTCTAGGGTTTTCTAGCTCGGTTTTAGTGAAAAGGGCATGTAATAAGAGATTCTGGTTCTGGAAAAATTACAGGGGACTGTGGGGATGGCAGGGGTCATCCAGGAAAAATTTGGGATTTTTCTAAGGTCGTTTGGTATTTACGACATATTTAGTGTTTAAATGGTGTTTAAAAATAGATAAATAAATTATAAATATAAAAATTAATTCTGGAAATATTTTTATAAAATTCCCCACTGTCAAAAAGTGATTTGTCCAAAATTTCAAGATCCGAGATTAAACGGATAATTATTTGTGCTAAAAAGAAAATAAAAACAAACTTTTAAGGCTTAAAACGCGTAAACCGGTAAATTCGCCTAAACGAGCTGACTGGTGTATAAAAACCCTACAAATGAACTATTTTCATATAACTGAGTTGAACAAGTAAAAATAAATCATCCGAAATTTGAATAATTTTATCCGATTTAACAGTTTCCGGTGCACTAAAGACGGAAACGGGTCCCGCGACCAATCGGGGCGTCTAAACCGAGCTCTAATTTCACAACTTTAATTAAAATATCAGTCAACAACTATTTTCGGGTCGTGTGTGATCAAACTCATTTTGAAACGTAAAACGGATAATCGTGCTAGGCACACAAAACGGGGAAAACGAACTAATAGTAATTTTGACTATTGAACTCTAAACGATATCAAAATCTGAGTCCGGAGAAGTGTTTCTGGGTTAACATTGCCCCCGGAATGGGTACAGTACTGGGTTAACAGTGTCCCCAGATGTACCGGTTAACACGGTTAAAGATTATATAAACAATAATTGTATAATAACGATCGTAGGGATCATATTACAGATTGGACGTGTTAACTAATAATGACTGTTGTTACCTGCTTGCATGTGCTAAGGTGAGTTTCACGAGCCCCTTTTTCTGAATTGTTTTCAAATATTTTCCCGGGGCGGAAAGCATGTTATTATTAAAATGTTTAAGTACATACTGAACGCATGGATTTGCGTGTATTTATATATGTTTTATTGTACGGGAATCGTACGGAAATGTACTAAGATGGTAATTGTCTGAGTTGCTAACATTGTAAGGCCCCGCAACACGAGTGATTAGCTAAAAGCCGGTAGAGTGTGAATAGTACTATTGGTCTGACAAACCCAACTGGTCCGGCATGGATTTGCTGATGTTTCCCAGCCAGTTGCACATGTCTATTTTGTTGTTATTTATTTTGCTATGTAATGTTAGACATAGCGGTTTGGGGCAGGTCCGTGGGCGGAGTATGCCACGGGGTTGTGTGTGGATAGTCAGAGGTTTCACTTGTGGGCTCAGCATAATTACATCGATAATATTATACTATGATATTGATTTATCATGGTTTACTCAAATTGTGAAACTCACCAACTATTCGTAGTTGACCCGTTTTCTCACATGCTTTTCAGGTACGATTAAGATGAAGTGATTGCTTACGTTCTAAGTGCTTGATGTGTGTAAGATTTGCGCGCGAGATGTTATGATACATTATATTAAATAGAATAATGTATCGTATTGTATGATGTGTGTATCACCTAGACGGTAATGAAATATGAGATAATGTAATTTGAAGTATATTAATGTATTCAGTTTTCTTTATAAACAATGTGGTTGATATCAGAGGTGTCTGTTGCATCCCGTTTACGTTTCCGCTGCGGTTACGGGGTGTTACAATAACATCCATACAAAATTATACAGAACAGTGTTCACCTGGAATCATGAAGCTCAATCAGTTGTAAGGAGGGTGGGCCGGCCTAAAGATAGATGTTATAAACTCTGAGAACTGGCTGAAGTTAAACGCCCCATCGCCGGCGCTGCTTCCTTCTTCTTGTGGTGGTGGTGGTGCCATTGATTGCATCGGGTTGATCCACATGGAGTGATGAATAGGTGGTTCGGGATAGCGTACAAAACCGTCATACGGAGGTAGAGTCGTGTAATCTACAATTTGTGGATCCGGTG
Source organism: Bidens hawaiensis (assembly GCF_021521415.1). Classification (NCBI taxonomy): domain Eukaryota; kingdom Viridiplantae; phylum Streptophyta; class Magnoliopsida; order Asterales; family Asteraceae; genus Bidens; species Bidens hawaiensis. The sequence goes on along the minus strand of NW_027493684.1, from coordinate 191,358 downwards.
TAACTGGTTCACCTGCATGCCATTGATCATGCATCATCCGATTTCTATCATCCAAGTATCTCATATTTATCTCATGTTCTCGCCCATAAGCATTGGCACGGTTCCACATCTCCAACATGTCGTGCCTTTCTTTTTCGGCCTGTTCAGCATAGGCTCCCATGAAGGTCTGATGGTCAAATAATGCGCATGACTCATCCGACCAATTCTCATACGTGGAAGGCCTATGCCTCTCCACCATCTCATTCTTGGACCCCACATGGGCCCAATTATTACCATAGGAGTTATAACCATCCGAATAATCCCAACCCCCGTGTTGGGAACTGCTGCCACCACCCACATCCATGTAATTGGGCTCACCTACTTCTTCCACTTGTTCTATCACATTATCTTCCTCTGCCTCTACATCCTCTCCAACCGTTCTCCATCTCACCTTATCACACACAACCACGTGGTGCCTATCAGTTTTTGTGTACTCCCAACCCGGTACAATCCGAATGGCATTCGCCGAAAAGAAAAAGTGCCATATGGACAAGTGAAGGTGGTCTTGTGTTGGTCATCCGGGTGGATAGCAATTTGATTATACCCCGAGTACCCATCCAAAAAACAATAATACTTTTGACCCGATAGTTTTTCTATAATTTGGTCAATAAAAGGTAATGGAAAATGGTCTTTAGATGTAGCGGCATTTAATTTACGATAATCAATGAAAACTCGCCACCCAGTGACCGGTCGGGTGGCGATTTGTTCACCACTTTCATATTTAATTATCTGTATACATGCTTTTTTCGGTACCACTTGTGTATGACTTACCCATGCACTATCCGAGATGGGATGGATAATTCCCGCATCCAACCACTTTATTACCTCTTTCTTCACAACTTCTCTCAAATTAGGGTTCAACCTTCTTTGAGTCTCTCGGGTTAGTTTCGCATCCTCGTTGGTGACGATTTTGTGCATGACTATAGATGGACTAATGCCTTTTAAGTCGGCAATTGTCCAACCTATGGCCGCCTTGTTCGTCTTCAACACCTTTAACAATTCTTGTTCTTGGGCCTCTTCTAAATTAGATGAAATAATGACCGGTAACGTGTCATTATCCCCCAAAAACACATACTTCAAGTGGCTAGGCAAATCCTTCAATTCCAATTTCGGTGGGCTTTCCAATGATGGTTTTGTATCCGAATCGATCACAGCTTGTAGACTTTCAATTTGATGAGTCCATGGTGGTCGTCCTTCTTTTACCGCAAACACGTCTTGATTCTTCTCTTCCATCCTCAATGCGCAAAGATGTACTTGTTCAGAAAAATCACAAACACATGCTTCCAAAGCATATTCCTCATAATCATGCGGTTCACACATGTCAACAATATCTGCCATGAAACACTCATCACCACATAAAGCATTAGATCCGTTAGTGAACACATTTAATCTCATTTTCCTATTTTCAAAAGCCATATCAACTGTGCCTGATCGACAGTCAATAATAGCATGAGCGGTGTTTAAAAACGGTCGACCCAATATAACATTTTGTTGTTGGGTCGAATCAACCGATGAGTAGTTTAAGACCAAAAAGTCAACCAGATAGTAAAATTCTTCAACTTTTACTATCACATCCCACACAATTCCCCGGGGAAGTTTATGAGACAAATCGGCTAACACAAACGTTGTCTCAACTTGTTTTAAAGGACCAAAATCATATTGGTCGTATAAACCCCCTGGAAGAATACTTACTCTGGCCCCAAGATCTAGTAACACATTAGACATTTGAAAATCGCCTACTTGAATGTTAATTAAGGGCTTTCCCGGTTCTTGAAGCTTAGGAGGAAGATCTCCTTTTAAAACCGCACTTACCCGCTCAGTTAAATCCACTCGTAGAGGCACTTTTTGTTGCCTCTTTTGAGTGCACAATTCCTTCAAAAATTTTTCATATGCGGGTACTTGCTTAATTGCCTCAAGTAGAGGTAAATTTACCTTTACTTGTTTAAAAACTTCCCGCATCTCTTCTTTTTGAGGACCCCTACTTGAAATGATGTTTTTCTTACCCGGGTCAACTAAAGCCGAGAGACATGGAACCGCGTGTGGTTCCACTTCCGTATTTTTATCATTTAAATTTGAAGTTTGACCCGGATTTTGTAACGGTTTTTCAAAAGTGACATGTTTAGTGGGTTTATTTGTTACTATTTCATCATAACTTTCATTACCCGTAATATCCTCAACTTCCCCATCAATCACACCCAGTGATAAATCCTTTTTGTATTCTTTACCACTTCTTAAAACACTAATGTGGTTAATAGGAACATTACGATAAGTGTTATGAGAAGGATTTACCTTTGTGTCACTTTTTCTTCAAGTCGGACACTTCAGTTGCGAGTTGACCCATTTGTGTGGTCAACGATTGGATGGCTTTATCTCTAACTTCATCCTTTTGTATGCGAATTTCATCGAGTTGATTTCTTTGTTGCATGTCTTGTTGCATCACTTTGAGCATCTCCATCACTTCATTTCCACTCGATGAACTTTGACCCGTTGACCCGCTTTGACCGCCACCCCCTTGACCTTGAAACCCTTGACTATTCCCACCATGAAAATTACCTTGGTTATTGTATTGTTGCCGAGGAACATAATTGCCTTGATTTCCTTGGATGTTCGGGTTGGATTGAATAGCCGGATTCCCATAACGAAAACTCGGATGATTTCTCAACCCGAGGTGGTAGGTGTTGGAGTTCATGTTGTAATTCCTACCACCTCCCCCTTGAAGTGCATTCACCTCTTCCAACGGTGCTTGACCAACCGCACATACCTCCGAAGCATGACCCAACTCATTACAATTGTACAAACATCAATTACCTGATTAGTGGTTTGTAGATTTCCTTATTCCACGGCTTGCACTTGCGGTCTACCAATCGCCGGTCTTGCTCTTCTCCCGGTTTGGGCTTTTCTCTTTGAAGTAACCACCATTTGTTGCAAATATGCCCAATCATCTTGTTCATAATTGGTACCAAATGTGCCATTCGTGATCGACCTCAAATCCTGTTCATCCTCCATACTCAAGCCCTCATGAAACGCATTCAACAATTCCCATAAAGCAACACCGTGATGAGGACAATTTTTAATCATCATGTTAAACCTCTCAAATGCTTCATGAAACATTTCCCCCGATTGTTGTTGGAAGGTTCTCAAACTTCTTCTCGCATCATTGGTCTTTTGGGCCGTATAGAATTCTTCCAAAAATCTTTGTTGCATTTCGGCCAAGTATAAATAGACGCGGAAGGCAAAGTGTAAAACCATCTCTTTGCCTTGTCTTCCAATGAAAACTGAAATAGAACCAACTTCACCTCATCCGATGTAAAACCTTGACCCCCAATTGTGTTGCAAATGGAGTCATATGCCTCCAAGTGGAAGTAAGGTTCTTCCGTTGCTAGACCCTTATACTTCGGAAGACTTTGAAGGGAATCGGTTCTTACTTCAAATGTCCTCCCTTGTTGATTGTGAGGGATAACCACCGAAGACGGATTATTAGTAATTATGGGTCGGAAATGTGTTCAATCCCCCTTACCATCTCTCTTGCATGCCTTCTTGGTACCCCCATTGGTACTCTTGGTTGACCCATTTGCCTATAAACGGTCCTTGGCTGCGAAAATTGTTGTTGAAACTGTGGTTGGGGCATTTGTGGTTGGAATTGTTGATCTTGAGGTTGCCCTTGTGGTTGTTGAATAATTGGTAGCGGTTGAACTTTATTAACAACAACCGGTGGTTGTTGTTGAGCTTGTTGTTGTTCTGGTGGTTGAGCTTGTTGTTGAACAACTGACGGTGGTTGTTGTCGATTAAACTCTTGCAACGGTTCCGGTTGTTGCCATTGACCATAACCGAAATTTCTCGAATTTACCCTTTGACTTCCTCCTTTGTATTAACCTTCCACTTCATACCCTTCAAACTCATTTTCGATCCCATACCCGTAACTGTCACCTGGCGTTCTTTAATGTTGCATGAAAGGTGGGGGTTGGTATTGGTGACTTGATGGTGGTGGTTGAAATGTTGGTTGTTGGTTTTGTTGAGATGATGAAGATGCACCAAAGGTAGGAAAAAGGTTGGAAATAGATGGAAATGTGGATGATGTTGTATAAGTGTATTGAGCAGGGATGGGTTCGGTTGTGTGAGGTGGCAATTCACTTGATGTTGTAGGTATTTTAGTAGTGATCGGTGGAGGCGGATTTGGTGGAGGTGTAGTCGGGATTGGTTGACCCGAAGTGGGAACTGGTGAATCCATGTTGCTGTTAAATGTAGTTGGAGAACCGAGAAGCTTGTTCTCTCTAAGTAAAACTCGGTTTCTTTGAAGTGTTCGGTCAATCTCGGGATCGATTACTAGTGGTGATGACGTGTTAGATATTCTAGTATGCATACACCTGTAGGTACCTCACACTAACTCAACCAGCGTAAACCCGAAAATAACAAACAAAAACTACTAAAACTAACACACGGTGCGCACTACTCCCCGACAACGGTGCCCAAATTTGACGTGAGGTCGAAGACTCACTCAAAAAAAACCGATTACAACTATTAGATAGCGATAAGCGGGTATCGAACACAGGGAGTTTGTGGAAATTGTGTTACCAAGTAGCTTTATAATTAAACTAAATTAAGCTAAGTGCAAAATTAAATTCAAAAAATTTGGTTGTTTTGATTAATGAAAAGAACTGAAACAGATAAATGAGTTTTAAACAATATAAGAAAGAATGCTCTCTCCCGATTTAAGGTTTTCAATGTTGATAAAGTTAATGTTTACTTGTGAGATGAACTACACAATTATAGTTCATGAAAATACGTTTGGATGTGATAAGATAGGACTAAGTACTTGGATTATAAAAACGCAAGGTTGTCACTCAATAATCAGTTTAGTATTGTTAACCCTAATTCTCTTCTACTAAATCTCGATTGCCTATGGTACCAAGAACGGATAGTCAAGAACACGAATTCATACCATACTAACAATTACAAAACAAACACACAATTACCATAGCAAAATAATCATTTGATCAAAATACTATCTCACCAATAATATAAACAATTAACAATTATCCAATTAGAAAACCTTACAATTCGGGAGAAAACAATAAGAGTACTAGCCACACATCGTTTGATTAATCATCACCTCAATTAAGATAATCAAACGAATCATAAACCCAAACAAATGATTATAATCACCAAAGTCTTGTTCTTGCTCTCAAAAATTCGTCTCTAACTTGTTTAGAATGAAGGATAGATGAAAAGACAGCCCAAAAACGAGTATTAAACAAAAAAAATAGGCAGTTACGACCTGCAACGTAGCCCACGGTCTACACCGTGGGTCACGGTGATCTTCTTGAAATGATGGACCGTGGCCCACGGTCCCCACCGTGGGCCACGGTGGTCTTCACCGTGGAGCAGAGGCCACGGTACAGCGGCCTCTGTCCGTTTTGATTATATTGGTCCAAGGCCCACGGTCTTAACCGTGGGTCACGGTGGACTTTAGCCCCGACTTCTTGTTTTCACTTCTTTTGACCATCTCTCGCGTAACCGGTTCCTTAGGTTTCTTCATGATACATCATAGTAGCCCCAGAACCTCTTTAGAACCTACAATTCACTAAAAGCACCGTAGTTATCCAATTCAACAAAATAAACCAATTCAATACATGATTACTAACGGTATTAGATCAATTAAGGGTTGTCCCATGGACCACCCGTCAGTCGATTACGCTTATGAACTCCAGCTTCAGCCCTTATGCAAGCAAAATCGCTGCTTCACTAGTATGGTATCATAATACACCGATTAAGTTTCTTATAAAGACTTTGGGGAAAAGTCTTAACTGGAACTTTGTCACACCCGGCCCTGAGCGGCGGAAACAGCCGGGCGCGCGCGAGTGGGGATTGATAATTAAGCACGGGCCATTGCAAACATTCAAAGATTTTCATTGCGCATGAAAAGTTTAATACAAATACATTACATTGTTTAAAAATTATAAAAACATCCAAGTATAAAAACTGTTGATTTCCACGCCATATCCCCTTGCGCGGCGGGAACAACCACGCGCATCGAAGGGATAGAACTAAAATCTTCCAAAAAGCTAGTTTTAGATGTTCAGCGTGAGGTGCTCTAAGTGTGACTCCATGCGCTACCTAGTTATCTCCTGAAAGACACGTAAAAACATTCGAATCAGTATAAACTGAGTGAGTTCACAAGTTTTAGTAACTTGATAAATCGTATTGCATCATAATCTTGATACAAATCATTCTGAAACATAATTCTGATATCTTCATTAAAACACATGCTTGGTAAAACATAGTTCTATCAACATATTCTGATAAAATCGTTCCGCGGTTTACGCGCGAACATTTCTGGGAACTGTGCTCGTCTATGCAAAGTGGCGCTGCCACTACGAGCTAAAATAAGTAATACCGTCCCGCGGGTTACGCGCGAACGTTTCAGGAAAATGTGCTCGTCCATGCAAAGTGGCGCTGCCACTACGAGCTAATCAATAATTCCGTCCCGCGGGTTACGCGCGGACGTTGTGCCGGAAAACAAGGCGCTCGTCCATGCAAAGAGGTGCGACCCCTACGAGCGGGCTCAAACCCATAGTACTGCCCCATGACCATACTAGGCACTCGTCCATGCAAAGAGGTGCGACCCCTACGAGTGGGTGGATCAAACCAGCAGTCCCTACCCTTAGAGTTCCAATGGTAAAGTGATCACTTACTCGAGTTCTAGCGCACATACATCGAAAACCTTAGATAACCGTTCGCATTGCTCATCATGAAATATAATTTAAACACATAATCGCTTGCATAGCTTGTAAGCATACCATGATAAAACATTATTTAGGTACGTGTCCCTCGCCCCGAAAACAGTTTAAAAATAGTGAAAACAGTGAAAACATAGGGGCTGTGAGACTCACCTGTGGTTCTTGTTAAGGGATTAAATCGAGATTCGGGTTTTCTTGGCGTTGGCCTTGGAATTGAAGGTCTAGAATACGATTAAATAACAAGAAGTATATATATTAAGATCAAGAAATAGGAGAATATAAGGGTTGGAAAGTAGATCTCAAGGTTATATTCTCGGCTTACCTAGTAACAGGATCGGAAATGAAAACAACGGATGCTTGGGAGAGGATTAGTGCAAGTTTGCAGTTCTTTGAAGTGTGTTTTGGGTGATAATTTAGGTTACATATTTATAGGCAAACTCAAGGGAACACAATCCCTTGCTTTAGGGGATTGAAATCTTTTCATATCTAGGGGTAATGATGATAAAGTATGGAAATTATTATTATTTATTTAAGAGTGGAGTAGTGGATAAAAGATTTTGATTTGATTTGGTCAGGACATGCAGGTCTGGGGTTGGTGAGAATAGGGTGGCTGACAGTTGACTTTTCGTGTTACAGTGTGCTTTTTCAGGTACTTTTGTTAGTGTACAGTAAAAAGTGGAAAATCTCTGAAACACGCTACTGTTTCCTTTTGGGCGGGAGTAATCTCCTTACAACTGGAGAATAGACTAAGTGTTCTGCGCGTATTACTTTGTGCGCATAGCTTTCTGCGTGAAGGACATTTCTTTGCTGCGGGTAGGTGCGTAACCTTCTCGCAGTTAGGACATTGAGTTTCATTTGTAGATTCTCCAGGTGGTCTTGGTATTTCAACATAGTGATCAGTTATGTTGAAGTCAATTCCATCTTGGAGCTTCAGACAAACTAGCTCTCAATGTTCCCGCCATGCGGGGAGGTTAGTTCCCTTCCGCACGCGCATAAACGATTTAGGATGCACCCGCCTTAGCATCATGCGTGACGGTCAACCCATTAGACATCATAACGTTAAGGTACATGAAAACATAAAGCCAAAACATTCGCGCATGGCGCATATAACATACGCCCACGCTGGTTCTTAACATGGCGCGCTCGCGCAGGGCGCACATAACAAATGCACGCGCTGACTAACATGGCGCGCTCGCGCAGGGCGCACATAACAAATGCACGCGCTGACTAACATGGCGCGCTCGCGCAGGGCGCACATAACAAATGCACGCGCTGACTAACATGGCGCGCTCGATATTTACAATCACCTAATTATTAGGTTGATTACTTAGTTTATAGGATTGAGAAATTTACCGGGTGTCACATTCTCCCCCTGTTAAGCGAATTTCGTCCCGAAATTTAGGAGACGTTGCTGGCAGAAGCCATGCTCTGAAAGAGGTGTGGGTATTTTATGCGCATCTGGTCTTCTCTTTCCCAAGTGAATTCAGGCCCACGCCTCGAGTTCCATTGAACCTTTACTAACTTGATTTTGCTTCTGCGCAACTTTTGTTCCTTCCAATCGGTTACTGCTATAGGTTCTTCTACGAAGTGCAGCTGTTTGTCGATGTGAATATCTTCCAACGGCAAAATCAACGTTTCATCAGATAAACACTTTTTGAGGTTGGACACATGAAACGTATCATGAACTCCACTGAGTTCGGCGGGTAAACGGAGTTTATAAGCAACCGGACCGATCCTTTCCAGGATCTCAAATGGTCCGATGAAGCGCGGATTCAACTTTCCTCGCTTGCCGAAACGGGGGACTCCTTTCCATGGAGAGACTTTCAAAAGTACTTTATCCCCTACTTGAAATTCCAATGGTTTCCTTCGCACATCTGCGTAGCTCTTCTGTCTATCGCGCGCTGTCTTAAGGCGATCCCTTATCTGAAAAATCTTGTCTGTTGTTTCTTGGATCAATTCTGGACCAGTCATTTGTTTGTCACCCACTTCAGCCCAGCACAGTGGGGATCTACACTTGCGCCCATACAAATCTTCGAATGGCGCAGCCTTGATGCTTGTGTGATAGCTGTTGTTGTAAGAAAATTCAACCAATGGGAGATGAGTATCCCAGCTACCTCCGAAATCGATTGCGCACGCGCGTAGCATGTCTTCCAATGTCTGGATTGTTCGCTCGCTTTGCCCATCCGTTTGAGGATGATATGCCGTACTCATGTCAAGACGAGTACCTAAAGCCCCTTGTAACGATCTCCAAAATCTTGAGGTGAACCGACTATCTCTATCAGAAATGATGGACACTGGGACTCCATGTTTTGAAACTACTTCTCGAATATACAATCGGGCTAACTTTTCCATCTTATCGGTTTCCTTGATCGGCAGGAAGTGTGCTGACTTAGTTAGCCGATCCACAATAACCCAGATCGTGTCGTAACCCCCAGGTGTCCTTGGCAGTTTGGTGATGAAGTCCATAGAGATTTGTTCCCACTTCCACATGGGAATTTCTGGCTGTTGAAGCAACCCTGATGGTTTCTGGTATTCAGCCTTTACCTTCGAACACGTCAGGCACTTACTGACATACGTCGCGATGGCGCCTTTAAGATTGGGCCACCAATACAGCGCTTTAACATCTTGGTACATCTTGTCTGCGCCAGGATGTACGGAATACCGCGTCTTGTGAGCCTCGTTTAATACTTGCTCGCGCAATCCTCCCTTGAGAGGGACCCATATGCGGTTAGCGAAATATAGATTGCCGTTCTTAAGTTCCAAATTCTTAATCATACCCCCAAGGGATTCGTTTTTAGCAAACTCTGGTTTCAAAGCTTCTTGCTGAGCGTCTCGGATGCGGGTAGAGAGATCTGCGTGAATGGTCAACCTTAGAGCCTTGACTCGTAGCGTTTTTATTCGCTCCTTCCTACTTAGCGCGTCTGCTACCACATTCGCCTTTCCAGGGTGGTACTTTATTTCACAATCATAATCGTTCAACAATTCAACCCATCTTCGTTGCCTCATGTTTAAATCCTTTTGATCAAATATATGTTGAAGGCTCTTGTGATCCGTAAAGATTACACACTTTGTACCATAGAGGTAATGGCGCCAAATCTTTAGCGCGAAGACAACCGCTCCAAGTTCCAGATCATGCGTTGCGTAGTTCTTCTCATTGGTCTTGAGTTGGCGCGAGGCATACGCTATGACTTTGTCTCGCTGCATAAGGACACATCCGAGTCCCTGATGTGAAGCGTCACAGTAAACGACGATGTCGTTCGTCCCTTCGGGCAGAGACAAAATTGGCGCACTACATAACTTCTGTTTCAACATTTGAAACGCTGCTTCCTGATTTTCGCCCCAAACAAACTTCTTGTCTTTCTGAGTTAGCGCGGTCAGAGGTAGAGCTATCTTGGAGAAGTTCTCAATGAAGCGTCGATAGTAGCCAGCTAGTCCTAGGAATTGCCTCACCTCAGTTGGGGTTTTTGGCGCTTCCCAGTTTTCGATGGCCTTGACTTTGGAAGGATCAACGTGTATTCCTTTCTCGTTTACAACGTGACCGAGAAAATGAACTTCTCTAAGCCAAAACTCGCACTTGGAAAACTTCGCATACAACTTTTCTTTCCTTAACAATTCCAAAATCAATCTCAGGTGTTGCTCATGCTCGGCCTTGGTCCGAGAGTAAATCAGAATATCATCTATAAACACAATCACAAACTTGTCCAAGTATGGTTTGCATACGCGGTTCATCAGATCCATGAATACAGCCGGCGCATTAGTTAGCCCGAAAGGCATCACTAAGAACTCATAATGGCCGTATCTAGTTCGGAAGGCTGTTTTCGGCACATCTTCCTCATGGACCCTAAGTTGGTGGTATCCTGACCGTAGATCTATCTTCGAATAATAACTGGATCCCTGCAACTGGTCAAATAAGTCGTCAATCCTCGGTAAGGGGTACCGATTTTTGACAGTCAGCTTATTCAGCTCCCTGTAGTCAATACACATTCTGAACGAACCATCCTTCTTCTTAACAAACAGTACTGGAGCTCCCCAAGGTGAAAAGCTTGGGCGTATGAAACCCTTATCCAATAGTTCCTGTAACTGATTGGATAGCTCTTGCATCTCAGATGGAGCTAGTCGATAAGGCGCTCGAGCTACTGGCGCAGCTCCTGGGACTAAATCAATACGAAATTCTACTTGTCGCGGCTGCGGCAATCCGGGCAAATCTTCAGGAAAAACTTCTGGAAATTCGCGCACTACTGGTAAGTCTTCAATTCTTCGCTCATCTCCTTTCTTCTCTACTACATGCGCCAGGAAGGCGTAGCACCCTTTCCTTAGGCACTTACGCGCCTTTAGGCACGAAATCAGTTTCGTCGCAACTCCCCTTCTTTCCCCTTGAATTACCAAGGTTTCTCCGTTCAACAGTGGGATCCGAACCTGCTTCTCATGGCAAATAACTTCCGCGTGGTTCTCGACTAACCAATCCATACCTACCACAATGTCAAAACTTCCCAAGTCTATTGGCAACAAATTAATATTGAACCCGTGACCTCCCATGACTATTACACATTCTTCAGTTCTTTCGTTCGCGCATAACTGCCTACCATTGGCTAGTTCTATAGTATAAGGCGTGTCTAGCCTACTGGTTGCTAAGCCTAGGGAGTTTTTAAACTCAGCAGATATAAAACTTAGGTCAGCGCCAGTATCAAATAAGACAGATGCAAAATGTCCGTTAAGCAAAAACGTACCGGTTACCACATTCGGCTCTTCTTTAGCTTCGCCTGCGCCGATCACAAAAGCTCTTCCGCGAGCTTGGTTTCCCTTTTGTGGGCAATCCCGACTAAAATGCCCTGGCTTCCCGCATGCGTAGCAGTTGTCGCTTGCTCCAGCTTCTCTGACACGGCAATTCATCGTCTTGTGCCCTGGTCTGCCACATTTGGCGCATTCGATTCTTGCGCATTCACCCTCGTGGTGATACTTGCATTTGTTGCACCATGGGCGAGGCCCGCTGTATCCTTTCCTTGATGGCTCCGCGGCTTGGATCGCGTAAGCCCTTACGCTCTCCTGCTTCTTGAACGGTGGCTGCTTGGAGTCGGACCCTCGGTGGTGAGAGTTCCACTTCCTCTTGGGATCAGAGGTTCGCTGCTCGATTCCGCGCGTAGTTAACATACCCGCACGGACCGTATCCCTTGTAAGGGTGATGGCCCGCGCTACCCGCCTCATCAAAAGTTGGAGGCGCTGCGGCGTTGAGCGGAACCCTAACAACAGGAGGTAACCCAAAAATATACCTCTCGATCTTCTTTTCCTCCGTGTTTGCCATGTCTGGCACCAACTGGCAAAGCTCGTTGAACCGGTTGTTGTAGGCGTCGATATCCGTTCCTACCATGGTGTGGTTCCAGAATTCCTGTTGTAGGTTCTGAATTTCTGCGCGAGAGCAGAACTTTCTCATCAACATTTCCTTCAGTTCCTCCCAGGTCTTGTGGAGAGCAACTTCTCGCCCCAAGGTTTTCGTTTGAAGCTTCCACCAAGACGAAGCTGCTTCTTGGAACATGCAGGTCGCGTAAAGGACCTTCTGGTTCTCACTACATCCGCTAATGGAGAGAACTGTCTCCATCTTGTCAATCCAGTTGTAGAGCCCAATGGCCCCTTCGGTACCCTTGAATGGCCAAGGCTTACAGGCCATGAATGTCTTGTAGGAGCATCCTTTGTCCAAGGCTCCTGATTCGGGTTCTGGGGTCTCATTCTGACGACCCTGACTTGATTCGGCCTTGCTGGCCTCATGTGTTGCGATTGCTTGCGCGATTATTTCCGCGAGTTCCTCGGGTGTCATGGTAATTCCTTTGGCTTTAGTTGGAGGCATTCTCGCTTTAAAAGAGTGAAAATATATCAAACTTAGCGCATGTACTCTGAGCACATAATGTTATCATTATTTACTACACTGTGTGACCCGTGTTCCTAAGTGTGTGTATAGTTTCTTTTGAAAATATTTTCTTTGAAAAATATTTCATGTGATTCCCCAACGGTTATAGTCTAGGTTAAAACTTCTTTTCCTAGTTCGCTATAACCAGTGCTCTGATACCAATCTGTCACACCCGGCCCTGAGCGGCGGAAACAGCCGGGCGCGCGCGAGTGGGGATTGATAATTAAGCACGGGCCATTGCAAACATTCAAAGATTTTCATTGCGCATGAAAAGTTTAATACAAATACATTACATTGTTTAAAAATTATAAAAACATCCAAGTATAAAAACTGTTGATTTCCACGCCATATCCCCTTGCGCGGCGGGAACAACCACGCGCATCGAAGGGATAGAACTAAAATCTTCCAAAAAGCTAGTTTTAGATGTTCAGCGTGAGGTGCTCTAAGTGTGACTCCATGCGCTACCTAGTTATCTCCTGAAAGACACGTAAAAACATTCGAATCAGTATAAACTGAGTGAGTTCACAAGTTTTAGTAACTTGATAAATCGTATTGCATCATAATCTTGATACAAATCATTCTGAAACATAATTCTGATATCTTCATTAAAACACATGCTTGGTAAAACATAGTTCTATCAACATATTCTGATAAAATCGTTCCGCGGTTTACGCGCGAACATTTCTGGGAACTGTGCTCGTCTATGCAAAGTGGCGCTGCCACTACGAGCTAAAATAAGTAATACCGTCCCGCGGGTTACGCGCGAACGTTTCAGGAAAATGTGCTCGTCCATGCAAAGTGGCGCTGCCACTACGAGCTAATCAATAATTCCGTCCCGCGGGTTACGCGCGGACGTTGTGCCGGAAAACAAGGCGCTCGTCCATGCAAAGAGGTGCGACCCCTACGAGCGGGCTCAAACCCATAGTACTGCCCCATGACCATACTAGGCACTCGTCCATGCAAAGAGGTGCGACCCCTACGAGTGGGTGGATCAAACCAGCAGTCCCTACCCTTAGAGTTCCAATGGTAAAGTGATCACTTACTCGAGTTCTAGCGCACATACATCGAAAACCTTAGATAACCGTTCGCATTGCTCATCATGAAATATAATTTAAACACATAATCGCTTGCATAGCTTGTAAGCATACCATGATAAAACATTATTTAGGTACGTGTCCCTCGCCCCGAAAACAGTTTAAAAATAGTGAAAACAGTGAAAACATAGGGGCTGTGAGACTCACCTGTGGTTCTTGTTAAGGGATTAAATCGAGATTCGGGTTTTCTTGGCGTTGGCCTTGGAATTGAAGGTCTAGAATACGATTAAATAACAAGAAGTATATATATTAAGATCAAGAAATAGGAGAATATAAGGGTTGGAAAGTAGATCTCAAGGTTATATTCTCGGCTTACCTAGTAACAGGATCGGAAATGAAAACAACGGATGCTTGGGAGAGGATTAGTGCAAGTTTGCAGTTCTTTGAAGTGTGTTTTGGGTGATAATTTAGGTTACATATTTATAGGCAAACTCAAGGGAACAAAATCCCTTGCTTTAGGGGATTGAAATCTTTTCATATCTAGGGGTAATGATGATAAAGTATGGAAATTATTATTATTTATTTAAGAGTGGAGTAGTGGATAAAAGATTTTGATTTGATTTGGTCAGGACATGCAGGTCTGGGGTTGGTGAGAATAGGGTGGCTGACAGTTGACTTTTCGTGTTACAGTGTGCTTTTTCAGGTACTTTTGTTAGTGTACAGTAAAAAGTGGAAAATCTCTGAAACACGCTACTGTTTCCTTTTGGGCGGGAGTAATCTCCTTACAACTGGAGAATAGACTAAGTGTTCTGCGCGTATTACTTTGTGCGCATAGCTTTCTGCGTGAAGGACATTTCTTTGCTGCGGGTAGGTGCGTAACCTTCTCGCAGTTAGGACATTGAGTTTCATTTGTAGATTCTCCAGGTGGTCTTGGTATTTCAACATAGTGATCAGTTATGTTGAAGTCAATTCCATCTTGGAGCTTCAGACAAACTAGCTCTCAATGTTCCCGCCATGCGGGGAGGTTAGTTCCCTTCCGCACGCGCATAAACGATTTAGGATGCACCCGCCTTAGCATCATGCGTGACGGTCAACCCATTAGACATCATAACGTTAAGGTACATGAAAACATAAAGCCAAAACATTCGCGCATGGCGCATATAACATACGCCCACGCTGGTTCTTAACATGGCGCGCTCGCGCAGGGCGCACATAACAAATGCACGCGCTGACTAACATGGCGCGCTCGCGCAGGGCGCACATAACAAATGCACGCGCTGACTAACATGGCGCGCTCGCGCAGGGCGCACATAACAAATGCACGCGCTGACTAACATGGCGCGCTCGATATTTACAATCACCTAATTATTAGGTTGATTACTTAGTTTATAGGATTGAGAAATTTACCGGGTGTCACAAACTTGCTTCAACGTATGCGACGGTTTTACCTTAAAAACAAGCTTCATCCAGCCGGTTCTCAGATCAATATCATCAAAGTACTTCTGATTAGGAACCTGAGGTTTTGTAGGTTCCCTGGACGGATCACACGAGATATCCCGATATACACAGGTGCGGAATCCCTGTGTAGATCGTTACGGACGTAGAACACAAGCACACGAACACACGAATACGATACGAACAAAACTCACGTTATATTAATAACCCAACACGTGATACTTACAGACTCTCGACCTCACGTCACTTGACTCACTGAATTACACGTAACTCGAACCACTAAAAACCAACACGTAAACAGTAACCGTAACCTATATAAATACACGACAACTTCGCCTCAGGCGAAGTTGTCCATAACTTCGCTCGTTCAACAAGTTCGCCTAGGCGAACTTGTCAACAACTTCGCTTTAAACAATCAAATACATAAACAATATTACAGACTCGATTACAGACATTAGACATATGAACTACTGACATTTATGCACCAACAGACTCCCCCTTGGCAGTAGCTTCATATCTTAATCTTTCAGCCCTTGTCTCGTAATCCTGTATCTTCAAGCGTGCACTCCTTCTCTAACACATACCGACACAACTCGTTGATACTTTCTTGCTTCGTCCTTCCAAGCTGGAATATAAAAGATCTTTTTCTCGTTAAGCACCTTCAGATCAGCTTGCGATAAGTTAACAAGATGCATCGGATCGTAAACTCTAAGGATCTCTTGTTCATCCTCATCTTCCATCACTGCCTCTGCTGTCTCACAATCAACGAACCACCACTTTAGGTCTTTGAGCACATCCTTGGGCATAAGCTTCATCGGTACTTCTTTAAGGCACCGGATTGGTTTATACTTCATAACCATCCAAGGCTTTCCATCAGCTCTCAAACCTCTATCCTTGTCTTCAACAAGTTTCCCTTTCTGTGGTTTCAGCAGCTCAAACTTCTTTTCCTTTATGCTCTCTTTCCATACGATTTTCCCTATGACTCTAGCCATATTATCTTCACTTCGATTTATCAATCCCAATCTGGCTAAGTCTTTAACCTCGCACTCAGGCAGTGTGTTTAACGATCTCAACATTCTTCTGAGGTACTGAATTCCATCATATCGTTTAATGACGAAGAGCCGCAACTGCTCATCATAAATCCAGCATATAATCCCTTTCTTTGCTTCAGCATATCCCTTAATATTGTAACTCTTTCTGAACATGGTAGGGACTGCCGGTTTCTTTGTTTTGACGAACCATTGAGCATATCCTTCCTTCCACCTCGGCTGCTCTTCCCATTCAGTATCTTCAACTGCCGTCTGATCACCTACATCGGCCTTCTCAACCTCTGGAATGTCATGTTCGACGTTTTCCTCTACTATCTCTCCTTCCTCAATCTCACTCTCAATCTCAATCTGCTCACCGATCTTCTCAATCACATCACTCGGCAGCACATCTTTATCAAACAACACATCGTCGCTGAAAATATCATCGTCAAGTTCTTTCAACGCATCAATCACGTCATCCTCCACCAACACCACATCATCACCACCAGCCGCGTCGGTAGACTCCCCCTCAGCTGTGGAAGTACCAAGAGCTTGAGAAGTTCTTGGCAGCTCACCACCTGCATCTTTCGATGCATTGGGATCATCGTCTCGGTCATTTCTTCTTTTCGTCCTGAGCTCGTCGCCCTTACAGCTCATCTCCCCCTGAGATGCCAAGAACTCCTTCAAGGCATCTATAATTTTCCCATGCTCAACCAGGAGGGATGACTGTAGTTGATTTGCTTCCACTAGGCGTTGAATAGTCTTCGATTGCTCTGCCACGATCCGCTCTAGTGAAGCTATTCTCTCTGAGTCTGACATAGGCGTAGGCGAGACATCAGAAGCAGGCGTAACCGCAGGTGGTACCATACCTGATAACCCTGCAGTAGTGACGACCGTTGACTCTACAAATCGTGCAGCTACCACCGACTGAGTAAGCGTTGGAGGTGGTAGAGACACGATCTCCGAAGTCGACGTCTGGATAGCAGTGGTGGATGGAATGCCAGCCGATGATGTAGCCACCACGGGAACATCCGCAGCGCTTGTACTTGTAACCTGTACAGAAGTAGGAACGATAGACATACCAGACAGTGCGGCCGGAGCAAAACGTACCATCCTTGAAGTCTCTCCAGTTCCCATGCCAGCACCTGTCCTTTCCCGTCTTGATCTTCCTATCAGCTTATGTATATCTTCTTCCTCTTCTGACTCATCATCATTCTCCGTTCTCTTTCTCTTCCCAACCGTTCTCTCTCGAGACACCATCAACCGTCTCCCCTCATTCATAATCTCATCCAAATCTGAGTCAGCAATCGATGTAGCTGCTCTAGTAGCACTCACACCCAAACCTTGTGCAGCAGAGACCTGCACCTCTTCAACTTGTTCCATATCAAAATAACATTGACCTCCAAAGACAGCGTCAAGATCTATATCCTCTGCAGCCGACACAACAGGCACAGCAGGTGGAGCTTGAGTTGCTCTTGCCTGTCGCGGTTGAGGATCTCTGAACTCGTCCCCACCAGCAGGAACATACTCTGGGTTAATTAAAAACCCAAACAGTGGAGTATGCCTGGGACGACGTTCAGGGTTGCTCCTCGCACTTGAAGTGCGGCATTGAGCAAAGATACGTTTGCTCACAGATTCCACGTATCTTATCGGTCTACGCTGAGGTAGATTCGGAGCCACATGGTTCAATATCATCTGTATAAAACGTGGGTACATAATGAACCGCTCCCAAGACATCGCCCTTCGCTGTCTGTCTATCTCGTAAAAGACCATCTGACTGAAACTGTAGCGTTTGTTGTAAGTCAGTGCAGTCATTGCAGACTGCATGGTCGCACCCATACCATCCGTGCCCGCCTTCCTTCCTGACATGCAAACTATCATGACGTGCATAAGGAAGCGCCACTGTCCAAGCAGAAAACCCTTCCGCCTCTGTGAATCGCCTAATGGACCAGAATAGCCCATTCGGAGAAACGCTCCATCACGAAACGGAGCCACAAACTCAGTTGGGTCGTCCCTCGTCTCTTCTCCAAACCGTAACGCCACCCGGATCTGTTCAGAATTGAACTGAACCTCTTGATTGTTCACCGTCGCTCGCATGACCGGGGGCTCAACACGACAGTCGTATTCGACCGTCTGCCAGAAGTCTTCGATATTTGGTAGAGATATCGGCAGAGTGTTCGTGATAGCATGAAAAATCCTCGAGCGTAGGAGAAAAGTTATGATATCGCGGTAATCGTCCACACCGCTCGCCTCCGGGTCAAGGGTGATGTACATATTGTGACGCGGGAAAAATTGACGTTGGTTATCACCATCGTCTCCTCCTGCACCTCCAGCACCAACTACTGCAGCCATATCTGCAACAAACGAACCAAGTTAGATAAACGTTAAGGAATAACACAAGTTCGCTGGTTACCATGAGCGAAGTTGTGATAAACTCTGTATAGGCGAAGTTAAAGATGAGGCGAAGTTGGGAACAACTTCGCTTCAGCTTTAAGTTCGTCTAATTAACATTAAGTAAAAATGATCCAGGCGAAGTTAATGTTAACTTCGCCTTATCTCAACATCGCCTCAGGCGAATTTAAGTTTCAGGCGAAGTTACGGATAACTTCGCCTCAGGCGAACTTAAGCTTCGGGCGAAGTTACGGATAACTTCGCCTCAGGCGAACTTAAGTTTCAGGCGAAGTTACGGATAACTTCGCCTAAACCCTAACTTCGCCTGAATCTGAATCGGCGACAGTGAGGTTAATGCAAACATCGAAAATCCGATGTTTCGGCTAGTTTAGACGATTAAGTACTCTTAAACACAAGTTTTAAGGACATGTTGACGATCAGTATGTTTATTAACACGTAACAACAAGTTTTGAAAATCGGTTGAATGTCCGACGATTCGAGGTTAATAACCGGGTTGAAACGACCCTTGATTAGCATGAAAGAACTTGTAATATATGATTAAACGACATCTCGAACCTTTGAATCTGAGTGGAATCTGGGAAAAAAGAACAAGGATACGGAATAAACGATAAGTTCGCCGGATAACTAGGATAATGTAAGTTCGCTGATTGAAAATAAGGACCAGATTTGACGTTAAGTATCCCTTATATAGGGGATCTGTTGTACAGGCGAAGTTACAGATAACTTCGCCTAAGCGAAGTTATCCACAACTTCGCCTGTTCAATAACATCGCCTAAAATTTCAAAATTTAACCCTTAAAATGTTAACAGTTATCAATTAAGTTATAAATTTTCCTTTAAGAAATAAATAACATGATCAATTCTAAGTAACCAGTTAAAAAATCATAAAACTATCTAAGTACAAAAACTTAAAAAATTTAACGTATAAGGGATCAAATTTCAGTCTCGATAGGGACTGCTACGTTTTAGAAAAGATCCGAACAGGAATCATACTAATTTCGTGACTGTCACATAGATCCGTGTTTAGCTGTATTATGACAGATAGAGACAGGTTGTAAGCAGGTATAACTTAAAGTGGTTTTCATCGTTTCAGTGATACGAGTTAGTTTCGATTAAGTCTCAAAATTTAAGTGGGCAACAACTCAGAAATATTGATGCCTCCTATCTATCCTCAAAGCGTATTTGGCTTTCCCCAAGTCACCCCGAATTGACCTTGACCCATAGTGTCTGATTAAACTTGTAAGTACTCTTCTTCTGGTTCCCGTTCTTCTTCTTACTCTAAGATTGAGAAGTCTTGATATTTTGTCATCTCTAAAATGTTTCAATAACTCCAAATATATATATATATATATATATATATATATATATTTTTTATTTTTTTTTGTTTAATAAACATAGACTTCAAAGTAGAAATTAACTGCAAGTCCCGAATCTGGATCACTGCAGTATCTTGAGACGCTATCTTCACGGGAATCAGAACACACATGGGCTCGTGTATGACTGGGTAATCGCTTTTCTGCCTATCATTCGGAAAGATATATATGAAGACATGCAAAACTCTTAAGGAATTTCCACGTAAAATCAAGTAGATTTAGTTTGTATCACGTCTACTTTTACGCACCATAAAAAGTTACCATGACATACAATGATTGTCCTAAAGCCTTTTAAGCCTAATAACTTCACTAGTTAAGCACACAGAATCAGTATATCTATCATTTTCCAAGGTTGGATCAATTTTCTGTTAAACATAGCTAACGAACTTCTTACGAAGTAACAGACTTGAAAAATAATTTCATTTCCCATTTCTTTCAAAATTTTAACATTAATCGCCCCGACCAAAACAAAGTCTTCGGGTAAACGGCTATCCCGAAGATCCAATGGATCAGCTGGACCGACCACATAATAGTATGTGTCCTTTTAACTAAGTATGTTCGACTAATTTTAAGCGAAAGAATGAAAAACTCATCATAAACCGCCCCGGTCACTATCAGTAATCTGGTTAATGGCTATCCTCAAAATCTACAAGTAGAAAATGAGGACCAAAACATATCCGAAGACAAGTCCTTCAAACTGATGTAACCGACATATTTTTTAAGCGATTAGTGACGTTTTTTTTTTCTTTTTTTTTTTTTTTTTAAATTAACATAAGAAAAGCATGGTTACTCGGGATTGATCATCCCATTCAGTTCAATAAGGTTTTGAAATCTGGATTTGTCAAACGCTTTAGTATATAAATCAGCGAAATTATCAAGCGTATCCACCTTTTCAAGCATTATCAGTTTCTTCTCAGCACAATCCCGTATGAAATGATGACGTGTGTCAATGTGTTTAGTTTTACTATGTTTCACGGGATTGTTAGTTACCGAGATAGCAGCTGTGTTATCAATGCAAATAGGAGTAAGTAAGAAATTCAGACCATAGTCGCGCAACTGTTGTTGAATCTAAAGAACCTGAGAGCAGCAGTTGGATGCTGCCATGTATTCTGCCTCACAGGTTGAAATTGCGACTGAAGTCTGCTTCTTGCATTGCCACGACACCAATCTGCCACCAAGAAACTGACATCCTCCTGTTGTTGACTTCCGACTCTGATTGCACCCTCCATAATCAGAATCTGTGTAAGCGACCAGCTCCAAGTCTCCTCCTCTCGGGTACCACAACCCCAGCTTCGGCTTGCCCTTGAGATACCGCAGTATCCTCTTTGCACCTTTCAAATGAGATTCTTTTGGATTTGCCTGAAAACGTGCACAAAGACAAACAACAAACATTATATCAGGCCTAGATGCAGTTAAGTACATTAAAGAACCTATTATTGCCCGATATTGAGTTGGGTCCACATCTGCATCACCGTCTACTTCAGCACCCAATTTGTGATTGACGCAGATTGGAGTATCATATGGAGAACTGTCCTCCATCTTGAAGCGCTTGAGCACATCATGAACATACTTCGTCTGATGAATGAACATCCCATCCTTCCTCTGATCAACCTGCAATCCTAGAAAGAAAGTTAGTTCACCCATAGCACTCATTTCAAACCTTTTCTTCATGACGGCTTCAAACTCCTGACACATGGAGACTTTTGACGCAGCAAATATAATGTCATCCACGTAGACTTGTACCAGTAGGAGGTCGCTTCCATCTCTTTTGAAGAACAACGTGCTATCAATTTTCCCTCTTTCAAAACCATTCTCGAGCAAGTAATCCGATAAAGTTGCATACCAGGCACGAGGTGCCTGATGTAATCCATACAACGCCTTGCTCAACCTGTACACGTGATCTGGAAAGTCTGGGTCAGGAAAACCCGGAGGTTGCTCAACATACACAACCTCATCAACTTTCCCATTAAAAAACGCACTCTTCACATCTAGCTGAAACACCTTCATCTTTTCATAAGCAGCAAACGCTAAAAACAATCTTATGGCTTCCAACCTTGCGACAGGAGCGAACACTTCGTTATAATCAATCCCCTCTTGTTGATTAAAACCTTTAACGACTAGCCTCGCCTTGTTTCTTATAATAATCCCCTTATCATCTCTCTTGCACTTAAACACCCATTTTGTGCCTATCGCATGCACATTCTTTGGTTTTTCAACCAAAGTCCAAACTTCCATCTTCTCGAATTGAGCCAACTCTTCTTGCATGGCTTCGACCCACGAGCTGTCCTTTAAAGCCATTTGATAATTCTTCGGTTCAATCTGGCTTATAAAGCAGGTATACAAGCATTCATTGATTATTCCTGTCTCCTTAATGCTTGTATAAACACAGGTATGTTCATTCAAGCTACTTCTCGTTTGTACACCTGAGGACACATCACCAATCACATTATCCAAAGGGTGATCTTTATGAATTCTCGTGGTCGGAACAGAACCGACATGCAAATTATCTTCCAAATTAGAAGAGAACTCGTCAATGGTTGTTTCTGGCTGAGAGTGAAAAGGATTGATAAATTCTTCTTCAGTTGAGGCAGCAGGGGTACCGATAGTGTTTGATGAGGAAGGTTGACATTTATCAATCAGCTGTCTTTGCAATAGATTTTCTTCCTCATCAAGTATCATCTTCGTCGCAGCTCTTTCTTCTTCTTCAGAAATTTCCAAATCCAGTATGTTAAACGACTTAAAAAGCTTAACATAGTCGAAAAGCTCAGCAGGTCCATTGCTAGGTTTTGGCGGTCATTAACTTGTGATGTCGGTGTTACACACCACCTCCACCTTGCAGGTCGAAGTATTGAAGACACGTCTGTTGGGAGTACCAACAACATAACCGACTAATATTCCTTCATCGGCTACTTCGCCAAATTTAGAATTTGTCTTCAAGATCGAACAAGGGGACCCGAATGGTTCAAGACCACTCAAGTTGGGCTTCCTTCCATGCATAAGCTCGTAACACGTTTTACCAAGTCTCTTAACGGTTAACACTCTATTCAGAACATAGCAGGCTGTAGCAACTGCTTCAGCCCAGAACATCACAGGAAGCTTCGAATCTGCCAGCATAGTTCTGGCTCCTTCAATTAAAGTTCGGTTCTTCCTTTCAGCCACTCCATTCTGTTGCAGAGTATACGGAGCGCTGTATTGATGTTCAATTCCTTTCTGAAGACAGAAGATCTCCATTTCAAAATTCTTGAACTCCGTCCCATTGTCACTTCTGATGAACTTAACTGTTTTACTCATGACGTTCTCAACTTTGGTAATCAAATTCTTCACCATTTGAGCCGTCTCATCTTTCGATTTCAGAAAATATACCCACGAATATCGCGAGTAGTCATCAGTGATCACCAAGCAGTAAGAAGTACCTCCTAGACTTTTTACATTCACGGGACCGAAGAGATCCATGTGAAGCAGTTCTAGAGTACTGGCAATAGAGTTGACCTTCTTGGTGAGATGGGATTTCTTGTGTTGCTTTCCCTTCTTGCATGCAATACATTTGTCTTCAAAGTTAAAACTTTTCAAGGGAACGCCCATCACAAGTCCATTCCTGACAATGTGGTTCATCTTCCGAAGATGAATGTGCCCCATCCTCCTGTGCCATAGTTCGGATTCCGATTCGCTTGCTTTCGTCATTAAACATGATTCTTCCGTGGCCATTTCAGTAGACCTCATATCCATCACATAAGTATTTGTATCACGTGGAGCTTTCATCACTATCCACTCGTCTGGTATCTGAAAACCAGGCTTCAACACGATCGCCTCATTCTTCGTGAAATGAACAGTGTACTCCTTATCACAAATCTGCGACACACTCAGCAGATTGTGCTTCAACTCTTCTACAAAGTTCACATTCTCAAGAGTTGTTTTCCCATTGGACACCGTTCCTTTTCCAGTAATTCTTCCTCCACTTTCACCAGCAAAGCTAACTCTCGCTCCTTGAATAGGTTTTAAGTCGTGCAACAAGTATTTGTTACCCGTCATGTGCCGGGAACAGCCGCTATCTACAATCCAAAGACTGTGGGCAGCCCTGTTCAACTGTTCCTGCACAATAAAGCAAAGGATTAGAATCTAGGGACCCAAGACCAATTGGTCTTGGATCTATACATCCCGTACTTCTGCTTTCCAAAGTTAGCATCTGGATAATTCCTGTCAGTCCTATTAGGAAAGCTCCTTGGAGATTGAGTGTGAGGCCTTCCAAACCTATGTACATTGAAAGTATTATATCTTGAGGTTTGGTTAGTAGCATTGTTAAACTGAGGTTTGTTTCTGTGAAAACCTGAATTAGTTACACTTCGGAACTTTGAAGGGTTTTCATTTTTAGCAGTGTTAAAATTAACATTTGGCTTACGCTCAGTTTTAATAGGCCTCACACCTCTGAATTTCGGCGTCAGAGGGCAATCTGCAACAAGATGTCCTAACTTATTACACCTAAAACAACACCTATGCTCCAATTTCTTTTCAAAGGTTGTTTTGGATGTCGAGGCTGTGTTACCGGCCGTTCGTCTCACATATGGTGGGACGTACGGGTTGAGTGGAGTACTCTTTTTATAGGTTTTATCTTTTTCTCCATCAGTGGGTAACACTACCTTCTCTTTTGTCTTACCCGATTCGGACAACTTATCCGAATCTGATGAGACTGGACTCGTAACAGAAATTTTCACACTTGAAACAGGCGAACTCGTTTCGCCACTACTAACACTTGGTTCTTTACTCGTAACCTTGATAGGAACTGTCTGAGGAACTTCAAAATCAACAGATTTCTGAACACTAGGGTTAAAAGTGTAATTTTGGTTATACGGTGGTGGAACCTCGTGATAACCAATTCCTCCCCTCTTCGTAGAGGTACCTTGATTACTAACAAGGTGATCAAGAATAGCTGAGGAATTTCTGAACTGTTCAAGTTTTCGGTTTAGTTCCACCACTTTCACCTGGTGGTCAGCAATCTGCTTTTCTCGTTCAGCAATTAGTTTAGTCTTTTCTTCTAAAACCTCATAACTTAGATCAATTACTTCAATTTTTTCAGCAAGTTTTGTTTTTAAGCTTTTAACATCTTTTTCACACGCTTTTATTTTAACTTTGTAACTGTTTTCTCTTGCTTTCATAAAGTGATGATCTTCTTTAAGAGTTTTAAATTCAGCATCTAAACGAACATACTGATCAGTTATGGTAGCAAGTTGCTCAGACAAATTCTCACATTTAGTACAAATAGATTTAGAACTTACCTCGGAGAGTTGATCCTTGCTATCTGTCATGAAAGCTTTTTCCTTACCAGTAGCTTTCTCTTCTCCGGTAATCTTCTCACGTTCTTCATTCTCAACCTTAGCCATATTTGCCTGTTCACTAGTTTCATTCGAATGCAGGTTCCAGTTGTATTCACCTGCTTCTCTGGACATCATGGCATTGACTTCTTTACTACTCCCAGTGTGCTGTGCAGACCGGCCATGACCACGTTCAACTCGCTCGTTTCTGCACTCTTTGGCAAAGTGCCCGTTTTGTTGACAGTTATAGCACCTCACCTTAGACTTGTCGAACCCTGGCCTGCCACCAACAAACTTTCTCCCCGTCTTTCTCATAAACTTCTTCACTCTCCTCACTATCATGGCCATCTGCCATTGTAAATCCATTTCCTCCAGATCATCAGCATCGATCTGGTCATAGTCTTCATCCAGCATCGCTGGATCAACAACCTTTCCTTGAATATAGTTTTCATATGAAGCAATAAACGAAGCATAGAGGCCAAACTGCTCTTCAGCAGATTTGACGCTCATTGGCATCTTAGAGTAATTATTGCTTGAGGAACTTGAAGATCCACTACTTTTGCTTGCTGTCTGTTGAGTACCACTTGATCCACCCGCAACAAAGCAAACATCCCCATTTGAGTTTACTGACACATGCCCCTCCTGTGAAGACTTGGCACCCGACTCGCTCTTCGAGTAGTAGGCGGCAGAATCAGTCTTTGAACTTGAATTGGAGTTTACTTTAGCACCGTACATGCCTGGATCTTGAACCTGATCCATATATGTTTCTTTTCTTACCATATTAAGCTCAAAAGTTCTGAGCTTGTTGACAGTGGTTTCAAGATCATAAGTAGGGAAGTCCTTGTCTTCCCTCATCAGTACAGTATACATCTTCCATTTTGGTGGGAGAGCATCGAGAAGTTTTTCCACAATCTCTTCTTCTCGGTATGAAATGGAGTAGTTACTCAATTCAGTCATTAGATGATAATATCGAGTGATAATGTCATCCAGAGATTCGTTCTTTAAGTACTTAAAGACTGAAAATTGAGTCTTGAGCAACTTTATCTTTGAAGCCCGAATACCTACATTCCCTTCAAATCTGCTCTCAAGAGCTTCCCAAAGCTCTCTAGCTGATGTATACTTTCTAAACGTATGGAGGATCTCCTGTGGAAGAGCCATTGTGATTGCAGCATGAGCCTTGCTCTCGGCTTCATACATCTTTTTCTCCTCCTCTTCCATTTTACTGTATTTCTTGATTTGGTCTCGACCCTCAAACTCCATGATTGGTGGAATATATCCATCTTGGATGCATACCCACATTTTCGCATCCTGGTACTTAACGTATTGTATGAACCGATCCTTCCACGCGACAAAATCGGTTCCCTTCAGCAACCTTGGGGCCTTTGTAGCTGACCCCGCTTCAACTTCCATCTTTACAAGCTCCGAAATGTTGATCGACGACATTCTTCTTGAAGACTAAAAAACCCGAAAATTTCTGAGTAGGCGAAGTTAAAAAAAATTTCCTCTGAACAGTACTATAGGCGAAGTTAAGGATAACTTCGCTTAAGTAATAACTTCTCTGGATCTTTCTTAAATTCGCGTGACTGGCGAAGTTGAGAATAACTTCGCTTAGGGTAAGCGAACTTAGAAAGTAGGCGAACTTGAAGAAAACTTCGCTGAGCTAGGCGAACTTGAGGAGAACTTCGCTGAGTTAGGCGAAGTTGAGGAGGTAGGCGAAGTTGTAAATAACTTCGCTTCTCCTTATATCTTCGCTGAAACCCTACGTATCCTGACGGCAACTTCGCCTGATGAACAGCAACTTCGCCTGACGAACTTAAACTTTCTGCAGATTTGAAAATCGGATTTTAACGACGTTTTTGACAGTTTAAAGGCTTGAACACACTGGTAGGAGGCTAGAATGAGCAAAAACACCAAAAACTTGTCCCGTGAATAGTCGAAACGGGACGAATTCTACACCCGCGTGAATATCCCGAACCACACAATCGAGCAAAAGCTCTGATACCAATTGTAGGTTCCCTGGACGGATCACACGAGATATCCCGATATACACAGGTGCGGAATCCCTGTGTAGATCGTTACGAACGTAGAACACAAGCACACGAACACACGAATACGATACGAACAAAACTCACGTTATATTAATAACCCAACACGTGATACTTACAGACTCTCGACCTCACGTCACTTGACTCACTGAATTACACGTAACTCGAACCACTGAAAACCAACACGTAAACAGTAACCGTAACCTATATAAATACACGACAACTTCGCCTCAGGCGAAGTAGTCCATAATTTCGCCTCAGGCGAAGTTGTCCATAACTTCGCTCGTTCAACAAGTTCGCCTAGGTGAACTTGTCAACAACTTCGCTTGGTTAACAAGTTCGCCTAGGCGAACTTGTCAACAACTTCGCTTTAAACAATCAAATACATAAACAATATTACAGACTCGATTACAGACATTAGACATATGAACTACTGACATTTATGCACCAACAGGTTTGAAAAAGTTTAAATCCATGACATACCTCATATAATAAATTCCTTTATAACCAATCCACCATTTGGCTTCCACCACGATTCGCGAATGGTCTGTATGCAAGTGTACACACATCCCATATTGGGAAAGTAAGAACATCAACAATATGTTGAAAACATTGAATGTCGTGTACCAACTTGAAAATACAAACCTTCAACTCAAAATCGTATAGCCATTATACTATATATCCCTTCACTGTCTTTGAAGCTTTATACTTTTTCATCTGATGAGCAGTAGCACGAGCTTTCATATGCTTGTCATCTTCTTGCTCAACATACCTTAGAATATCAATAAGCTTGGATAAACACACTTTATTGTGTTTGAACATCACCTCGAATACATTATCAACAGAATCCTTCGATCCAGACCCAACTTCACTTATTTTATCTTTCTCTTTCTTCTTATTCAGGCGTTCTTTAGCCGCTTTACATGTTCAGTAGTAAAGAATGGAACTCCTTCATCTATATTCGAACGAGTATACATATTTGGGTATTTCTCGATTTTACATCTTCAACCTCCACCCCATCATAGTTAAAGGACGTATTCCCAATCGGAATATGCGTTTTAAAACGAACCTCCTGATCATCCAAAATCTCCACATCCTCTTCATTATCCAACTCATCTATCTTTTCATCATTCAAACCCAACATCAACACGATTTGTTCTTTCGATAACGAATAATCATCAAACTCACATTCCTCTATTTTATCCTCTTTCACCATACTCATCACAACACCTTTTGGTTATTCATAATTAATATCATATTATCCTTTACAGACTCTATCGGCTGCACATTAGTAGTATCAATATAAACTACTAACTGCTTGTCAGATCCTTCAACTCCAACACTACTACCAGATGCACCAACACTTGGTTGCTGCTCACCACTACTCGCACCTACCTCGGGGTCTCTGTCATCATCATTCACCTTCAGTTTCTTTAACATATCTTCTTTTCATGTGAACTGAAGATGATCTCGACCTGTTTCTCAAGTACTTATCAAACATGTAATGCGACTTATCGAGGTCACCCTAGTACTTCAAACGCTTGAACAATCCTTTGATAAGCTCCATATCTAATTCACAACGGTCATCTACAGTATTAAGAAACTGTAGTACCTTGCATATAACCTAGACATCATTAATTGTGTTCTCATTCTGGGTGGAACACTGTATGAATGAAAACGTGGTTGATCAAGTCAGTAATGAATTTGTACAAGGTACAATAGTGATCAAGTTTAATGACTTATAATGGGTTCGCTTATAAAGCAATTTAATATTCACATTTGTGAATACCCGAATGATAAATAGCATAAAGACTCAATGGTGTCCAAAAATTTGAAGCATCCCATCAATACATGATTTATGGCCACAAGGCCATACACCGTTGCTAATCCAGTTACTACCAGAAGCTTAAAACATTTCAAGATTTTGATTTTCGTGATCATACTGAGACATAAGGCTTGAGTATGACAAACTACTACATTTCTGCCTTCATCACCAAGACTTTTTAAGAGACTAACACCTCTTTCAATTTGGCAACATTATGTTTATATCACATACTCTACAATTAAGCACACAGTCCTTTATCCCTATGTTCATATAGAAATTTAGATTATAGATAATCAATGTACTGTTATTTTTCCTTTTTGCTTCAAAACTCATTTTTGAGTAGCACATTTTTTAATGTTTTTGAATTTCAAAAAATATGAATGTTTTTGGATTTTATCTGTGCAAACAGAAAGCACAATATTTTTGTATTTTTCCCATTATTCTCCCCCCTAAACACAAAAAATATTAAAGAAAGAAAAACAACGAATAAAACTATTAAAAAAAACATAAAAATGATTACCCAAGCGTTGGGATATTAGCAAATGGTTTTGAACCATTTAAACCAAGAAAAAAATTGAATCTCGTTTTATCGATTAATTTTTTCATAGAAATCACGAATAAAACGATAACGAAATTCAATATGTTTCGTTTTAGAGTGGTGCATGAGGTTCATCGTTCTGCATATGGAAGCAGAGTTATCAATAATAATAGGAGTAGTAAGAAACTTCAAACCGTAATCACGCAAATGTTGTTGGATCCATAAAACCTGTGAACAGCAACTCGAGGCTTTAGCGGTTGAAGTGGAGACCGTTGTCTGCTTCTTACACTACCAGGAATTAACAATTCGTGCGTCGTTGACTTGAAGTTGATCTTGCATCCTCCATTGTCGGGATCTGAGAAAGCGGTAATATCGATATTATCATCCTTGGGATACCGTAACCCGATGTCAGGATTACCCCTTAGATAGTGAAAGATACACTTTACAGCCACCAGATGAGTCACTCAGGGACTCGCTTGATACCTGGCACAAAGATAAACAACAAAAATTGTATTAGGACACGATATAGTTAAATACAATAATAAACCAATCATCGCTCTGTAAAAGTTTGGATCAACGGTATCCTCCAATTTGTCCGGTGACAAATTGTGATCCACGGGAAGCGAAGTAGAAGAGATTTTTTCGTTAGTTATCTTGAATCGGCTCAAGACATCGTTCACATACTTTGTCTGATGGATAAAGATCTCATCTTCAGACTGATGAACCTGCAACCCCAAAAAAAACTCATTTCTCCTACCTTGCTCATCTCAAACTTGGTTCGCATCGACTTCTCGAAGTCGTTACATAACATGTCGTTTGTTGAGCCAAATATAATGTCATCGACATAAATATGGACTAGGAGCAAATCTTCTTCGATAGTCTTATAATATAGAGTACAATCATCAGTCCCTCGTTTGAATCCACAATTGATCAAATGGTCAGCAAGTGTGCTATACGAAGCTCTCGGGGCTTGGTGAAGACCATATAGAGCCTTGTTTAAGTGATAAACAAGCTCTGGATAGTCAGGATCATCAAAACAGGAGGCTGCTTCATACACCTCTTCATGAAGTTCCCCATTAAGAAACACACTCTTAACGTTCATTTGATAAACTTTGAAATTCTTAAAGGCTGCGTAGGTTGAAAAAATACGTATAGCCTCCAGTCTTGCAGCATGAGCATATACTTCGGTGTAATCCATGCCTTCTTGCTGATTGAATCCTTGCACAACCAACCGTGCCTTATTTATGACGACAACCCCATGATCATTCTTTTTACACTTAAACACCCATTCTGTCGGGATAGGCTTCTTAACCCATTCCGGTTTATCAATGATATCCCATACACCCAGTCGCGCAAACTTTTGCAACACTTCTTGCATTGCCTCAACCCATGAAGAATCTTGACGTGCCATAGGAACACTTATCGGCTCTACTTGAGATAAAAAGAAAGTGTATAAGGCGATGCTCATGATTCCCGAAGCATGCATGTCAGCATATGCACGCAATACTTTATCTTCACATACATTAACAACCTGTTGTCGCGTACGAACACCATCATGAAGATCACCAATGATATTGTCCTAAGGATGATACGTATTAGTCTGAAGAGTCAGATTCTCAGAAACAACAACATTGTCTTCTAAGTTAGTGATGTTTTCTTTAGCTTCTAACTCATTCACTATTTGAGACGATTCCCCAACAAGTACCTCAGTAACTTCTGGAATTTCAACAAATAAAGTAGAAGAAGAATCTTCAAAACGAGCATCATCTGAAGATACATGAAAATCATCAGATGTCTCCGGTTGATCTTGTACCACATTATCATCATATATAGAAGATCTTGGTATGGAAATCATTTTTTCATCCAAATACGCACGAACCAAGTATTCAGTAGGTACCTCAGCCGATGGAGTAAACGACTTAAATAACTCTTCGTGGTCAAACATCCAATCAGGTCCCTTGCCGACAGGTGGTGTAGTATATCTTTGACAATCAACGTGATAGCATTCCTCTAGACAACCCGAAGAAAGATTAAAAACCTAATTCTTAGGCGAAGCATACCCGAGAAAGTAGCCTTCAATTGCCTTTTCAACGAATTTACCCGCCTCTCGTTTCAACATAGTACATGGATACCCAAATGCTTCGAGGAACTTTAAGTTAGGATTATTGTTGTTGAGTAGCTCATAACTCTTCTTCTTGAGCTTTTTAACCGTTAGAACACGATTAAGCATATAGTAAGCGATCTTCTTAGCTTTGTTCCAGAATTGAACGGGAAGCTTTGAATCCGCCAACATTGTTCTTGCAGCTTCAATCAGTGTTCGATTCTTTCTCTCAGAAACACCATTCTGTTGTGGCACATACGTAGAATTGTATTCTCTATGAATTCCTTTTTGAATACAGAAAAAGTGCAAAACATTGTTCTTAAACTCCGTGCCATTATCACTTCGAAGACGCCTCACTTTATGTTTGTAAAGTGATTCGATCTTAGTGATCAAGTTCTGCACAAGAATCGATGTCTGATCTTTGGAACTCATAAATAAAACCCATGAATACCTTGAATAGGCATCGGTAACAACTAAACAATACCAATCTTCCGCAATACTCAAACGATTCACTGGACCGAATAAATCCATATGAAGACATTCCAAAGGAGTATCAATGGAATTTTGCTTCTTCTGGTGCAACTTCTTCTGTTTACCCTTCTTGCAAGCGACACAGTGATCGGTCAACTTGAAATGTTTTAGTGAAACGCCGTTCACCAAATCATTCACCATTAAGTGTTTCATCTTACGAAAATTAATTTGACCCATACACCTATGCCACAAGATTGAGTCTTTCTCGGTAGCTTTCGAGACAAAACTAGTTTCAACAGGAGGAGAAGACGATATGTTAGAACTCATGTTTAGTACATAAATATCATTAGATCGGGGATATCTCATGACTACAAAGTCTTCAGGAATAACATAATCTGGTTTAAGGATTACACATTCCTTGTTAGTGAATAAGGTGATGAATTTCTTATCACAAATCTGAGAAACACTCAGCAAATTGTGATCCACCTTATCACAATAGTTAACCCTTTTAAACATAATACTAACATTTGAAACTTCACATTCTTTAGTAATCATTCCATATTGATTACCAGCAAACGCTACATACCCTTCTTGAATATCCTTGACATTCGTTAGAAGATTAAGGTTACCTGTAATGTGTCGAGAACATCCACTATCCATAATCCATTTGTCGCCAGATATAGTCTTTGATGAGCTCTGCATAATTAAGAAAAATGTTTAAACCAAAAAAGCTGTCCAAGCCTCAGTGTTGGACACCTCTTTCGTTTCCTTGTGAGACTCAGTAATTTTAGGCTTCAAATGTGATTGATGCACTTGAGAATATGTCATCAGTTTCTTTGACTTTCTATGAAGGTAAGCATCTGTAATCACATTTGAGTCTTGATTTTGACAAACTGGTTGAACGGATTCAAACAATTTGTTCTTTACAATAATCTTGTTTACATTAACATGAACCACCTTACGTGGGTTCACGCCAAGAAACCTGATGTATGTGTCATCAAGCTTAACTTGTGGTGGTTGTCTTTTCAAGATTTCTTTAACCAAAGGAACCTTAGCTGACTGTTCCTTAGTTGATGGCTTTGAAGTCTTGTTTACCCTAGTTCCGCAATGACATGCAACATGACCACATTCACCACATGAGAAACAGGTTCTCATGTCCACAAAGGTGTGTGGTGAGTTAACACTAGTATGTAAAGCCTCAGGTTGAAAAGATTCAACCGATACTTTAACATCATTCAAGTGAACATAACGTTTTTTCTTATAAAATTCTAGATTTGAACAGTTTGAAAAACTTCGTAAAGTATCAGTTCCAGTTGAACTGACAAACTTTACTGGTTCCATAAATTTCACTTGTGGTTTAACTTTGATTTTAGCAACTGGTTTGTTCAAAGACTTGGATTTTATAAAGGATTTTTCAATATCGTTTAAGATCGATGTTTCATTTTAAAAGACTCTCTCGATCAACTCAGGTTTGATCAAGTGTAATGGAATGTATTTTTCATCAAAAACTTTATTCATACCTTTAAATTTAAAAAATCTTCAATTTTTCACTTTTCCCACAGACGGATTAATGAATTTCTCAAATTCTCATATGAAATACTCAGTTTTCTGATTTCTTGTTGTTTACTTTAGATATGTTTGAACCGTACATAGTTTCCTCAAATTCATGAGGTTCACAAAGAATGTGATTAGAACGAGGAATGTTTTTTTCTTTTTGTACCTCTTTGGGTTCAAACACATCTTTAATCACTACCTCATCAACAGTTTCAACAAATACTTTGTTGCTTTGCACATGAATTTGTTGAGTTGAGGATTGAAAAACTGGTTTTTCTTGTTTAATTAGTTTTGTTTTCTCCACATTGATTATAGGTTCAACCATTTTGGGAGGATCAACAGTCAACGAACTATCAATAACAACTTCATCTTTTTCTCCCGAAAATGGATTATTTGAATAATCATTATGAAACGGCGGAGGAACTTTAACAAATCCTAAACCATTTTTAGAACCTTTATGCTTACCAGATATTTCAATTATCTCATTAAGTATAAATGAAGAATTTCTAAACTTTCCAAGTTTGTTCTTCAACTCAAGTATCTCATTCTCGACTTTAAGATTTCCTGAAACTGTCAATCAATGATTAATAAGTTTCCTGAGAGTTCAGCCTTTAGATCACGATTACTATTTGACAGCCCCTCAATTTTTGTTTTAGATCCTTGTTCAAGATTAGAGGCTTTCCGATAGTTATCACGAACTATTGATAAATCTTTCATCAAAGTCTCATTGTGAATAGGAATCAAGTCAAACTTAGACATATATTCATCATATTGAGAGCATGATGAACTCTCAGCTTCATTCACACTGTCAGATTTTACGTTAATAGGTTCAACACAATTAGGATTAGAACTGACCTATTCGATCTTAGCCATGCAAGCAAAAGAACTTTGAGGCTCTTGGCTAGAAACATCAGAATCAGTTTCAGCTTTTGAATTATCACTATCAACATTTAATCCATCACCACTTGCATCTTGAAAATGTTCAACAGTCTCGAACATGGCCAGGTTCACTTCAGTACCATTAGTAGAATTATCTAATAGTTTGGTCTTTTCTTCTAACACTTCATAACTAAGATCAATCATTTGTATTTTTTCAGCTAGAGTGGCTATAAGACTTCTGATATCCTTTTCACCAGCTTTTATTTTTACCGAGTAACTGTTTTCTCTAGTTTTAGAATAGTGATGTTCCTCTTTTAAATTTTTAAATTGAGTGTCCAAACTAACAAACTGATCAGTTAATGTTTTCAATTGATCAGACAGTTTTTCACATTGTTCACAATGAGATTCAAAACATACCTCAGAGAGTCGATCGTTCGCTTCTTCCATGTATGCTTGATCTTCCCCAGTCTCTTTGTCACTTCCTCCAGTTTTGATGTTTACCAGATTTGCCTGTTCGAACACCTCCTCAACTTGTATATTCCAGTTGTATCCACCGGTTTGTTGAGATACCATAGCCTTATTTCACTTCCACTCCCATTCTGTTGAGCAGGCCTGTTTTGGCTTCGTTCTACTCTCTCATTTGTACACTCTTTAGCAAAGTGACCATTTTGTTAACAGTTATAACAACGAACTTTTGACTTACCAAACCCCAGTGTTTCTCCAACGAACTTTCTACCATTTTTCTTCATAAATCTCTTCACCCTTCTTACTATCATAGCCATCTGCCACTGCAGATCCATTTCTTCCAGATCATCAGCGTCGATCTGATCATAGTCTTCATCCAAAGTTGCAGGGTCGACTATTTTTCCTTTGATGTAATTCTCATAAGATGCAATGAAGGACGCATAAAGAGCAAACTGTTGTTCAGCTAATTTCACACTCATAGGCATCTGTGAGTATTTCTTGATAGAAGCATTGGTTGAGAAGTTACCAGTTGTGGTTGAGGTTTTGAGGAACTACTACCTCCTTCTACGAAACATACGTCACCATCCATATTGAGAATCACATGACCATCTGGAGTGGAGTGTGATTCCCCCTTTGAGTAGTTGGCAGTGGATTCTGATTTTGAACTTGAGTTTGGAGTGACTTTAGCACCATACATTCCCGGATCCTGAACCTGATCAGTAGGTGTCACCTTTCGAGACATGTTAAGTTCAAAATTCCGTAACTTATTTACCACCGTCTCCAAATCAATCTTCTCAAAGTTCTTATCTTCTCTCATCAGAATAGTGTACATCTCCCATTTTGGTGGGAGAGCATCAAGAAGCTTTTCCACTATCTCTTCTTCCTTGTATTCAATGGAGTAGTTATTTAGCTCGGTCATCAGATGATAATTTCGTGTGATGATGTCATCAAGTGATTCATTTTTCAGATACTTGAATACTGAGAATTGGGTTTTCAGCAGCTATGTTTTAGAGGTTCGTATCCCAACATTTCCTTCATATCTATTCTCTAGTGCTTCCCATAGCTCTCTAGCAGTTTTGTATTTTTTGAAAGTATGAAGAATCTCTTGTGGAAGTGCCATGGTTATAGCTGCATGCGATTTACTTTCTGCCTCATACATTTTCTTTACAACATCTTCCATCTTACTGTACTTCTTAATTTGTTCACGACCTTCAAACATGGACGTTGGTGGAATGTACCCGTCTTGAATGCAGACCCACATCTTTGCATCTTGATACTTCACATACTGTTCAAATCTATCTTTCCATGCAACGAAATCAGTACCTTTAAGCAGTTTTGGAGCATTAGTTGCTGAACCAGCTTCAACCTCCATCTTTACTAATTCCGCGATGTTTATCGAAGTCATACTTGAACGAGACAAGATTTGGAACTTAAAACAAATTTATGTGTGCAGTAAGCAGCAAAGTTACTGCAACTTCGCTTATAACTTCGCTTATGACAATTTCGCAGACTCTAAACTTCGCTACTTAACAACTTCGCTTGCTACACAACTTCGATGACTATATAACTTCGCTAGACACACAACTTCGCTAGTCACAACGTCGCTTAAAACCTATATCTTCGCTAAAACCCCAGTATGTGTGACGGCAAGTTCGCCAGAAGAACAAAAGGGTTTTGCAGGTTATGAAGGTCGATTTCGTAGGCCGTGAGGATGATTGGAAGGTGTATTTGATGAGGGATGAGGAGCGACTAACAAAAACAAGGTATTTCAACGTAAACTTGTTCCGAGAATGGTCTAACTGAACGATCTTAACACCCGTGTGATAATCCCGAACCACACAATCACGAGCAAAATGCTCTGATATCAATTGTGGTTCCCAGCCGGATCTACACAGGAGTATCTCGTAACACGAGGGTGCAGAATCCCCACGTATACGATACGAGTGTTAAGACGATTAATACGTTGAATATATGTAAACACACGAGAATATATGATAATACTTGATATATTGCAATGCTTAAAAGGAAAGGTAACAACCACGTGACTCAGAGAATCACCAAAACTAATCGTCCAAAAAACTAAACTAAACAGCCGAAGTTATGGGTTAAAATACTCGACAACTTCGCCTAACATACTAGGCGAAGTTGTCATAACTTCCCTGCCCACTTCAAGTTCGCTTAAACACAGCGAACATATAAGAACACGTTTAATACGAACTAACAATATAAACGATTACAGACACAAATAAACACGAGATACTGAACTACTGGCATTATGCACCAACAATTTTGATTCATTTTTAGCCAATTAACAAAACCCCTCAACTTTATTAAGCAAACACGGAATGAATTAACATATTTGAAAGTTAGGGTTTTGATTGAAGAAGATGAACTTGTAGCCGTGTTTATATATTTTTTCTGTTTCCATTATTATACCAAAAACCAATATGGTCTAGTGGTTTGAACCTGTTTGTATCAGCCAGAGGACCCGGGTTCGAACCCGGGTCAGAGCGTTCTCCTTGTTTATATTTTTTTAGAAATCATTTTCTTTTATATAATAAGTAAAAACCTATAAAATTATATAAATCAAATAAAATTAGATTAAGTTAAATAAATTCGTTTTTAAACCACATCTATGATTTGTCACCTAAAAACAAATATTTCAAACTCGATAAATTCATTTTAAACTCATTTAATATATATATATATATATATATATATATATATATATATATATATTATGTTTTGTTCGTTAAACTTAATAATCCGTTAACACTTTCGTTTTCAAAATAAAATATATCGATAACACCAATATTCCCGTAACCCTTATAACATTCAAACTTGATATTAATCTCAAAATTTAAACTAATATTATATTAACAATTCGTTAAATTCGTTAAAGCTTAACAATAATATTATCTTATCAAAACTCCATAAACTGATAAAATATACATTAAACACTTCTAATTTCTGGCAATATATTTATGTACTTTTATAAGTCGTTAGTTAATATTTTATTTGTACATTTCATTCTAGTTTGTGAGGTTCAATTGCTTCGGTTTCATTTACGCAATTTCTATTTTATTTCAAGTTTGTCTTTAACTTCAAGGTGAGTTTCTCACACCCCCTTTTTACTCTTTTATTACTTTTGGGGGTAGCATATATATCCTATCCAAATTACAATTTCGTTTATCCACTATTTACAAACTACAATTCGATACATGGACTTGTGTGTTACTTGTTACTTGCTCAAAATTACTTGCTCATGGATTAATTCAATATAGTATGATCATACGCCCCCCTTGGCGATTAAGACATTTCTTGTTATGAGTGAAAAATGGCCTAACTATCCAAGTACGTTGGTGCACAATTCCAACTGGAGAGGACCTTACTTGCGCTTATCTGAGTACGCTGGTGCGCTATCCCAGTTGGAAAGGACCTTACTTGCTCATTTACACTTTTTCATGGAATTGTATGATTTTTATGTACTTATATCAAAAACTTGTGTGGACTCACCAACTATTCATTTAGTTGACATTATTTTATATATATGCTACATCTACCGTACTTAGAAGATCCTGTCGTGACAAAGACAATAGTACTTAGGATATTCAACTTAAATGGACAAATTTCTTAAATGTGTATTTCTTTGTATTTCTCTTACTTTCAAACTTGTGTAATTGTTGTTTAAGTCAATCATTGGTAATATTGTCACTTAATAGTGTCACATGTGTCACATGCGTATTCCACTTTAGCCAGGGTGTTACAATTACGGGGCCCCGAATACTCTTTTTTTCGGTTTGTCACACTCTTTAGCAAAATGGCCATAATCTTGACAATTGTAACATCGAACCTTTAATTTATTGATCCCAACCCTCTTGTTCAAAGTAGGTAGATCTTTCCCTGTCTTTATGCATAAACTTCTTGACTTTCCTCACTATCATTACCATATTCCACATTAGATCCATCAGTTCAAAATCATCCAGGCCAATCTGGTCATGATCTTCATAGGTCAATTCACTAGTGGCAATCTCCCCCCCCCCCCACCAGTTGTTCATACTACATCATGAACACACTTAAGAAAGCATAATGTTGTTCTGCCTCTTTCATATTGACTTGTGATGGTTGAGAAGTAGAAGAAGTACATGCACCAGCAAATGGATTACTTGACCCGCCAGATGAGTTGTTTGAACTAGATGCCATAAAGCAAACATTAGGCATTGAATCACTAGCTTGTGGAACTTTTTGAGTGTTTTGTAAGTAGAAAGTAGAAATAGGAACAATTGTTGGTACATGTTTGTCAGTAGTTCATAGTCTAACGATTGTAATCGAGTCTGTAATGTAATTATGTTTTTGATTATGTTTATGTTTATGTAACGAGCGAAGTTGTCAACAAGTTCGCTTAGGCGAACTTGTTGAACAAGCGAAGTTGTTAACAAGTTCGCTCTGGCGAACTTGTTGACCAAGCGAAGTTATGGACAACTTCGCCTGAGGCGAAGTTGTCGTGTTTATATAAACTGTTCACCGTAACAGTTGAGGAGGTCGTGAGTTTTGGTTAGGGTTCGTTTCAGTGAGTGTTACGTGTTTACAAGTCAGAGTCTGTAATAGTGACCTCGTGTCACGTGTTCGGGTTATCAATATAACGTGTTTCGGTTATTGCTCATGTGTTTGTTTTATACGTATTCTACCCTCGTATCTACCTACGCAGGGATTCCGCACCTGCGCAGATAGCGACATCCCGTGTACGATCCGTCCGGAAACCTACAATTGGTATCAGAGCGATCGGCTCGATTGTGAGGTTCGGGATTTCACGCGGGTGTAGAAAACGTCTCGTTTGACCTATTCACGAGACGAGTTTTTGTTCGTATTGAGTTCTAATCTCTATATACAGTCATTTTCAAGCCTTTACAACGACCGGAAACTGCAGAATCGTCGACAACAGATCTGAATATTTTCAGTGTTCATCGGGCGAAGTTACTGTTCTTCAGGCGAAGTTGCCGTCACTGAAAGTAGGGTTTCGGCGAAGATATAAGGTTAAGCGAAGTTATTCACAACTTCGCCTGCCTCATAAGTTCGCCTAAGCGAAGTTATCCTCAACTTCGCTTACCCGATAAGTTCGCTTACCTTAAGCGAAGTTATTCTCAACTTCGCCGAGTCACACGAATTTAAGAATTTTTTCAGCGAAGTTAACACTTAAGGGAAGTTATTCTTAACTTCGCCTTTAGTACTGTTTGGACAAATTTTTGAATTTTTCGGGTTTTGAGAAAATGTCGCAAATTAACATCTCTGAATTGGTGAAAATGGAGGTCGAAGCGGGGTCAGCCACTAAGGCCCCAAGGCTGTTAAAAGGAACTGACTTTGTGGCATGGAAGGATAGATTCATTCAATATATTAAATACCAGGATGCAAAGATGTGGGTGTGCATCCAGGATGGATATATCCCACCGACAATGGTGTACGAAGGTCGTGATGTGGTTAAGAAGTACAGCAAGATGGAGGAAGAAGAGAAGAAGATGTACGAAGCCGAAAGCAAGGCTCACGCAGCTATCACTATGGCTCTTCCACAGGAGATCCTTCATACTTTCAGAAAGTATACATCGGCTCGAGAGCTTCGGGATGCTCTTGAAAATAGATTCGAAGGGAACGTGGGTATTCGTGCCTCGAAGATTAAACTGTTGAAGACTCAGTTCTCTGTCTTCAAATATTTGAAGAACGAATCTCTGGATGATATTATCACTCGATATTATCATCTAATGACAGAGCTAAACAACTATTCGATTGCTTACAGAGAAGAGGAGATAGTTGAAAAGCTTCTCGATGCTCTCCCACCGAAGTGGGAAATGTACACAGTTCTGATGAGGGAAGACAGAGACTTTCCTAATTGTGATTTGGAGACAGCAGTAAACAAGCTCAGAACCTTTGAGCTTAATATGGTTCGTAAAGAGACACCAACAGATCAGATTCAAGACCCTGGTATGTATGGTGCCAAACTTAACTCAGGCTCAAGTTCGAAGCCTGAATCTGCTGCTTACTACTCCAAAGGAGAGTCAGGTTCTAACTCTTCTCATGAAGGAAACGTTTCAGTAAACATGAACGGTGATGTTTGCTTTGCTGCTGGAGGTTCAAGTGCTTCGAAACCTCAAACATCCAACAGTAGTTTCTCTCCCAGTGCCTCAAGCAATAACTATTCCAAGATGCCAATGAGTGTCAAATCTGCTGAAGAGCAGTTTGCAGTCTATGCATCTTTTATTGTTTCATATGAGAACTACATACAGGGGAAGATTGTGGACCCTGCTGTTTTGGATGAGAATTATGACCAGATCGATGCTGATGATCTGGAGGAGATGGATTTGCAATGGCAAATGGCCATGATTGTGAGACGAGTCAAGCGTTTCATGAATAAGACGGGGAGAACGTTTGTTGGTGGTAGGCCCGGATTCGACAAGTCTAAAGTGAGGTGCTATAACTGTCAACAGTATGGGCACTTTGCTAAAGAATGCAGAAAC
The DNA here is from genome assembly GCF_021521415.1 of Bidens hawaiensis. NCBI lineage: Eukaryota > Viridiplantae > Streptophyta > Magnoliopsida > Asterales > Asteraceae > Bidens > Bidens hawaiensis. Next base: position 149,692 of record NW_027493684.1, on the reverse strand, counting down.
GAGAGAGTTGAACGGGGTCAAGGCCGGTCTACACAGCCTACTGGGATTAGTAAAGAAGTCAATGCCATGTTGTCTAGAGAAGCCGGTGAATACAACTGGAACCTGCATGCGAATGAAACTGGTGAGCAGGCGAATATGGCTAAGGTAGAAAATGAAGATTGTGAGAAGATGACTGGAGAGGAGAAAGCTACTGGTAAGGAGAAAGCTTTCATGGCAGATAACGATGGTCAACCCTCCGAGGTAAGTTCTAAACTTGTTTGTACAAAATGTGAGAATTTGTCTGAGCAACTTGCTACCATAACTGATCAGTATGTTCGTTTAGATGCTGAATTTAAAACACTTAAAGAAGATCATCATTTTACTAAGGCAATAGAAAACAGTTATAAAGTTAAAATAAAAGCATGTGAAAAAGATGTCAAAAGCTTAAAAACTAAACTTGCTGAAAAAATTGATGTAATTGACCTAAGTTATGAGGTTTTAGAAGAAAAGACTAAACTTATTGCTGAACGAGAAAAGCAGATTGCTGACCACCAGGTGAAAGTGGTGGAACTGAACCGAAAACTCGAGCAGTTCCGAAATTCCTCAGCTATTCTAGATCACCTCGTTAGTGATCAAGGTACCTCTGCAAAGAGGGGAGGAATTGGTTATCACGAGGTGCCACCACCTTATAACCACAACTACACTTTCAACCCTAGTATTCAGAAATCTGTGGATTTTGAAGTTCCTCAGACAGTTCCAATCAAGGTTACATGCAAAGAACCAACTGTTAGTAATGGCGAAACGAGTTCGCCTGTTTCTAGTGTAAATATTTCTGTTACGAGTCCGGTCTCATCGGATTCGGATAAGTTGTCCGAATCAGGTAAGACGAAAGAGAAGGTAGTGTTACCCACTGGTGGAGATAAAAATAAATCTTCTAAAAAGTGTACTCCACTCAACCCGTATGTCCCACCTTATGTGAGACGAACGGCTGGTAACACTGCCTCTACATCCAAACCAACATTTGAAAAGAAAATGGAGAGTAGGTGTTGCTTTAGATGTAATAAATTAGGACATCTTGTTGCAGATTGCCCTCTGACGCCAAGATACAGAGGTGTGAGGCCAAATAAAACTGAGAATAAGCATCAGTTTGATACTGCTAAAAATGAAAACTTTTCAAAATGCCAAAATGTAACTAATTCAATTTTTCATAAAAACAAACCTCAGTTTTTCAACCAAACCACAAGATATAACACTTTCAATTCACATAGGTTTGGAAGGCATCACACTCAATCTTCAAGGAGATTTCCTAACAGGACTTACAGGAATTATCCTGATGCTAACTTTGGAAAGCCAGGGTACGGGACGTATCGATCCAAGACCAATTGGTCTTGGGTCCCAAGATTCTAATTCTCTGTTTTATTGTGCAGGAACAGTTGAACAGGGCTGCCCACAGTCTTTGGATTGTAGATAGCGGCTGTTCCCGGCACATGACGGGCAACAAACACTTGTTGCAAGACTTGAAACCTGTTCAGGGAGCGAGAGTTAGTTTTGCTGGTGAAAGCGGAGGAAGAATTACTGGTAGAGGTACAGTGTCAAATGGAAGGATGACACTTGAGAATGTGAATTTTGTGGAGGAATTGAAGCACAATCTGCTGAGTGTGTCGCAGATTTGTGATAAAGATTACACTGTCCATTTTACAAAGAATGAAGCGATCGTGTTGAAGCCTGGTTTCCAGATACCAGACGAGTGGATAGTAATGAAAGCTCCACGTGAAACAAATACATATGTGATGGATATGAGGTCTACTGAAATGGCCACGGGAGAATCTTGTTTAATGACGAAAGCAAGCGAATCAGAATCTGAATTGTGGCACAGGAGAATGGGGCACATTCATCTTCGGAATATGAACTTCATTGTCAAGAATGGGCTTGTGATGGGCGTTCCCTTAAAAAGTTTTAACTTTGAAGACAAATGTATAGCATGCAAGAAGGGAAAGCAACACAAGAAATCCCATCTCACCAAGAAGGTCAACTCTATTGCCGGTACTCTAGAACTACTTTACATGGATCTCTTCGGTCCCGTGAATGTAAAAAGTCTAGGAGGTACTTCTTACTGCTTGGTGATCACTGATGACTACTCGCGATATTCATGGGTATATTTTCTGAAATCGAAAGATGAGACGGCTCAAATGGTGAAGAATCTAATTACAAAAGTTGAGAACGTCATGAGTAAATCAGTTAAATACATCAGACGTGATAATGGAACAGAGTTCAAGAACTTTGAAATGGAAATCTTCTGTCTTCAGAAAGGAATTGAACATCAATACAGCGCTCCGTATACTCCGCAACAGAATGGAGTGGCTGAAAGGAAGAACCGAACTTTAATTGAAGGAGCCAGAACTATGCTGGCAGATTCAAAACTTCCTGTGATATTTTGGGCTGAAGCAGTTGCTACAGCCTGCTATGTTCTGAATAGGGTGTTAACCGTTAAGAGACTTGGAAAAACATGTTACGAGCTTATGCATGGAAGGAAGCCCAACTTGAGCGGTCTTGAACCATTCGGGTCTCCTTGTTCGATTTTGAAGACTAATTCGAAATTTGGTGAAGTAGCCGATGAAGGAATCTTAGTCGGTTATGTTGTTGGGACTCCCAACAGACGGGTCTTCAATACGTCGACTTGCAAGGTGGAGGTGGTGTGTAACACCGACATTACTAGTTACCAATCGCCAAAACCAAGCAATGGACCTGCTGAGCTTTTCGACTATGTTAAGCTGTTTAAGTCATTTAACATCCCTAATTTGGAAATTTCTGAAGAAGAAGAAAGAATTGCGTCGAAGATGATACTTGATGAGGAAGAGAATCTAGTGCATCGACAGCTTATTGAGAAAAGTCAACCTTCCACATCAAACACTATTGATACCCCTGCTGCCTTACCTGAAGATGAGTTTATCAATCCATTTCACTCTCAGCCAGAAACAACCATTGATGAGATCTCTTCAAATTTGGAAGATAATTTGCATGTCGGTGCTGTTCCGACCACGAGAATTCACAAAGATCACCCATTGGAGAATATTATAGGTGATGTGTCCTCCAGTGTACAAACCAGAAGTAGCTTGAATGAGCACACCTGTGTTTATACAAGCATTAAAGAAACGGGTATAATGAACGAATGTTTGTACTCCTGCTTTATTAGCCAGATTGAACCGAAAAATTATCAAATGGCTCTTAAGGACAGCTCGTGGGTCGAGGCCATGCAAGAAGAGTTGGCTCAATTCGAGAAGATGGAAGTCTGGACTTTGGTTGAAAAACCAAGGAATGTGCATGCTATAGGCACAAAATGGGTGTTTAAGTGCAAAAGGGATGAAAAGGGGATTATCATTAGAAACAAGGCAAGGCTGGTTGTTAAAGGTTTTAATCAGCAAGAGGGTATTGATTACAATGAGGTGTTCGCTCCTGTCGCCCGGTTGGAAGCGATAAGATTGTTTTTGGCGTTTGCTGCATGTAAGAGAATGAAGGTGTTTCAGCTAGATGCGAAGAGTGCGTTTTTAAATGGGAAAGTTGATGAGGTTGTGTATGTTGAGCAACCTCCGGGTTTTCCTGACCCAGACTTCCCAGATCACGTATACAAGTTGAGCAAGGCGCTGTATGGATTACATCAGGCACCTCGTGCCTGGTATTCAACGTTATCGGACTACTTGCTCGAGAATGGTTTTGAAAGGGGTTTAATTGACAGCACACTGTTCGTGAAGAGAGAAGGAAGCGACTTCCTACTAGTTCAAGTCTACGTGGATGACATCATATTTGCTGCATCAAGAGTCTCCATGTGTCAAGATTTTGAGGATGTCATGAAGAAAAGGTTCGAAATGAGTGCTATGGGTGAACTAACTTTCTTTCTAGGATTGCAGGTTGATCAGAAGAAGGACGGGATGTTCATTCATCAGACGAAGTACGTTCATGATGTGCTCAAGCGATTCAAGATGGAGGACAGTTCTCCATATGACACTCCAATCTGCGTCAATCACAAATTGGGCGCTGAATCAGATGGTGACGCAGATGTGGACCCAACTCTGTATCGGGCGATAATAGGTTCATTAATGTATTTAACTGCTTCTAGGCCTGATATAATGTTTGCTGTTTGTCTTTGTGCACGTTTTCAGGCAAATCCGAAAGAATCTCATTTGAAAGGTGCAAAGAGGATACTACGGTATCTCAAGGGCAAGCCGAAGCTAGGGTTGTGGTACCCGAAGGGAGGAGACGTGGAACTGGTTGCTTATACTGATTCTGATTATGGAGGGTGCAATCAGAGTCGGAAGTCGACAACAGGAGGATGTCAGTTTCTCGGTGGAAGATTAGTTTCCTGGCAGTGCAAGAAACAGACGTCAGTTGCAATCTCAACATGTGAAGCTGAATATATGGCAGCATCCAACTGCTGTTCACAGGTTTTGTGGATTCAGCAACAATTGCGCGACTATGGTCTGAATTTCTTACTCACTCCTATTTTAATTGATAACACTGCAGCCATCTCAGTAATTAACAATCCCGTGAAACATAGTAAAACCAAACATATTGACATTCGTCATCATTTCATACGGGATTGTGCTGAGAAGAAACTGATTAAGATCGAAAAAGTCGATACGCTCGAGAATTACGCTGATTTATTTACAAAAGCGTTTGATAAATCCAGATTTCAAAACCTAATTGAGCTAAACGGGATGATCAATCCCGAGTAACCATGCTTTTCTTTTGTGTCTTAAAAAAAAAAAAAAAAAAAAAAAAAAAAAAAAAACGTCACTAATCGCTTAAAATTATGTCGGTTATCTCAGTTGGAAGGACATGTCTTAGGATATGTTTTGGTCCTCATCTTCTACTTGTAGATTTTGAGGATAGCCATTAACCAGATGACTGAAAGTGACCGGGGCGATTTATGATGTGTTTTCTTTCTGTCGCTGAAAATTAGTCGGTCATACATAGTTAGAAGGACACATACTTGTATGTGGTCGGTCCAGTTGATCCAGTGGATCTTCAGGATTGCCGTTTACCTGAAAACTTTGACGTGAACGGGGCGATTGAAGTCAAAAAATTTTTATGGGAAATGAAATTACTTTTCAAGTCTATTACCTCGTATGAAGTAAATGTGATATGGTTAACAGAAAGTTGATCCAACCTTGGAAAATGATATATATACTGATTGTGTGTGCTTAACTAGTGAAGTTATTAGGATTAAAAGACTTTAGGACAGTCATTGTATGTCATGGTAATTTTTTATGGTGCGTAAAAGTGTGTGATATTAACTTAAATTACTCGATTTTACGTGGAAACTCCTTAAGAGTTTTGAATGTCTTCATGCATTTCTTTTCAAATGATAGGCAGAAAAGCGACTACCCAGTCATACACGAGCCCGTAAGTGTTCTGATTCCCGTGAAGAAAGCATTTCAAGACACTGCAGTGATCCAGATTCGGGACTTGCAGTGGTTTAGTACTCCGAAGTCTATAAGTATGTGTAGATAAAAAAAAAATAATAATAAAAAATAAAAAAAAAATTTAAGTACTTATGAGTTATTGTAACAATCAAGACTTCTCAATTCTGGAGTAAGAAGAGAACGGGAAGCAGACAACGAGTATCTACAAGTTAATCAGACACTATGGGTCAAAGTCAATTCGGGGTGACTTGGGTATAGCCAAATACGCTTTGAGAATAGATAGAAGGCTTCATTATCTCTGAGTTGTTGCCCACTTAAATTTTGAGCTAAATTGAACCTTAATCCGTATCACAGAAACGATGAAAACCATTTAAGTTATTTACATGCTTACAACCTGTTTCTCTATGTCATAATGCGGCTAAACACGGATCTATATGACAGTCACGTAGTGAGTGTGATTCCTGTTAGGATCTTTTCTAAAAACATAGTGGTCCCTGACTAGACTGAAATTTGATCCCTTATTTCGTTAAATTTTTATAAGTTTTTCTATTTTTGTAGTTGTATTATTTTATATCTGGTTACTTAGACTTGATCATTTTTGTTTAAACTTTCAGATGTTAATTGCAAAATGTTCAAACTTAAAGGGTTGATTCTGAAAATATAGGCGAAGTTGTTGAATCAGGCGAACTTGTGCTTAACTTCGCCTAGGCGAAGTTATCCGTAACTTCGCCTGACCAACACTGACCCTATATAAGGATTATTAAACAGTGATTTTCATTATTTTCAAAATTCTCAGCGAACTTGAGCTCCGATTTTCCGGCGAACTTGATTTCTTTTCGTTTTCGATCTTTGCTTCTAGTTTCTATTATCATTAAGGGTATGTGTTGTCGATATCTCTCACAAACTTGTTCGTTCTTGATCGTTTTACCCGGTTCGAGACCTCGGGTCGTCGGACCTTCAAAACCGAAATTTTCAAAACTTGTGTTAACGTGTGCATGGACAGGCTTCTCATCTAAACATCCTTAATATCATGTGTATTGATGTCCTTGATCGTCGAACTTAGCCGAAAACACCGGATTTCCGGTGTTGGAATCCTAACAGTCGCCGATTAAGTTCAGGCGAAGTTAGAGTTAAGGCGAAGTTATCCACAACTTCGCCTGGGGCTTAATTTCGCCTAAGGCGAAGTTATCCACAACTTCGCCTGAAGCTTAATTTCGCCTAACACTTATCTTCGCCTGAGGCGATGTTGTGATAAGGCGAAGTTATCTTCAACTTCGCCTAAACCAATTTGTTTTAACAATTACATTAGACGAACTTACAGATAAAGCGAAGTTGTTCCCAACTTCGCCTCACCTTTAAGTTCGCCTATATAGTTTTAATCACAACTTCGCTCATGGTATAACGCGAACTTGTGAGTTGCTTAACAGTTATCTAACTTTGTTCGTTTAGTGCAGATATGGCTGCTGTTGGCGGTGCTGGTGGTGATGACGGTGATGATCAAAGACAGTTCTTTCCAGCGCATAACCAGTACATCATGTTAGACCCAGACGCAAGTGGCGTGGAGGACTACAGGGAAATAATCTCATTTCTCCTGCGCTCAAGGATCTTCCATGCAATCACGAATACCTTGCCTATTTCACTACCTAACATTGAAGACTTTTGGCGGTCGGTAGAGTATGATTGTCGGGTTGAGCCCCCGGTGATGCGAGCAACCGTAAATGGTCATGTTGTGCAGTTCTTTTCAGAAGATATACGGTTGGCTTTGCAGTTTGGAGAAGAAACGAGGGATGACCCAACGGAGTTCGTCGTTCCTTTTCGTGATGGGGCATATCTCAGGATGGGTTATTCAGGTCCGTTGGGGGACACGCAGAGGAGAAAAGGATTTTTGTTAGATCAGTGGCGCTTCCTAATGCACGTCTTGATCGTGTGCATGTCTGGGAGGAAGGCAGGAACTGATGGAATGGGCGCGACGATGCAGTCTGCCATGACTGCCCTGACTTACAACAGAAGATATTCATTTAGTCAGCTGATATTTTACGAGATTGATCGTCAGAGGAGGGCTGTGGCGCGTGAGCGATTTATTATGTATCCTCGATTCTTACAAATGATTCTCAATCATGTGGCTCCGTTGCTACCTCAGAGACGCCCTATTAGATACGTTGAATGTGTGACGAAGCGTATCTTTGCTCCGTGTCGCACTTCTAGCGCACGAAGCAAGCCTGAGCTGCGTCCCAGGCATACTCCACTATTCGGGTATCTTGTCAACCCGGAGTATGTTCCTGCTGGTGGGGACGAGTTCAGAGACCCAAGACCACAACAGGCGGCAGCACCTCATGCTGTATCAGCTGCGCCTGCTGTGCCTACTGCTGAAGACGTCGACCTTGATGCTGCTTTTAGCGGCCAAGGAATGTTTGATATGGATGTCTCGGGTTCTCAGGCCATGGATGTTACTAGAGCAGTTACTTCGGTAGCTGACTCCAATCTTGATGAGACATTTGCTGAAGCTAGACGATTGATGGTGTCTAGGGAGAGAACAATTGGGAAAAGGATGAGAACGGTTGACGACGATGACGAGGAGGATGATGAAGAAGAAGCAGTTCAGCTAGTGCTCAGACGTTCAAGAAGAGAACGGACAGGTATGGGTTCGGGAGCTGGAGAAACTTCAAGGCTGGTACGTTTTGCTCCACCTGCCTTGTCTGGTATGTCTCTTATTCCTTCTACAGCACAGGTTACTGCCGTCCAGACATCGACTCCAACAATTGTGTCTCTACCACCTCAATCGCTTACTCCATCGGTGGTAGTAGCACGATTTGTTGAGTCTACAGTCACTACTACTGCAGGGTTACCAAGTGTACCACCTGCGGTCACTTCTGCTGCTGATGTCCCGCCAACTCCAACGCCTACTTCAGACTCCGAAAGGATAGCTTCACTAGAGAGGATCGTAGCTGAGCAGTCCAAGACTATTCAAAGCCTAGTGGAAGCAAACCAACTACAGGCCTCCCTCCTGGTCGAGCATGGGAAGATCATAGATGCTATGAAAGCGTTCTTGGCATCTCAGGGGGAGATGAGCTATAGGGGAGATGAGTTGAGGACAAAACGGAGAGAAGATCATGACGATGATCCCAATGCACCGGAAGGTGCAGGTGGTGAGCTGCCAAGAACTTCTATAGCTCTTGGTACTTCCACAGCTGAGGGGGAGTCTACAAGCGCAGCTGGTGATGATGATGATGATGTTGATGATGTAATCGACGCATTGAAAGAGCTAGATGATGATGATGATTTTATGCTTGAAGAAGATGTGCTGCCGAGTGATGAGATTGAGAAGATCGGTGAGCAAATTATTGTTGAAAGTGTGATAGAAGAAGGGGAGATAGTAGATGAAGATATTGAACACGAGATTCCAGAGGTTGAGATGCCCGATATGGGTGATGAGACAGTTGTGGAAGATACTGAATGGGAAGAGCAGCCGAATTGGAAGGAAGGTTGTGCTAAATGGTTCGTAAAGACGAAGAAACCGGCGGTCCCTAAAATGTTCAAAAAGAGTTACAATATTAAGGGATACGCTGAAGCAAAGAAAGGTATTATCAGCTGGATATATGATGAGCAGCTGCGGCTCTTCGTGATCAAAAGATATGACGGGATTCAGTACTTCAGGAGAACTTTGAGATCATTAAACACACTGCCTGAATGTGAGGTTAAAGACTTAGCCAGATTGGGGTTGATAAATCGAAGTGACAATAACATGGCTAGAGTCATCAGAAAGATCGTATGGAAAGAGAGCATTAAGGAGAAGAAGTTTGAGCTGCTGAAACCACAAAAGGGGAAACTTGTCGAAGACAAGGATAGAGGTTTGAGAGCTGATGGAAAGCCTTGGATGGTTATGAAGTATAAACCGATCCGGTGCCTTAAAGAAGTACCGATGAAGCTTATGCCCAAGGACGTGCTCAAAGACCTAAAATGGTGGTTCGTGGATTGTGAAACAGCGGAGGCGGTAATGGAAGATGAGGATGAACAAGAAGTGCTTAGGGTTTACGACCCGATGCATCTTGTTAATCTATCGCAAGCTGATCTGAAGATGCTCAACGAAAAGAAGATCTTTTACATTCCTGCTTGGAAGGATCAAGCAAGGAAATATCAAAGGGTGGTGTGACATCTGCCCCGATCCGACCCGACCCAGGTACCCGTTTCTCTGACCCGATCTCTTTCTTTTATGATTTAATATTTATTTATACTTATACTTTATTTTTAATAAAAATAATATATTTTCCTTCCCGCCTCTTTCTCTCTCTTTCTTTCCGCCGTCCCGTCCCTCTTCTCTCTTTCCGCCTTCTTTTCCCCTCTTGTCGCCGTCCCGCCCTTACGCCTTGTTTCCCTCTAACTCTTTGCTTGTCCTTTGTTCCTTCCCGCCTAAGGTTGTCTGCGCAGCTCCACGCGCCAGACTCCTTACAAGGAAGCCTGCGTGAAGACCACCTGTTACAGCAATACGCGAGACGAACTCTTCTCGCAGCGCGCTAAGAATTGTAATTCTTCTCGCAGCGCGCTAAGAACGATAGTTCTTCCCGCGACGCGCTAAGGATTTGTAGTTCTTCTCGCAGCGCGCTAAGAATCGTAGTTCATCCCTCGACGCGCGAAGAATTATAGTTCCTCCCGCGGCGCGCTAAGAAATGTGATTCTTCCCGCGGCGCGCTTAGAAATGTAGTTCTTTCCGCGACGCGTTAAGGTTGGTTCCGTCTGCCTTCGCGCTCGCGCTCTCTTGACCTTCTGTGTCTGCTTTCGCGCTCGAGCCTTCTCGCGCTAAACCCTTTGAGTTTTCTTCTGTTTAATCTAGCCGTTTGCTTTTGTGTTGTCTTATCTTTTGTGCTGTTGACCTAATCTGCTTTATGTCTGAAAAGTTACTTTCGGCGCAGCATGCGCACCAACCCCATTGGTTGGCAGAAAAAGTGACTGAAATTATCTTTTGAGATCTGCTTTTTCCATGCCTGACCAGTACCTTTTTCTGAACCGCCCATGCCTTTTTACTGTTAACCTGTCAGCTTTTTCTCTTTTTCCCTGCTGCCATATCTTTTGATATCTTTTGCTTTTGGAATCTTTTACTTTTTGGAGATCTTTTCCCCTTTTCTAGGGATTGTGTTCCCTAGGGTTTCCCTATAAATAATAATGTTATTTTCCTAACACTACACACACAAAACACTTAATCTCTCCTGTTCTCTCTTTTCCTTTGCTCTCTGCCGATTGTCCTTCTGCCGCCTCCTCTCTTGCCTCCGTTCTCTCCCCTCTTCTGCCCAGATTTTCGGTAATATATATATTATATATAGTAATTTACTTACTTATTAATTATGCAAACTTATAATCAAGACTTAAAACAAATCATTAAAACAATAATCTTATTTATAGGTTAACTTGTGCTTGTTTAAAGTTGGTTCTTGCTTTATCTTACACCGCATCGTTTATCAAGTGAGTAATCTCGTACCTAATCCCTTTTTGCTTTTAATGTTTTGGGATGTTCATGTGTTCATACAAACTTAGAGTCTTAAACTGTTTATGAACTTTAGTCGCGCAGTATCCCATGTGTTGAGGACGTAGACTTGGCTGTTTATTTGTATGTGTGGATCATTAACCGTCTTGTCGGCCTATTCCGCAGTTTTCATGGAACCATTAGATGAACACGGGAGAACTATCGTTTATGATTTTCTCTTTTGTTTGCACATGCACAGTTTGTCTTGTTTGTGAGCTCAATTGTGAGCACTGGCAGTCTATGAATCTTAGAGTTGGTCCCGATCAGATTACACCCTCGTTGAAAACCAGACATACACGTGTTGCGCGCAGATTTATTGTTATCTATGTATTGTATTAAACTTGATTTCTCACCAACACGCAAGTGTTTGACGTTTATTTTAACACATGTTCAGGTTTGCAGTAGCTGTTTTGGAGCTTGTGGACACGTAGGAAGTTTTCTTTATTTTGGACCTAGATTAAAATGTATCAAGCCAAGTTATTGCTGTTCGAATATTATGATTTATAATATATTGATTTATGTTGGTTTATTTATATCTTGTGTTTACGTTGCGCGTGCGCGAATGAATGTATTTATTAAATATTGACACCCAATAGTGTCATGAGTAATGAAACAATATGTGGCGCCCCGATGTATAATCCGCCTTTGGTCGGGGTGTTACAGATTGGTATCAGAGCTCGTTGACTTTAGGATAGGTGGTTAGACGTAACGGCCTAGAATACCTAAGAGTCCCTTCTCGCGCATGAGAGAAATCTCATGTTTGCGCGCTTATTGTTAATTATTCGTTATTTATGAATATGCTCGCGCTTGCGCAGTATATGATTTTATGTTTTATTTCGCGATACTTCGATTTTTGTTGAATTTCGATTTTTATTGATTTTTCTTACATATTCGTTTGTTGGGTTTGAAAATCCGAAAAGTCATGGTGATACATGAATAGTTGATTTTCAATTTCCATTTACGATTATGTTCTAAGGTTGGAGACTTGAAAAGTCATGGTGATACATGAATTGTCAACTTCCAATACTCATTTTCTTGTGTATTTTATATTGAAGATTGAAAAGTCATGGTGATACATGAATCGTCAATCTCCAATACTCGTTTGCCCGTATATTTTAAATTGGGAATTCGGAAAGTCATGGTGATACATGAATTGTCGATTCTTGATTCGAATTTGTTACCTTTATTAAGTCTGCATTTAGGGTCATTTATTTTACTTTAACTTTTGACAGTAACTAACTACGCGAAACCAAGCTTTTCGAGGTTATACTTTGCGCTATAACTAAGATATTAACTAAAATTAAAACTTTTATAGAATGCCTCCGCTATCTCGCCGATTTCAGAGAAGAGAAGCCTCGCGCATGCGTAGACAGCAACGTTCCCATGAAATGGCCGCCGCGATAGCCCAAGCCTTGAGCCAAAACAATACCTCTAGTTATAACATTAAGTCCTTTAACGCGGGTAACCCTCCAAAGTTCACAGGTCTTGAAGGAGCCACCGTGATGCTCCAGTGGCTTGAGAAAATAGAAAACACTTTCCTCCACACCCAATGCCCCTCAGACAGACGAACCCTGTATGCTTCCAGTGTCCTGGAATCTAGAGCGCTTACATGGTGGAATGGAGTAGCTCATGCGCATGGCGCAGAAACTGCTTCTAGCATGCCCTGGGAGGAATTCAAAGAAATTCTGACGCGAGAATTCTGCCCTCCCAACGAAGTTAAGCGCCTGGAGGAAGAATTTTGGAATCTTAAGCAGTACAGCGGTGAAGCGCGCGAGTACGCGACGCGCTTCCATGAACTAAGCCTGCTTGTCCCTCACCTTGTTACCCCTTCCCGCCGAGCCATAGAGAAATTCCTTGGGGGTCTCCCCATGGAAATTCAAGATTCTGTATGGGCCAGAAACCTAGTAACCCTCTCTGACGCCATTGAGTTGGCCGCTGTGCTCAGCGACAACCATGTCAGAGCAGGAACCTTGTTCCTGCGGGGAGCTGAGAAAACCAAACCCACCAAGACTGCTCCTGAACCAACAGAAACCAAATCAGAACCCTCAAACCGTAACAACCTCAAGCGCAGGCGCAAGGCCTATGCGCTTACCAACCCGCCCATTGTCCAGCAACCCATTTATCAACCTCCAGTTTACGCGCCTAACCCTCTGTCAGCCTACCCAACACCTCCTGTAGCCCACAACTATGCCTTAACCAATCCCGCACTCCCTGCCCCGCCAACTAAGAAACCTTACACAGGAAACCACCCCTTTTGCCCAACCTGTAGACTCCACCACCCACCTCAAGTCCCATGTCGACTTTGTAACCGATGTGGCCGCGCTGGTCACCTTACAGAAAACTGTAGAGTCCTTCCCGCCAATCCAATTGCGCCAACACCACCAGTCTACCCGCAGAACCCACAACCAACCTACCAAAACCCACGACCCAGATCGTGCTTTAACTGCGGTGATCCCAGTCATTTCCGGAACGCGTGCCCAAGGCTACAAGTTCAGATTACGCAAGCGAATCCGGTGAACCAGATTTCAAACCAAGTGACGCGTGGACGAGCTTTTAACATAACCGCGCACCAAGCGCAAGCGAATAATGACGTAGTTAATGGTACATTTTTGCTTAACGGATTTTATGCTTCTGTACTTTTTGATACTGGCGCCGATCGAAGTTTTATCTCTCGCGCCTTCGAGCAGAAGCTTGCGCGACCGCGCAACGATTTAAAAGAGAATTTTTCAGTTGAATTGGCTAATGGCGAAACTGTTTTAATTAACTCTGTGATTAAAAATTGCACGCTTAACCTTAACAAAAACGATTTTCTGATCGACCTCATCCCCATGCCTCTTGGAAGCTTTGATGTTATCATTGGTATGGACTGGCTCTCGAAGAATCGCGCCGAAGTTATTTGCGCCAAGAAGATGATTCGCATACCTCGAGAAAATGGTGATCTTCATATCTACGGCGAAAAACCCTCCAGTGGTCTTAAGCTTATGTCTTGCGCCGAAGCCCGAAGGCTCATGCGGAAAAGGTGTATTGCATTCTTAGCCCATGTGGTTAAACCTGCTGAAGAAAAGAAGCTTCGCGATATCCCTGTTGTGCGTGATTTCCCTGAAGTTTTTCCTGATGATCTTCCTGGTATCCCTCCCGCTCGTGAAGTCGAGTTCCGTATTGATCTTGTCCCTGATGCTTCCTCCGTAGCTAAATCTCCTTACCGTCTAGCGCCCGCTGAGATGCAAGAATTGGCAAGTCAACTTCAAGAGTTGACTGCTAAAGGATTCATTCGCCCTAGCTCTTCGCCCTGGGGTGCTCCGGTGTTGTTCGTTAAAAAGAAAGATGGATCGTTTCGCATGTGTATAGATTACCGCGAGTTGAACAAACTCACCATTAAAAACCGGTATCCCTTACCGCGTATTGACGACCTCTTTGATCAACTCCAAGGTGCCTCTTGTTTCTCGAAGATTGATCTCCGCTCTGGTTATCACCAGTTGCGCATCCGCGATGAAGATGTTCCGAAGACTGCTTTTCGAACTCGTTATGGCCATTTTGAATTCTTGGTCATGTCCTTCGGTTTAACCAACGCACCCGCCGTTTTCATGGATCTAATGAATCGGGTGTGTAGGCCTTTCTTGGATAAATTCGTGATCGTGTTTATCGATGATGTTCTGGTGTAATCTAAGACCAAGGCCGAGCATGAGCAACATCTCCGATTGGTATTGCAAAAGCTTAGAGCTGAGCAACTCTATGCTAAGCTTTCCAAGTGTGAATTCTGGTCTGATGAAGTACAGTTTCTTGGCCATGTTGTGAACAAGATGGGTATTCATGTCGACCCATCCAAAATTGAAGCAATCAAGAACTGGATTACGCCATCCTCTCCTTCTGAGATCCGTTCCTTTCTGGGCTTAGCTGGTTATTACCGGCGCTTCATTTCGAACTTCTCGAAAATCGCTTTGCCTTTAACAGCTCTAACGCACAAAGGTAAACCGTATATTTGGGGCTCGAAGCAAGAAGAAGCCTTTCTGACGCTCAAACGTTTGTTGTGTGAAGCTCCTGTTCTTGCGCTACCTGAGGGTAATGATGATTTTGTCGTGTACTGCGATGCCTCCAACCAAGGTCTCGGTTGTGTTCTTATGCAACGAGGCAAGGTTATCGCTTACGCATCAAGGCAACTTAAGGTTCATGAAAAGAATTATACAACTCACGACCTCGAACTTGGTGCAGTTGTATTTGCCTTGAAGATCTGGAGACACTACCTTTATGGTACTAAGTGTATCCTCTACACTGACCATAAAAGCCTTCAGCATATCTTTGATCAAAAGGAACTTAACATGAGGCAACGCTGATGGAACGAACTCATCAGCGATTACGATTGTGAGATCCGGTATCATCCTGGTAAGGCTAATGTGGTAGCCGATGCGCTCAGCCGAAAACCCTGCCATCTTAACTGTATCTTGCCGCGCACCCAGCTTCACTTTGCGCCGATCCAAAGTAACCTTGAATCGCGTATTCGTGACGCGCAGCGCGCATCCATCAGTAATGGTAACCTTCGCGCCGAGTTAGCGTGTGGCGCGGAAGCGCATTTTGTCCCTAATCTGAGTGGAATTCTCTGTTATCTTAATCGCATCTGGATTCCCTTTGATGAGAATCTTCGCGCTGATATCCTGAGTGAAGCGCACAAATCTCGATATTCCGTTCATCCTGGCGCTGATAAGATGTACAAGGATTTGCGCATTACTTATTGGTGGCCCGGTATGAAAAAGGATATTGCTGTGTTCGTAGCTAAATGTCTGACTTGTTCTAAAGTGAAAGCTGAACACCAACGCCCATCTGGTTTGCTCGAACAACCAGAAATTCCTACGTGGAAATGGGAATGTGTAGCGATGGACTTTATTACCAAGTTACCTTTGACAGCAAGCAAACATGATAGCATTTGGGTAATAGTGGATCGTTTGACTAAGTCTGCTCACTTTCTGCCCATTCGTGAAAACTACCGTGTTGAGCAGCTCGCGCAGCTTTATGTCAAAGAGATTGTCTGCCGCCATGGTACTCCTTTGAGCATCATATCCGATCGCGATGGCCGTTTTATATCTCGCTTTTGGAAATCTCTCCAATCTGCGCTAGGAACTCGCTTGGACATGAGTACGGCATATCATCCTCAGACTGACGGTCAGTCTGAGCGAACTATTCAAACTCTTGAGGATATGCTCCGATCTTGTGTTCTTGATTTTGGAGGTAATTGGGATTCGCACCTGCCTTTGATCGAGTTCTCTTATAATAACAGCTATCATTCCAGTATCGGTATGGCCCCATTTGAAGCACTTTACGGTCGTAAGTGCCGCTCCCCGATTTGTTGGAGCGAGGTGGGAGAAGCTCAAATCACAGGACCCGAACTTGTTCAAGAGACAACCGATAAAATCGCCAAGATCCGTGATCATCTGCTGACTGCTAGAAGCCGACA
This sequence comes from Bidens hawaiensis, assembly GCF_021521415.1. Lineage (NCBI taxonomy): Eukaryota > Viridiplantae > Streptophyta > Magnoliopsida > Asterales > Asteraceae > Bidens > Bidens hawaiensis. Next base: position 133,332 of record NW_027493684.1, on the reverse strand, counting down.
GAAGAGTTACGCAGATCGTAGGCGGAAGCCTCTCGAATTTCAAGTTGGTGATCTTGTTCTCCTCAAAGTGTCGCCTTGGAAAGGTGTTGTCCGCTTTGGGAAGAAAGGTAAGCTTGCTCCTCGTTATGTTGGACCATTCAAGATTCTCGCGCGTGTGGGAAAAGTTGCCTACAGACTTGACCTGCCGCCCGCGCTCTGTAATGTGCATCCAACGTTCCATGTATCCAATCTCAAGAAGTGTTTAGCTGACGAGAACCTTCACATTCCACTTGATGAAGTTCAAGTTGATGAATCTATGCATTTCGTTGAGAAGCCTGTTGAGATTATGGAACGCGAGGTTAAGCAAACCAAGCGCAGTCGTATCCCTATCGTGAAAGTTCGCTGGGAGTCCAAGCGCGGAGCCGAGTTTACATGGGAAAGGGAAGATCAAATGAAGATCAAGTACCCGCACCTGTTCTCTGCGCAACCTACTTCGAGATAAATTTCGGGACGAAATTTCTTAAAGTAGGGGAGACTGTGACATCTGCCCCGATCCGACCCGACCCAGGTACCCGTTTCTCTGACCCGATCTCTTTCTTTTATGATTTAATATTTATTTATACTTATACTTTATTTTTAATAAAAATAATATATTTTCCTTCCCGCCTCTTTCTCTCTCTTTCTTTCCGCCGTCCCGTCCCTCTTCTCTCTTTCCGCCTTCTTTTCCCCTCTTGTCGCCGTCCCGCCCTTACGCCTTGTTTCCCTCTAACTCTTTGCTTGTCCTTTGTTCCTTCCCGCCTAAGGTTGTCTGCGCAGCTCCACGCGCCAGACTCCTTACAAGGAAGCCTGCGTGAAGACCACCTGTTACAGCAATACGCGAGACGAACTCTTCTCGCAGCGCGCTAAGAATTGTAATTCTTCTCGCAGCGCGCTAAGAACGATAGTTCTTCCCGCGACGCGCTAAGGATTTGTAGTTCTTCTCGTAGCGCGCTAAGAATCGTAGTTCATCCCTCGACGCGCGAAGAATTATAGTTCCTCCCGCGGCGCGCTAAGAAATGTGATTCTTCCCGCGGCGCGCTTAGAAATGTAGTTCTTTCCGCGACGCGTTAAGGTTGGTTCCGTCTGCCTTCGCGCTCGCGCTCTCTTGACCTTCTGTGTCTGCTTTCGCGCTCGAGCCTTCTCGCGCTAAACCCTTTGAGTTTTCTTCTGTTTAATCTAGCCGTTTGCTTTTGTGTTGTCTTATCTTTTGTGCTGTTGACCTAATCTGCTTTATGTCTGAAAAGTTACTTTCGGCGCAGCATGCGCACCAACCCCATTGGTTGGCAGAAAAAGTGACTGACATTATCTTTTGAGATCTGCTTTTTCCATGCCTGACCAGTACCTTTTTCTGAACCGCCCATGCCTTTTTACTGTTAACCTGTCAGCTTTTTCTCTTTTTCCCTGCTGCCATATCTTTTGATATCTTTTGCTTTTGGAATCTTTTACTTTTTGGAGATCTTTTCCCCTTTTCTAGGGATTGTGTTCCCTAGGGTTTCCCTATAAATAATAATGTTATTTTCCTAACACTACACACACAAAACACTTAATCTCTCCTGTTCTCTCTTTTCCTTTGCTCTCTGCCGATTGTCCTTCTGCCGCCTCCTCTCTTGCCTCCGTTCTCTCCCCTCTTCTGCCCAGATTTTCGGTAATATATATATTATATATAGTAATTTACTTACTTATTAATTATGCAAACTTATAATCAAGACTTAAAACAAATCATTAAAACAATAATCTTATTTATAGGTTAACTTGTGCTTGTTTAAAGTTGGTTCTTGCTTTATCTTACACCGCATCGTTTATCAAGTGAGTAATCTCGTACCTAATCCCTTTTTGCTTTTAATGTTTTGGGATGTTCATGTGTTCATACAAACTTAGAGTCTTAAACTGTTTATGAACTTTAGTCGCGCAGTATCCCATGTGTTGAGGACGTAGACTTGGCTGTTTATTTGTATGTGTGGATCATTAACCGTCTTGTCGGCCTATTCCGCAGTTTTCATGGAACCATTAGATGAACACGGGAGAACTATCGTTTATGATTTTCTCTTTTGTTTGCACATGCACAGTTTGTCTTGTTTGTGAGCTCAATTGTGAGCACTGGCAGTCTATGAATCTTAGAGTTGGTCCCGATCAGATTACACCCTCGTTGAAAACCAGACATACACGTGTTGCGCGCAGATTTATTGTTATCTATGTATTGTATTAAACTTGATTTCTCACCAACACGCAAGTGTTTGACGTTTATTTTAACACATGTTCAGGTTTGCAGTAGCTGTTTTGGAGCTTGTGGACACGTAGGAAGTTTTCTTTATTTTGGACCTAGATTAAAATGTATCAAGACAAGTTATTGCTGTTCGAATATTATGATTTATAATATATTGATTTATGTTGGTTTATTTATATCTTGTGTTTACGTTGCGCGTGCGCGAATGAATGTATTTATTAAATATTGACACCCAATAGTGTCACGAGTAATGAGACAATATGTGGCGCCCCGATGTATAATCCGCCTTTGGTCGGGGTGTTACAGGTGGTGTCGGTATGTGTTAGAGAAGGAGCGCACGCGTAAAGGTACAAGATTACAAGACTCAAGCTTTGAAGATCAAGATATGAAGCTACTGCCAAGGGGGATTCTGTTGGTACATGTTTGTCAGTAGTTCATAGTCTAACGATTGTAATCGAGTCTGTAATGTAATTATGTTTTTGATTATGTTTATGTTTATGTAACGAGCGAAGTTGTCAACAAGTTCGCTTAGGCGAACTTGTTGAACAAGCGAAGTTGTTAACAAGTTCGCTCTGGCGAACTTGTTGACCAAGCGAAGTTATGGACAACTTCGCCTGAGGCGAAGTTGTCGTGTTTATATAAACTGTTCACCGTAACAGTTGAGGAGGTCGTGAGTTTTGGTTAGGGTTCGTTTCAGTGAGTGTTACGTGTTTACAAGTCAGAGTCTGTAATAGTGACCTCGTGTCACGTGTTCGGGTTATCAATATAACGTGTTTCGGTTATTGCTCGTGTGTTTGTTTTATACGTATTCTACGCTCGTATCTACCTACGCAGGGATTCCGCACCTGCGCAGATAGCGACATCCCGTGTACGATCCGTCCGGAAACCTAAAACAATGCTGCTGCTCAAGGGAAGAGAACCACCATAAAGAGTAGGGTATTGGTTATCTTTGGATGAACTCTGACATCTCATATCATACTCTCTCTCTCTCTCTCTCCAATCTTTTGCATAAACTCCAATTCAGTTAGATTATCATTCTTTAAAAATTGTTCTCTTTAAAAACCAGCAAGAACGTAGAATATGAACTTGGCAGTGAATTCTTAACCATGTCAATTTGATCAAATTAAGTAGGTTCCATTTTCAATTTTTTCATTTCAACAATAAGATGAAAAAATATTGTCAACAATTCCTTGACGGTTTCACCTACATTTATGTATTAAAACTTCAACATAATTCAAACACTTTATGTAGACTACTCAATTAATCCAATATAATTTTTTATACAAATTCGCTTGCATGTTTTTTGTACTTCAATATAATTTATGTTATGGAGGAAAAAATATATGTTTTGAAAAACCGTGTCCGTACGAATACGACTACAAATCATACGAATACTATTAAGATCTAGCCACTAGATATGATTTGGTGATTTGGTTAGCTTGAATACGTTTAGGCTAGTGTGTGAGAGGAGATTTGGGCTGCATAACGAGAGGAAATTGATAATAATAATAATAATAATAACTGCTTAGATTAAAGATAAATTAAAGAGTATTTATAGAATATAAAGCCATTCGTTATACATCTCATAACGAATGAACTTCATTCGTCATCATTCTCTAATCTATACATAAAGACAAGCAAATATAACATTCGCTGTCATCATTCATTAAACATCCTTAACCAATGGATAAAAATTAATGCGTAAGAGTCGACTCGTTATTTTCTACTCTAACGAATGGGGCTCATATTACATAACGGATGTACATTAGTACGTTACCAAAATTCCCTTATACATTACATAGACCAAATACATCATAACAAAGACCGAGACGACAAAACGTGTACTAACAGCTTTTCAGTCTTGTTTACCCTAGATCCACATTGACGTGCAACATGAACACATTCACCACATGAGAAACAAGTTCTCATGTCCACAAAGGTGTGTGGTCAGTTAACACTAGCATGTGAAACATCAGGTTGAAAATATGCAACCGATACTTCAAAATCATCCAAGTGAGCAGAACATTTGTTCCTATAAAAATCAAGATTTGAACAAATTGAGAAACTTTGTAAAGTATCGGTTCCAATTGAACTGACAAACTTAACAAGTTTCAGAAATTTCAATTGAGGTTTTACTTTAGGTTTAGAAACTATTTTGTTCAATGACTTAGATTTTTTAAAAGCTTTTTCAGTGTCATTAAAACATGATGACTTGTTATGAAAGACACTCTCAATCAACTCAGGTTTGATTAAGTGTAGTGGAATGACTTTTACATCAAAAACCTTATTAACACCTTATAATATTAAAAACTCTTCTAGTTTTTACTCTTAGTCGGATTAATAAATTTCATCAAATCCGCATCAGAAATACTTGGTGTTTCTGGTTTCTTTTTGATCATTTTAGATTTGTTTGACCCACACACAGCTTTTTCAAATTCATGTGGTTCACAAAGAATGTGATTAGAACAAATAATGTTCTGTTCTTTGTGTACCACCTCAGGTTCACACACATCTTCAATAACCACCTAGTCAACAAATTCAACAAAAACTTTGTTTCTTCGAATATGAGTATCTTGAGTTGGTACTTGAGAAACTAGTTTTCTTGTTTAATTTCTTTTGATTCTTCATTAATGATTATTGGTTCAACATTTATAGGAGTATCAACATTGAAAGAACTATTTATATCAATGTTTTTCTTTTCTCCCATAAATGGATTGTTGGAATAATCATTATGAAATGGTGGAGGAACCTCAACAAATCCTAAACCAATTTTAGATCCTTTCTCTTTAACAGATACTTCAATTATCTCATTTAATAGAAATAATGAATTTTTAAACTTTTCAAGTTTTTTTTCAACTCAGGCACCACATTCTCGAGTTCAGTAAACTTAGTTCTCGATTTTAAGATATCCTGTAACTGTCGATCGATAATTAACAACTTTCTTAAAAGTTCAGCTTTCAGATCATGATTACTATTTAACAATCCCTCAATTTTAACTTTAGATCTTTGTTCAAGATCAGAGGCTTGTCTATAGTTATTACTAACTATAGATAACTCTTTCATCAAAGTCTCAATCTGATTACGAATCAATTCAAGCTTAGACTTATATTCATCACATTGAGAACATGATGTAATCACAGATTCATTCATAATTTCAAATTTTACATTAACATATTCAACAAAAGAAAGATTAGGACTAACCTCCTCAATCTTAGCCATACAAGCGAAAGAATCTTGAGGCTCTTGGCTAGCAATATCATAATCAGCTTCAAATTCTGACTCGTCACTATCTTCAGATAATCCATCTTCTCTTGCATCTTGAAAATGTCCAACAGTCTCAAACATGAACAAGTTCTTTTGATTACCATTAAAAGAGTTTCCTAATAGCCTATCATTCCAGTCAATACCATCAGCAGTAACCAAAGCTTGTGACCCACATGTTTTCACGGGTTCATCCCAGAAGTCTTTTCCTTTAATTCAGAATACTTCTTACCAGAACTAATGTCTTGATTATGGGTCCCGAATACTCTTTCATTGGCTTGTCATTTTTTTTTATTAAAATGGCCATAGCCTTGACAATTAGAACATCGAACCTTTAATTTATCGAACCCAACCCTTTTTTTCAAAGTAGGTAAATCCTTCCTTGTTTTCTGCATAAATTTCTTCACTTTCCTCAATATCATTGCCATATTTCACTTTAAATCCATAAGCTCCAAATCATCAGGATCAATTTGGTAATAATCTTCATTGGTCAACTCATTAGTATCAAGTTTCCACCAACCATTTTTTCAAAAGATATCATGAGCGCACTCAAGAAAGCAGAATGTTGTTATGCTTCTTTCATATTAACTTGTGGTGGTTGAGAATTAGAAGAATTACTTGAACCAACAAAAGAATTACTTGACCCATCAAATGAATTACTTGAGCCACAAGCCATAAAACAAACATTAAGCATGGAATCACCAGTTTGTGGAACTTCTTGATTGTTTTGTGAATAGAAAACAGATACAGGAACTGAACTGCTACTCATGGGAAGAGAACCACCATACAGAGTAGGGTCTTGATTATCTTTAGTAGAACTGTGACACCTCAAGTCATATTCCCTTTCTTAAATCTTTTGCATGAATTCCATAGCAGTAAGATCATCATTCTTTAAGAAATTATTCTATTTCAATACCATCAAGAAAGTAGAATATGAACTTGGTAAAAATTTCTTAATAGTGTAGGTTCCTGGACGGATCGTACACGGGATGTCGCTAACAACGCAGGTGCGGAATCCCTGCGTGGGTAGATACGAGTGTAGAGTATGTAGAGATCGAACACGAAAGCAATAAACCAACCACGTTATATTAATAACAACCACGTGACCCGAGGTCACTGTTACAGACTATGACACGAACACGTTCACTGAACAACTGAAACAAACCCTAAAAACTTTCTACTTGTAAACTGTTCGCTGAACAGTATATAAACACGACAACTTCGCCACAGGCGAAGTTGTCAATAACTTCGCTGATTCAACAAGTTCGCCATAGCGAACTTGTTGACAACTTCGCGTTTTACATAACTAAACATAAACAAAACATAATTACATTACAGACTCGATTACAAATTGCTAGACTATGAACTACTGACACATGTACCAACAGACTCCCCCTTGGCAGTAGCTTCATATCTTGATCTTCAAATCTTGAGTCTTGTAATCTTTCATCTCTACGCGTGCGCCCCTTCTCTAACACATACCGACACCACCCGTTGATATTTCCTAGCTTGATCCTTCCAAGCAGGAATGTAGAAGATCTTCTTCTCGTTGAGCGCCTTCAGATCAGCCTTCGATAGATTAACAAGATGCATCGGGTCGTAAACCCGAAGTACTTCTTGTTCATCCTCATCTTCCATTACCGCCTCAGCTGTCTCGCAATCTACGTACCACCATTTTAGATCTTTGAGCACGTCCTTGGGCATGAACTTCATCGGTACTTCTTTAAGGCACCGGATCGGTTTGTATTTCATAACCATCCAAGGTTTTCCATCAACTCTCAGATCTCTATCCTTGTCTTCGACAAGTTTTCCTTTTTGTGGTTTCAGTAGCTCAAACTTTTTCTCTTTAACGCACTCTTTCCACACGATCTTCGCAATGATTCTAGCCATGTTATCTTCGCTTCTGTTTACCAATCCCAATCTGGCTAGATCTTTTACTTCACATTCTGGCAGTGTGTTTAGAGATCTCAACTTTCTCTGGAAGTACTGAACGCCATCGTACCTCTTGATCACAAAGAGCCGTAGCTGCTCGTCGTATAACCAGCAGATAATACCTTTCTTGGCTTCCGCGTATCCCTTAATATTGTAACTTTTTCTAAACATCTTAGGGATCGCCGGCTTCTTCGTCTTTACGAACCAGTGGGCACAACCTTCCTTCCAGTTCGGTTGTTCCTCCCACTCAGCATCTTCCTCAGCATTCTCATCACCCAAACCTTTTCCGTCAACCTCCGGAATCTCATGTTCCACGGAGTTATCAACAATCTCACTTTCTTCTAATACGTTTTCAACTGTAATCTGTTCTCCAATCCTCTCAATCTCATCCACTGGCAGCACATCATCTTCCATCATAAACTCATCATCCTCCTCATCCAACTCTTTCAATGCATCTATCATGTCTTCAACATCATCATCATTATCAACTGCTACAACATCGTCACCAGCTGCATTTGTAGACTCCCCCTCAGTTGTGGAAGCCCCAAGAGCCTGAGAGGTTCTTGGCAGCTCACCACCTGCACCTTCTGGTGCATTGGGATCATCGTCATGATCTTCTCTTCGTTTAGTCCTCAACTCATCACCCCTACACGTCTTCTCCCCCTGAGATGCCAAGAATGCCTTGAAGGCATCTATAATTTTACCGTGTTCTACCAGGAGGGCTGCTTGTAGTCGATTGGATTCCACTAGGCTCTGAATGGTCTTTGTCTGATCAGCAACAATCCGCTCTAGTGAAATAATCCTCTCGGAATCTGAAGTAGGCGTTGGAGTTGGCGGGACATCAGCAGAAGTGACCGCAGGTGGTACACTTGGTAACCCTGCAGTAGAAGTGATTGTCGACTCCACAAATCGTGCAACTACCACCGGTGGATTAGGCGGTTGGGGTGGTAGGGACACAATTGCTGGCTCCGACGTCTCGACCGCTGTAACCTGTGCTGTAGTAGTAATAAGAGACATACCAGACAAGGCAGGTGGAGCAAAACGTACTAGCCTTGAAGATTCTCCAGCTCCCGAACCTATACCTCTCTGTTCTCTTCTTGAACGTCTAAGCACAATCTGCACTGCCTCCTCTTCATCAACTTCTTCCTCATCCTCGTTTTCCGTTCTCGGTCTCTTTCCCGTAGTCCGTTCCCGAGACACCATAAGTCTTCTTGCCTCAGCAAACGTCTCGTCTAGATCAGAGTCAGCTACCGAAGTAGCTGCTCTGGTAACATCCATAAATTGAGGACCCGAGACATCCATATCAAACACACCATGTACGCCAAAGGCAGCATTAAGATCAACGTCTTCAGCAGTAGACACAGCATGAGATACAGTAGCTGGCACAGCAGCAGAGGCAACAGTAGAAACCACAGGCGCAGCTGATACAGCATGAGGTGCTGCCGCCTGATGTGGTTGGGGGTCTCTGAACTCGTCCCCTCCTGCAGGAACATACTCCGGGTTGATGAGATACCCGAATAAAGGAGTATGCCTGGGACGCAGCTCAGGCTTGCTACGAGTGCTCGAGGTGCGGCACTGAGCAAAGATACGTTTCGTCACGCATTCTACGTATCTTATTGGGCGTCTCTGTGGCAGCGACGGAGCGACATGATTTAAAATCATCTGTAAGAAACGAGGATACATAGTGAATCGCTCGCGCGCCACAGCCCTTCGCTGACGATCAATCTCGTAAAAGATTAGCTGACTGAATGAATATCTGCGGTTGTAAGTCAGCGCTATCATGGCCGACTGCATCGTCGCGCCCATCCCGTCTGTTCCTGCCTTCCTGCCGGACATGCATACTATTAAAACATGCATCAGGAAGCGCCACTGATCTAGCAGAAACCCTTTCCTCCTCTGCGAGTCCCCCAGCGGACCCGAATAACCCATCCTCAAATAAGCTCCATCCCGGAAAGGAGCTACGAACTCCGTTGGGTCATCTCTAGTTTCTTCACCGAACTGCAGAGCCAACCGTATGTCTTCCGAGGAAAACTGTATGTTGTGACCATTTACGGTTGCTCGCATCACCGGAGGCTCAGGCCTGCAATCGTAGTACACTGTCTGCCAAAAGTCTTCAATGTTAGGCAGAGAAATAGGCAGTGTATTTGTCAGCGCGTGAAAGACTCTTGATCGCAGGAGAAACGTAATAATCTCCCTGTAGTCTTCGACGCCTCGTGCGTCTGGATCTAACGTGATGTACTGGTTATGGGCTGGAAAGAATTGTCGTTGCTCATCACCATCATCACCACCAGCACCACCAATAGCAGCCATATCTGCACCAAACAAAACAAGTTAGACAGTGTGTAAGCAGCTCACAAGTTCGCTAAGTACCACGAGCGAAGTTGTGATTAAACCAGTACAGGCGAACTTATAGGTGAGGCGAAGTTAGGAACAACTTCGCTTCAACTGTAATTTCGTCTAAATCTGTTAAGTAAAATGGTATAGGCGAAGTTGATGATAACTTCGCCTTATCACAACATCGCCACAGGCGAACTTGAGTTCAAGGCGAAGTTACGGATAACTTCGCCACATTCGAACTTAAGCTTCAAGGCGAAGTTACGGACAACTTCGCCACAGGCGAAATTAACCTCCTGGCGAAGTTGTGGATAACTTCGCCAAAACCTTAACTTCGCCTGAATCTGAAACGGCGACTGTTCAGATTCAAGGTTTAGATCCGATGATTTCGGACCGATTTGACGATCCATCAGCAAAGAACAACATAGGTTAATGACATTGAGACGTAAAGGACGTCCATGAACACGTAACACAAAGGTGAAAAACTTGGTTTTGAAGGTTCGACGACCCGAGGTCTCGAACCGGGTAAAACTTATACCGAACGAGTATGGTTGGGAATGATATTAACAACACATACCGTGAATCAACACTAGAAACAGGAAACAAAGATCGAAATCGGAGAGTAAACAAGATCTCGGATAAATATGGTTTTGATATTATGTTCGCCGGAGAATTTCAAAATATGTTACTGTTCCAGTATCAAAAACCTTATATAGGGCAGAGTTGGTTCAGGCGAAGTTACGCTTAACTTCGCCTAGGCGAAGTTAAGCACAACTTCGCCGAATTCAACAACTTCGCCTGTAAGTTCAAAATCAGCCCTTTAAGTTTGAATAATCTTGCAGTTAACATTAGAAGTTTCCAAAAAGAGTTAAACAAAAATGATCATGTCCAAGTAACCAGTTTTATAATAACACAACTATAAAAATAGAAAAACTTATAAAAATTTTAACGAAATAAGGGATCAAATTTCAGTCTAGTCAGGGACCACTACGTTTTAGAAAAGATCCCAACAGGAATCATACTAACTATGTGACTGTCACTTGGATCCGTGTTTAGCTGTGTTATGACATAGAGAAACAGGTTGCAAGCATGTAAATAACTTAAATGGTTTTCATCGTTTCTGTGATACGGATTAAGGTTCAGTTAAGCTCAAAATTTTAAGTTGGCAACAACTCAGAGATAATGATGTCTTCTATCTATTCTCAAAGCGTATTTGGCTATACCCAAGTCATCCCGAGTTGACTTCGACCCATAGTGTCTGATTAACTTGTATATACTCGTTGTCAGCTTCCCGTTCTCTTCTTACTCCAGACATGAGAAGTCTTGATTGTTATTATGTCTCATAAGTACTAAAAATATACATTTTTTTTTTTTTTTTTTTTTTTAACCAAACATTCTTATTGACTTCGGAGTACTAAACTACTGCAAGTCCCGAATCTGGATCACTGCAGTGTCTTGACATGCTTTCCTCACGGGAATCAGAACACTCACGGGCTCGTGTATGACTGGGTAGTCGCTTTTCTGCCTATCATTCGGAAAGATATGTGTGAAGACATTCAAAACTCTTAAGGAGTTTCCACGTAAATTCGAGTAGTTTAAGTTAGTATCACATACACTTTTACGCACCATAAAAATTTACCATGACATACAATGACTGTTCTAAAGCCTTTTAAGCCTAATAACTTCACTAGTTAAGCACACACAATCAGTATATATATCATTTTCCAAGGTTGGATCAATTTTCTGTTAAACACAGCAAAGAACTTCTTACGAAGTAGTAGACTTGAAACGTAATTTCATTTCCCATTTAAAAAAAAATTTTGATTTCAATCGCCCCGATCACGTCAAAGTCGTCAGGTAAACGGCTATCCTGAAGATCCAATGGATCAACTGGACCGACCACATACAAGTATGTGTCCTTCTTACTATGTATGACCGACTAATTTTCAGCAACAGAAAGAAAACACACGTCATAACTGCCCCGATCACTTTCAGTCTTCCGGTTAATGGCTATCCTCATTCTCTAAGTCGAAACGAGGACCAAAACATATCCGAGGATATGTCCATCAAACTGAGATAACCGACTAATTTTAAGCAATAATGACAAATTTTTTTTTTTTTTTTTTTTTTTTTTTTTTTTTTAAAAAAAACACAAAGGCATGGTTACTCGGGATTGATCATCCCGTTTAGCTCAATTAGGTTTTGAAATCTGGATTTATCAAACGCTTTTGTAAACAAGTCAGCAAAATTTTCAAGTGTATCAACTTTTTCGATCTTGATCAGTTTCTTCTCAGCACAATCCCGTATGAAGTGATGACGAATGTCAATATGCTTAGTTTTACTGTGCTTCACGGGATTGTTAATTACTGAGATGGCGGCAGTGTTATCAATTAAAATAGGAGTGAGTAAGAAATTCAGACCATAGTCGCGCAATTGTTGCTGAATCCACAAAACCTGAGAGCAGCAGTTGGATGCTGCCATGTATTCAGCTTCGCATGTTGAAATTGCAACTGATGTCTGTTTCTTGCACTGCCAGGAAACTAATCTTCCTCCAAGAAACTGACAGCCTCCTGTTGTTGACTTCCGACTCTGATTGCAACCCCCATAATCAGAATCTGTATAAGCCACCAGTTCAACGTCTCCTCCCTTTGGGTACCACAACCCTAGCTTCGGCTTGCCCTTGAGATACCGTAGTATCCTCTTTGCACCTTTCAAATGAGATTCTTTCGGATTTGCCTGAAAACGTGCACAAAGACAAACAGCAAACATTATATCAGGCCTAGAAGCAGTTAAATACATTAATGAACCTATTATCGCCCGATACAGAGTTGGGTCCACATCTGCGTCACCATCTGATTCAGCACCCAATTTGTGATTGACGCAGATGGGAGTATCATATGGAGAGCTGTCCTCCATCTTGAATCTTTTCAGCACATCATGAACGTACTTCGTTTGATGAATGAACATCCCGTCCTTCTTCTGATCAACCTGCAATCCTAGAAAGAAAGTTAGTTCACCCATAGCACTCATCTCGAATCGTTTCTTCATGACAGCTTCAAAATCCTGACACATGGATACTCTTGATGCAGCAAAAATGATATCATCCACGTAGACTTGAACCAGTAGGAAGTCACATCCTTCTCTCTTCACAAACAACGTACTGTCAATCAATCCCCTTTCAAAACCATTTTCCAGCAAGTAGTCCGATAACGTTGAATACCAGGCACGAGGTGCCTGATGTAACCCATATAACGCCTTGCTCAACCTGTATACATGATCAGGAAAGTCTGGGTCAGGAAAACCCGGAGGTTGCTCAACATACACAACCTCATCAACTTTCCCGTTTAGAAACGCGCTCTTCACATCCAACTGAAATACCTTCATCTTTTTAAATGCGGCATACGCCAAAAACAATCGAATCGCTTCTAACCGGGCAACAGGAGCGAACACCTCATTGTAATCAATACCCTCTTGCTGATTAAAACCTTTAACAACCAGCCTCGCCTTATTTCTCACGATAATTCCCTTATCATCTCTCTTACATTTGAACACCCATTTTGTGCCTATAGCATGCACATTTCTTGGTTTTTCAACCAAGGTCCAAACTTCCATTTTCTCGAACTGAGCCAACTCTTCTTGCATGGCTTCGACCCACGAGCTGTCCTTTAAAGCCATTTGATAATTCTTTGGTTCAATTTGGCTTATAAAGCAGGAGTACAAACATTCATTCATTATACCCGTTTCTTTTATGCTTGTATAAACACAGGTGTGCTCATTCAAGCTACTTCTGGTTTGTACACTCAAGGACACATCACCTATAACGTTCTCCAATGGGTGATCTTTGTGAATTCTCGTGGTCGGAACAGCACCGACTTGTAAATTGTCTTCCAAGTTCGAAGAGATCTCATCTATGGTTGTTTCTGGCTGAGAGTGAAAAGGATTAATAAATTCATCTTCAGTTGAGGCCGCAGGGGTATCGATCGTGTTTGATGTGGAAGGTTGAGATTTCTCAAAAATCTGATGTTGCAATATATTCTCTTCCTCATCATGTATCATCTTCGTCACAGCTCTTTCGTCTTCTTCAGAAATTTCCAAATTAGGTACGTTAAACGACTTAAAAAGTTTAACATAGTCGAAAAGCTCAGCAGGTCCATTGCTTGGTTTTGGCGGTTGGTAACTAGTAATGTCGGTGTTACAAACCACCTCCACCTTGCAAGTCGACGTATTGAAGACCCGTCTGTTGGGAGTCCCAACAACATAACCGACAAGGATTCCCTCATCAGCTACTTCACCAAATTTCGAATTAGTCTTCAAAATCGAACAAGGAGACCCAAATGGTTCAAGACCGCACAAGTTGGGCTTCCTTCCGTGCATAAGCTCGTAACAAGTTTTTCCAAGTTTCTTAACTGTTAACACCCTATTTAGAACATAGCAGGCTGTAGCAACTGCTTCAGCCCAGAACATCACAGGAAGCTTCGAGTCTGCCAGCATAGTTCTGGCTCCATCAATTAACGTTCGGTTCTTCCTTTCAGCCACTCCATTCTGTTGCGGAGTATACGGAGCGCTGTATTGATGTTCAATTCCCTTCTGAAGACAGAAAATTTCCATTTCAAAGTTCTTGAACTCTGTCCCATTGTCACTTCTGATGAATTTAACTGATTTACTCATGACGTTCTCAACTTTTGTAATTAGATTCTTCACCATTTGAGCCGTCTCGTCTTTCGTTTTCAGAAAATATACCCACGAGTATCGCGAGTAGTCATCAGTGATCACCAAGCAGTAAGAGGTACCTCCTAGACTTTGTACATTCACGGGACCGAAGAGATCCATATGAAGTAGTTCTAGAGTACCGGCAATTGAGTTAATCTTCTTGGTGAGATGGGATTTCTTGTGTTGCTTTCCCTTCTTGCATGCTATACATTTGTCTTCAAAGTTAAAACTTTTTAAGGGAACGCCCATCACAAGCCCATTCTTGACAATGAAGTTCATCTTCCGAAGATGAATATGTCCCATTCTCCGGTGCCACAATTCTGATTCTGATTCGCTTGCTTTTGTCATTAAACAAGATTCTCTGGTGGCCATTTCAGTAGACCTCATATCCATCACATATGTATTCGTTTCACGTGGAGCTTTCATCACTATCCATTCGTCTGGTATTTGAAAACCAGGCTTCAATACGATCGCTTCATTCTTTGTGAAATGGACAGTGTACTCTTTATCACAAATCTGCGACACACTCAGCAGATTGTGCTTTAATTCCTCCACAAAGTTTACATTTTCAAGTGTCATTCTCCCATTCGACACAGTTCCTCTACCGGTAATCCTTCCACCGCTTTCACCAGCAAAACTAACTCTAGCTCCCTGAACAGGTTTTAAGTCTTGCAACAAGTGTTTGTTGCCTGTCATGTGCCTGGAACAGCCGCTATCAACAATCCAAAGATTGTTTGCAGCCCTGTTCAACTGTTCCTGCACAATAAAACAAAGAGTTAGAATCTTGGGACCCAAGACCAATTGGTCTTGGATCGATACGTCCCGTACCCTGGCTTTCTTAAGTTAGCATCAGGATAATTTCTGTAAGTCCTGTTAGGGAATCTCCCTGCAGATTGTGTGTAATGCCTTCCAAACCTTTGAGAATTGAAGGTGTTATATCTTGAGGTTTGGTTGTAAAACTGAGGTTGGTTTTTATGAAAACTTGAATTCGTTACATTTTGGCATTTTTTAAAGTTTTCATTTTTAGCAGTAACAAAATTACGCTTATACTCAGTTTTATTTGGCTTCACACCTCTTAATCTCGGCTCCAGAGGGCAATCTGCAACTAAATGCCCTAATTTGTTACATCTAAAGCAACACCGACTCTCCAATTTCTTGTCAAATGTTGGTTTGGATGTAGAGGTAGTGTTACCAGCCGTTCGTCTCACATAAGGTGGGACGTACGGATTGAGTGGAGAACTCTTTTTAGAAACTTTATTTTTATCTCCATCGGTGGGTAACCCTACCTTCTCTTTTGTCTGATCAGATTCGGACAACTTATCCGAATCCGATGAGACTGGACTCAAAACAGAAATATTCACATTAGAAACTTTCGAACTTGTTTCTCCACAGCTAACACTTGGTTTTACACTTGTAATCTTGATTGGAGTTGTCTGAGGAACTTCGAAATCGACAGATTTCTGAACACTCGGATTATAAGTATAGTTGTGGTTAAAGGGTGGTGGAACTTCATTATATCCGATTCCTCCTCTCTTTGCAGAGGTACCTGGATCACTCACGAGGTGATCAAGGATGGCCGAGGAATTTCTGAACTGCTCAAGTTTGCGGTTCAGTTCCACCACCTTTACCTGGTGGTCAGCAATCTGTTTATCCCGATCAGCAATCACTTTAGTTTTTTCCTCCAAAACTTCATAACTAAGATCAATTATTTCAATTTTCTCAGCAAGTTTAATTTTTAAGCTTTGAACGTCTTTTTCACATGCTTTTATTTTAATTTTATAACTCGTTTCTCTTGCTTTCGTAAAATGGTGATCTTCTTTAATAGTTTTAAAGTCAGCATCTAAATGGACATACTGATCAGTTATCGTTTTAAGTTGCTCAGACAAATTCTCACAACTAGTACAAATATCCTTAGTACTTACCTCGGAGCGATTATCCTTGTCATCTGCCATGAAAGCTGTTTCTTCTTCAGTAGCTTTCTCAATTCCTTCAACCTTCTCACATTCTTTCACTTCAGCCTCAGCCATGTTCGCTTGCTCACCAGAACCACTTGAATGCGAGTTCCAGTTGTACTCACCTGCTTCTCTGGTCAACATGGCGTTAATCTCTCTGTTAACTCCAGAATGTTGTGTAGGTCGATCTTGTCCTCGTTCAACCCTCTCATTTCTGCATTCCTTGGCAAAGTGCCCGTACTGTTGACAATTATAGCACCTTACCTTGGATTTGTCGAACCCGGGCCGACCACCAACAAATTTTCTTCCAGTTTTGTTCATAAACCGTTTCACACGCCTCACAATCATTGCCATTTGCCACTGCAAATCCATCTCCTCCAGATCATCAGCATCGATCTGGTCGTAATCCTCATCAAGAGCAGCAGGGTCCACAATCTTTCCCTGGATGTAGTTTTCGTAGGAAGCAATAAATGATGCATAGACTGCAAACTGCTCTTCAGCAGATTTTACACTCATAGGCATCTTGGAATAATTATTGCTTGAGGCATTTGCAGAAAAACTACTTGAGGATGCTTGAGGCTTTGAAGTACTTGATCCTCCAGCAACGAAACAGACGTCACCATTCGAGTTTACAGAGACGTTTCCTTCATGAGAAGAGTCAGAACCTGACTCCCCTTTTGAGTAATAAGCAGCAGATTCAGGCCTCGAACTTGAGCCTGATTTAACCTTTGCACCATACATACCAGGGTCTTGTATCTGATCTGTTGGTGTTTCTTTTCGAACCATATTAAGCTCATAAGTTCTGAGCTTGTTTACTGCCGTTTCAAGATCACAATTTGGAAAGTCTCTGTCTTCCCTCATAAGAACGGTGTACATTTCCCACTTCGGTGGGAGAGCATCGAGAAGCTTTTCAACGATCTCTTCTTCTCGGTAAGCAATTGAATAATTGCTGAGCTCTGTCATTAGATGATAGTATCTGGTGATAATATCATCCAGTGATTCGTTCTTCAAAAATTTGAAGACGGAGAACTGGGTCTTCAAAAGTTTTACCTTCGATGCACGGATACCCACATTCCCCTCGAATCTATTTTCAAGAGCATCCCAAAGCTCTCTTGCAGAAGTGTACTTTCGGAACGTATGGAGAACCTCTTGAGGAAGTGCCATTGTTATCGCAGCATGGGCCTTGCTTTCGGCCTCGTACATTTTCTTCTCTTCGTCCTCCATTTTGCTGTACTTCTTAACCACATCGCGACCTTCGTATTGCGCAGTTGGAGGGATATATCCATCCTGGATGCACACCCACATTTTGGCATCCTGGTATTTGATGTATTGGATGAATCTGTCCTTCCATGCCACGAAGTCAGTTCCTTTCATCAGCCTCGGGGCCTTAGTGGCAGACCCCGCTTCTACTTCCATCTTGACCAAATCGGAGATGTTAATCGACGACATCCTTGTGAAAACCTGAAAAACCTGAAAATACAAAAAAAATATTAAAACAGCTCAGTAGGCGAAGTTAAGAATAACTTCGCTTGAAAGTTAACTTCGCTGAAAAGAGAACTTCGCTGAGTTCTTAAATTCGCTAGACTTGGCGAAGTTAAAAATAACTTCGCTTAGAATGAGCGAACTTAGGAGTTAAGCGAACTTGGGTGGGAAGCGAAGTTGCGGATACCTTCGCTAAGGCGAACTTATGATGTTAAGCGATGTTGTGGTTAACTTCGCTAATCCTTATATCTTCGCCGAAAACCCTAATTCCAGTGACGGCAACTTCGCCTGAAGAAAGGTAACTTCGCCCGAAGAACGATAACTTCGCCCGATGAACAAGGAAACTGTTCAGATCTGTTTTCGTCGATCCAGCAGTTTCCGATCAATGCAATGGCTTGAAAATGACTGTCAAGCACGAGCAAAACACAATCCCAACAAAAACACGTCCCGCGAATAGGTCAAACGAGACGTTTTCTACACCCGCGTGAAATCCCGAACCTCACAATCGAGCCGATGGCTCTGATACCAATTGTAGGTTCCTGGACGGATCGTACACGGGATGTCGCTAACAACGCAGGTGCGGAATCCCTGCGTGGGTAGATACGAGTGTAGAGTATGTAGAGATCGAACACGAAAGCAATAAACCAACCACGTTATATTAATAACAACCACGTGACCCGAGGTCACTGTTACAGACTATGACACGAACACGTTCACTGAACAACTGAAACAAACCCTAAAAACTTTCTACTTGTAAACTGTTCGCTGAACAGTATATAAACACGACAACTTCGCCACAGGCGAAGTTGTCAATAACTTCGCTGATTCAACAAGTTCGCCATAGCGAACTTGTTGACAACTTCGCGTTTTACATAACTAAACATAAACAAAACATAATTACATTACAGACTCGATTACAAATTGCTAGACTATGAACTACTGAAACATGTACCAACAAATAGTGTCAATTTAATCAAATTGAATAGGTTCCATTTTCAACTTCGTTAGATCAGCAATAAGATAACCAAATCTAGTAACCATCTCCTCAACGGTTCACCATTTAATAAACAAAAGTTTCTGAATTGAAACTTTAACATGACTTTCCTACTTTCGAAAGTGTTACCCATACTTCTCTTCTCATTCACAGATGCTTAAATAGTGAAGCACAAATATTGATACTAGCAACTTGATGAAATATGTAATCAGGTAATGCCATCATCAAGGTCAAATAAGTTCTTGTCTCGATATCCAAAGCTTTCTTCTTTTATACTGAATGAGTATCGAAAGGTTTCTCTTCATAATTATTACTAGGATCACCAAGAATTGGAGGACTATAGACATTATAAACACTACGAGTACAGTCAGGATGCACGAATCCTAAATGAGCTCTAAACTCGGTTCCCATTTAGCAAAATCACACAACTTCATCAGCCTTGGACATTTTGAATGAGACCCGGTTTCAACATCTAAATGTAACATTTGTTACATGATCATGTTTTAAGACGCTAAGGCACATAACTTTTCCATTTTTGAAAGTATTGGGTTAAAACTGTCAATATGCAAAGTGTTGGTTGCAAACTGTCAAAAGATGAAAGTTTTGTGTAACGAATGTGAAGAATACTTTAACGAATGAGACTAAGTTTTGGTAACAAATGGGAATTATACGAGACACGAATGAACTGCTAATGATGAGCAACACGTGATATTGTTTAAACGTATGATCTTTTAACATATAATCAAACGAATGAAGTATACCACGAACGAGATCACGAATGAGATTTAAATGGTAACAAATGTAACACTGTTAATACGAATGAATCGTTATAACAGAATGATAGCTGGCAAAATGGGTTATTACTGTTCACACGAGTGATCTGTTACTAGTAACGACCGTGCATTCATCAAATAACAAATGTGCACTCATATCTTCAAATCTTCATACGAATTCCAGATTCAAACGCAAATCCAGACAACATTCAAACCAATAAATTCGTTCAATTCTCAACCAAAATCCATAATCAAATACTCAAAACACTCGTCCAAACAATCTAAAACTCATCAAACCATTCCAAACCTCAATTACCAATCCAAACACAAACAATTTTACCAAAACCTAGTCTGAAACACACTCTGTTCCCGCCAAAATGTACAAAACTTCAATTCACTTGAATTGAACAATACAAACACAATTAAACTTGAACACACCTTCAAGAAGTTATTACGAACAGTCTGAATCTCATCCTAAGATCAATTATCTAGTATTTAGTGAGTAATTGAACAAAAATAGATATATACAGTTTCAGAATCAAGCTGAATACAATTAACAATCAATTACTAAATCAAGTGATGTTAATCCAAAACCTAATCAACAATCAATCAGACAATGGCTCTAATACCATTTGAGAAACCATATATCCAGATTGATTACTTTTATGATTTAGATATAGTCGCTTAATATGATTATACGATTAGGTATACTTGAATTACATTAAGCTATAGTGAGAGAGAGAGAGAGAGAGAATTTTGGCAGCATAACAAGGTGTTTACGATTAATAATAATAAATGCTTAAATTATCAAATACCTTACAGATATATATAGACGATGAAGTCATTCGTTATACATGTCATAACGAATAAGCTTCATTCGCCATCATACGTTAAGCTAATACTTTGAGACTAACGAATAACACATTCGTTGTCCTCATTCGTTAACAATCCTAACGAACGGACCAAAATAGATACAAATAAGCACATTCATTATTAACTACTCTAATGATTGTCTCATTTACATAACAAATGTACCCTTTGTACCTTTACTAAAATACCCTTTCATTAATAACAAGACCAAATACAAATAAATAAAGACCGAGATGACAAAACGTGTACTAACAAAAAGCCTTTGAACAAGGACAAACAACCCTTGGTTAAAAGCTATTTGAGAAGACAACCATTTCAAGATAAATTAAGTTTGACTCAAAAGGTTTTTAAAGATAATAAACCTCAAAGTGTTGTTGTTAAAACTGAGTTGAAACATTTGTGAATAAGTCCAAGTGCAAATAGGTTGAGCTAGTTAAATATGTTTGTAACAAAGTCAAGAAAGTTGTCACAAACTAGAAACTTCTTTTTGAAGTTGACGCAACTTATGATGGTTCCAAATTGATCAAAAGGTCAAGGGTAACTTTAACCTTTAGACAATTTAGAAGTTACATAAACAAAAAAACCAATGACTTGTTCCATTTTGAGGATTTATAATGTGTGTTTAATGAATGCCCTTTTTAAATGACTCACAACTAAGATTTAAATTTATAAACGAAAATCCTAACGAATCCACACACAACCGGCAAGTGTACCGATCACTAATAGTATAGACCTAAGGAAGTTCGAGTGTCAAACACAAGGAAACGAGAGAACGTACTTAATACTTAACCCTAACCAAGACTCACCTAAGAATAATATATTTTAAATGTTTTTTAATTATTAACTACTTAACCTAACTTAAAAGACTTAAATTAAGAAAACTAGACGAAACTTTGAAAATAAGATTTATCAATGGGGAAAACGTCTACCTAGGTAAAAATCCTATTGAAGGTATAATAAGCTAATGGATTGTAGAATCTCACGACACCGGTTCCTAAGGATGACTCAACTATGGTTCAATCAGGAGTCTAGATTACCTCTCGGTCTCACTAACAAACCCTAACCTACCCTTAATTGATTTTAAGAACAAAACCGGGTGACGAATTGTTAATGTGCTCAAATGTCGACTCTCCTCTCGGTCTCACCGACACACTACCCTAATGGAGACGAAAACTACTCAACCAAGGATAGAGGAACAATTTAGTTTAACTTAAACTAGGTCAACTAATCGCTTACAAACCCAAACCCGACAAGAACCGAACCCGCTCTCGCGTGATCCTAATCCTAACAAGTAAAAGCTATGAGATGACCCTACTTCCTATCACCTCTCGGTCTCTAAGAAGGTGTCTACCAGCTGATTTTAACTAATTAATATACCCAAATTAACCCTACGGTTGTACACCCCGCAAACAATCTCTAAACACAAAGTAAAGAGTTTAAACAAGCTAAAATTAACCAAAACCGATTCAATCAATCAAAGCAAAAGGTAATTGAGTATTATTAATCAAAACACAGCCACTAAACACAACCTAATTCAATGTTAAACCAAACTTTACATTAACAATTCATGTCATGATCATCAACAATCCAATCTACTTACTAAAACCTAACAATAATCATCTAACCTAGGTAGAACTAACTACTTTAGCCTAACATTGGTTTTGAACAACAGCTAATACTTGATTTAAACATCATAAACATCAACATAAACATAAGTAAACTCATTCAAGATTCAATTTCAATCAAACACAAGTCAATCTCTAAGTTACTTGCAAAACAATCCAACATAAAAGATCAAATCAACTAGTTAGGGTTCTTGAACAAAAACACAAAGTTTATGGATGTATTACTCAATATTATGGCTAAGATTATGAGTGTATATGGTCCCTAGCTGCTGTCCACAACTGTCCTTAGCCTCCTCCTTCTTCCCTTGGCTCAAGAATTGCAAAAAAAACGAATTTTTCCTCTTGAATGGGGGCTTTTAGGGTTACTTTTTTCCTAGTTGGGTGCTGATTTCGGGATTGATGGCTGGTTAGGGTTCTTTTTTTTAATTATCTTCATATATTAAGCATAAAAGGCTTGGATCTTGTGGGCTTGGGTCGGGCCTTGAGTTGTAGTCTTCAGAGTTGATCAAAAACGTCCCTAGAGTCTTCAAATTTGTCACTTTTTTCCATTAAAGCTCAAAACCTACAAGTAATCAATCATCTTTGTAAAATCAAACATAAACAAGCCAAAACTCTTAATAATTAAACTAAAAAGCAATTAAATCATGTTAAAATGATAAGGAAAGTAACTGTGTTTTAAAACACATCAAACATCCCACACTTAAGTCTTTTCCGTTCCTGAAAAAGTCTAATGCAGTTGGATCAGAATCGGAAAATACTGTCTTAAAAACATATAGGTTAATTTTTTAAAGCTTAGAAGAACGCAAAAACCGCGATCACCGATATTATTATCCACTTAAACTCATGCCTTAATCTTTACCGGGATAAAAAAGATCTGACAGTAATATTACTTAGTGGTTTACACAATTAAGACCCGCTTATTTTCATCTTTTACCGGACCAGACCACCCCAACATGACTTAAACCTCAAAATTAGCAGAATTAAAACTTTTGTTGCTTTATTTTTTTTTCATGAATAGTTAAGGCGATCAAGGGTATTTTTTATCCACCTAAGATTAAGCATCAAAGTCTACCAAGCAGCCATTAGATACGATTAAGGTTCAATTAATTAATAGCTAGTGTTTCCCACAACATGATATACCCCCATTATCAACCAATACCCCGAAACCTGTTGGATTTTATACAAGATTATCAAAGTTCAAGTTAACCATATTTAACATGAAAACGCAACGGAAGCTAAGATTTTAAAACTTGTTATGAACATACCATTATGTTAAAACTAAAACCCAAAGAACAAGGATCAATATTACAAGAACAAGATGCTCACAAAAGTAAATTGTACCTTCTTATACCTTATGAGAAGATGTAGGTGGATGAAGAAGATGATGTCTTCAAATGGCAAGGTTGCAAAGGAGAAACCCTCAAGCTTTGTATACCCCAAGCTTTGAGCAACAACACCAACTAGTTGCTAGGATTTTTGAACACTTGAACTAGCTCACAAAACTCCCAAATGTTGCCCAAGTGAGCCGTGGGTTTTGGAGAGAAAGAGAGAGAGTTATTTTTGCTTGTTTCAACACTTGAAAAACCAAAAATAAAAGATATGAATGCATGTCTTGTAATTGGAGATGTATTAAATGGTCATCACATGGAGACAAGGCCATTTGATTGGGTAAAACCACCACCCCACATGGGTGGCCGGTTTTGTTTGTTATTTATTTATTTATTTTTTTTTTTTTTGTTTTGTTTTAACAATTAAAACATCTCCATCTCCATCTTATACTTTATAAAACTAATTTTATAAATCATGCATGCTATCTTAATTATTTAACCAATTAAATAATTAATTTATATAAATAAATTATCCAGATAATTTATTTAAATTATCAAGTGTGTTTGTTTAGAAAACCAATTTTCTAAACACGTAGTGTTCGGTATTCGTTTAAATGATCAAATCATTAAAAGAATACATTTGGTGTCGTCTAGCTTGTTATTGGGTATGACCCGACTTGGATCAAACACAGTTAGCCACATTAATATAAGTATGTGTCTCGGGCATACGTAATTCCAACAATCTCCCACTTGCACGAGATACATAGAAAATTAATGCAAGTGGTGAATACCGCCTAACAACAGTTCATCACCCCTAATGTGTTTGACGAAGTGCCATTCAATAACATCATCCCTTCAAGTCCCTTACTTGATATGATTTAGGTGAATCTATCATTTTATCCCTTTGTTACTAGATGTCATGTTGGATCTAAGAGACATAGGCGATCATTCTCTTTACAATTCAACTTTATCAGGCCTTAGACATCTAAACTCTCAACACATAAGAGGACCAAATTCCATCTTGACTGTATACGCCTCTCACTATCACTTTATACTCCACCTGAGCTCATCCTTATGTACCATCTTTTACGAATAGCGAAGGGGAGAGTCAAAGTGTAATACTTGGTGAAAATCAAGACCCAGTATACATCTCAGGTCTAAGGATAATATGAAATTCTCCTTTACTCAAAATTACTAATGATCAGGTCCATTGACTCCATGTAGTAATATTGAGAGCGGGTCAGTCCAATATTCGTATCCCACAAATATCTATGAACCTTGGCAGCAAACCTATGCTCCATATTCATTCCTTATGAATATCCACCAATCCTAGTTCATAATAGTCTTGCTTCATATTTGTTCCCACAAATGTGATCGACTACGGACTTTTAGAATAAGATAACTTATTCATGGATTAAACATGCAAAATTAGAATTTAACTCAAGATTCCATAATCATATAAAAGAGTTAAATTACAAAAGTCTTTTAAACGTAAATACAAAATAGATCAAATCCAATTACTAGAATATCGGAGTCCTAAGCCACTCGCATGACGCTCATGTTTCGGTCTTTCTAGGAGCTTCGTGAATGGATCCGCAAGATTTTGATCAGTTCCAACTTTGCGAATACATATCTTTCCCTTTTCAACTTCATCCCTTATGTAGTTGAATCTCCGCTCTATGTGCCTTGTCTTTTGGTGCGAACGAGGTTCCTTGATTTGTGCAATCGCACCCTCGTTGTCACAAAAGATTTCTAGGGGGTCTTGAATGGAAGAGACCACCCCTAGATCAGTAATGAATTTCTTCAACCATGCAGCTTCCTGAGCTGCCAATGAAGCGGCGATGTATTCTGATTCTGTAGTGGACAATGCTACCACTTCCTGTTTTGAGCTCTTCCAAGAGACAGCTCCTCCATTAAGAGTGAACACATACCCAGATTGTGATCGAGAATCATCTCGATCAGTTTGGAAGCTCGCATCCGTGTAACCTTTTATAGCGAGTTCCTCCTCACCAGATCCATATATCAGAAACATATCCTTAGTTCTCCTAAGGTATTTCAATATGCTCTTAACAGCCATCCAATGACTGTTTCCTGGATTCTGTTGGTATCTGCTTGTCATGCTCAAAGCGCATGACACATCCGGTCTAGTACATATCATCGCATACATAATGGATCCTATAGCAGAAGCATATGGGATTTGTTTCATCATCTCTTGCTCATCCTTTGAGCTTGGACATTGAGCTAAACTCAATATGGTCCCTCTTTGAATAGGTACAAAACCTTTCTTGGAGTTTTCCATCTTGAACCTTTTCAAGATCTTATCAATGTATGTACTTTGGTTCAAACCTATCAAGCGCCTTGACCTATCCCTATAGATCTTTATTCCCAAAATATAGGCAGCTTCACCAAGATCCTTGATGGAAAATCTACTTCCAAGCCAAGCCTTAACGCTTTCCATGGTTGGAATATCATTTCCAAATAGTAGAATGTCATCGACATATAATACTAAGAAGGTAATTATACTCCCACTAGCTTTCTTATACACACAAGCCTCATCAGCATTCTTGATGAATCCAAAATTTTTGATTTCTTCATCAAAACGATGATTCCAAGTTCTAGATGCTTGTTTCAATCCATAGATTGATTTCTTTAACTTGCATACTTTATTAGGATTTTTCGGATCGACAAAACCTTCAGGCTGAACCATATAGACATCTTCCTCAAGATATCCATTTAGGAAGGCGGTCTTGACATCCATTTGCCAAATTTCATAATCATAATGTGCAGCTATGGCAAATAATATCCTGATAGACTTTAGCATTGCCACAGGCGAAAAAGTTTCATCATAATCAACCCCTTGAGTTTGAGTGAAACCCTTAGCTACAAGTCTTGCTTTATAAGTATCCAAGTTTCCATGCATATCAGTTTTTCTTTTGAAAACCCACTTACTTCCAACAGCTTTGGAGTT
The DNA here is from genome assembly GCF_021521415.1 of Bidens hawaiensis. NCBI lineage: Eukaryota > Viridiplantae > Streptophyta > Magnoliopsida > Asterales > Asteraceae > Bidens > Bidens hawaiensis. The sequence goes on along the minus strand of NW_027493684.1, from coordinate 106,861 downwards.
GAGTGGTAGTTCAACCAATTCCCAAACTTGGTTGTCATACATGGATTGCATCTCAACGTTCATGGCTTCAAGCCATTTGTCACAATCATTCTTGGACATTGCATCACGGTATGTGGTTGGTTCATCAGAATCTACCACGTAGCAACCTTCTACAAAAAATCCATATCTTTCAGGTGGATTGCTAACTCTATCAGATCTGCGAACGTTTTGTGTGTTTTGATCAACCACTTGATCACTTTCAACAACCTCTTGTTGAGTGCTAGTATCAACCAATTGTGTATCATCTTGTGGTTCTTGATCCTCATCAAGTTTCACTGTTCTACTATTAGTTCCTTCCTTAAGGAACTTAGTTTCCAAGAACTTACCCTTTCGAGCAATAATAACATTTTGCTCACTAGGATCATAAAAGTAATATCCTAAATCATCTTTAGGATAACCTATAAAGATACACTTAGTGGATCGGACTTCTAATTTGTTTGGGGTGTATTGCTTTACATAAGCTTCACAACCCCAAACTCTTAAGAATGATAGCGATGGAGCCTTTCCATGCCATACTTCAAAAGGTGTCTTCTCCACTTTCTTGGTTGGAGCCATATTCAATATGCGAACAGCGGAAAGTAAAGCATAGCCCCAAAATGATAGAGGTAAAGTGCTTCTAGCCATCATCGATCGAACCATATCTAATAGGGTACGATTTCTCCTTTCAGACACACCATTATGTTGTGGTGTTCCGGGTGGAGTAAGTTGTGAAATAATTCCACAACTCTTAAGATGATCTTGAAAAACACCACTTAGGTATTCACCTCCTCTATCACTACGAAGTACTTTGATTGTGGTCTTGAGTTGTCTTTCTACTTCAGTTTTGAAGTCTTTGAACATTTCAAAAGCTTCATCTTTGTGTTTCATTAAGTACACATAACCATATCGACTATAATCGTCAATAAAGGTAATGAAGTATCTTTCACCATTCCTAGTCATTGGTCTAAAAGGACCACATACATCCGAATGTATGATACCCAATAATTCTTTTGACCTTTCAAAAGTTTTATTAAAGGGTTGCTTTGTCATTTTGCCTTGTAAACAAGATTCACATACATCAAATGAATCATACTCATTTGTTTCTAGAATACCATTCTTGCGAAGAGTTTGCATGCGATTCTTGCTTATATGTCCAAGGCGACAATGCCAAAGATAGGAATCACCCAAGTCCTTCTTGAGTTTCTTGGTGTTGACATTGTACATTGAACTACTATGTGACGCACCAATTTGATCTATTTCATATATACCATTTATGGGTATAGCTTTAAAATAAAATATGCCATTCATCAAAACATGAATATCATAATCAATAAACTTAAGATCAAAGCCACATTGTTTTAAAAGAGACACGGAAATAATGTTTCTCCTTAACTTAGGAGCATACAAAACATTCTTCAAAATTACTTCCAAACCACTTGGAAGCTTTAACAAGTAGTCTCCTTGGGCTTGGACTTCAACTCTTGCTCCATTGCCCATAAAGAGACTAATGTCCCCTTTGTTGAGTTGTTTACTTCTTTTGAACCCTTGCAACAAATTGCAAATGTGAGTTCCACATCCGGTATCAAGTACCCACGTATTTGAAGAAATAACATTTAGTTCAATATGTATAGTAAAGATAATACCTGAGGTATGCCCCGCATCCCTCTTATCTTTTAACGCATTGAGATAGGTCGGACAATTCCTTTTCCAATGACCTATCTCTCCACACTCAAAGCATGGATCTTGCGCCGCAACCTTTTGCTTCTTTTCCTTCGGTTTGATGGGCGTGATGGCTTTCCTCTTTCCCTTTCCTTGGACGTGGCCCTTGCCCTTAGCAACACTTGCTTTGGGGTTGGAGTTATGTCCCCTTTTTCCTTCATTGATTGTTAGAACGGGTAAAACCCTTTTACCCATTCCCGCTTCGGCCGTTCTTAGCATTGCGTGAAGCTCACCAATGCTTTTGTCCCATCCATTCATGTTATAATTCATGACAAAGGTTTCAAACCTTTTGGTCAAAGAGTTGAGGATCAAATCCGTAGCCAACTCATTAGATACGGGACAATTCAACCTACGAAGCTTTTCGATGTAGCTTTTCATCTTTAGGACATAAGATGAGACGCTTTGGGTTTCCTCCATACGACATGCATGAAACGCTCGAACCGTTTCGAAACGTTCCGCTCTAGCTTGTTGAAGGAACATTTCCTTCAATTGAGTTATCATGTCGTATGCCCCATGATGCTCGAAATCCTTTTGGATTTCGGGAATCATAGTCCCTAACATGAGGCAAGAGGCTTGCACCGAATCTTTGGTGTACTTGACCCAATCGTTATAAGCCTCCTCATCTTCCACGTTAGGCTCGTCGGGAATGGGATCGTCTAAGACATATGATATCTCTTCTTGTTTGAGAACTATTCTCAAGTTGCGATACCAATCCATAAAGTTATTATGGTTTAGACGATCCTTTTCAAGGATGGTTCTTAAGGATAGGTTACGGGTGTTATGGGTAGAGGTGTTTGCATTGTTAGCGGCCATCTACAAAATTTAACAAAGTTTTATTTTAGTATTATAAACAATTTAATTATTAATACCCTTTTATTCCAAATTTTAAAATAATAATTAAATTCTAGAATCCAATGATAAATCAAATTTCGGTTAGGTGACCTTTATCCCGTTATTTGATTTAACAAGGTAGTCAATCTTGACAATTGCAACCCTTTGCAACTTCTAGAGGTATGGGACCATTCGAAATCCTTATTTCGTGTTGGCATGTTTATCCCATCAACACCATTGGACCCCATGCTTAGGTGACCTTTATCACATGGTTTCCAATTCAAGTCGTCCTACTTGTATAAACATGTAAGATTAACATACAAGTGGTTAGGTGACCTTTATCCCACAAATATGTTAATATTACCCTAAGTATATTAGTTTGCTCAAAATGGTTAGGTGACCTTTATCCCATTAAAAGTTTCCTAATACGTTAAGTGTCATACAAAAGGATGGTGTTAGACTTGTTTCCTTGGTAATTAAGAAAAAGGGATTTTTAAGTTTTCCAATATTCTAGTTTGAAAAACATTATGCCATATCCTAACATGCATTTAGAAATATGGCGATTTTGAAAACCAATTTTCAAGGTTCAAGTTATAATAAAACCAATTTTATTATATGTGAGTAATCGCTTAGTTTTAATAAACCCATTTAATTAAACTAATTGACGCGATATTACCAAATATATATTAGAACCCGTTTCATGCTTGTTGTCGTTCCTATGTGACGGTTTGGATATCCTAATATCTATCAACCACACATTACATAAAGTAAAACAAACAACCAAGCATACATATGCAAAATATAGTCATAACCGAGAACCGCTAAGTTTGACCATACTTGTTAGCCGAAACAAGTATAGGTCATAAGTCACACCTAAGGGACAAAACATGACACAAGGATGGAATGTTGACTCCCACTTGAACTTGCATCCAAATGCTTCAAGTATCCTTTCCAAGTTGTTGTGTTCTTGTTGGGCTTGTTAATGGGCTCCAAACTTCCAAAAGTCTTCTTGGGCCCAAGAGTGAAATTTATGGGCCTAATGGGCTTGAATCCCATGATGGGCCGGTGAGGCCCAACAAGCCCAAAATTTCGGTCCAAGGCCCAAATCCACCAATTCTTGCATCTTCAATTTTTACAAAATGTATCCTAATACATATTTTCCTTAAAAAAAAAGAAAATGCAACTAATCTATTTATTACAAACCAACTTATGAATAAATAAATTACACAAGCCTAAGATTATGAATTATTACAACCATATTGAATAATAAACATAATCAACATACACAAACAACAATCAACACATCCAAGGTCTAGGTTTCGGTTATGACACATCCAAACATACCAAATGTTCTAAGCATGCAACCTAAGCAACCAATGCCCAAAATCACCAAATAAAATCGGCCCCCCCCCCCAAGAGGCTACGGCCCAAATTTTTTTATTATATTTTCAACATCCAAATGTTAATAATGGTTTCCTAAGATCTTTCCATGCATGTCAAGATCTTACAAATCCATGAGGGGTAAAATCCACCAAAATTTCGGACCCCTTTTTCACCCATGAAAAAAAAAACGAAATCTATGAACATGTAAGGAGCATAAGTCCTTGTAACCGGCTCTTGATGCCATTGTTGGATTTTATACAAGATTATCAAAGTTCAAGTTAACCATATTTAACATGAAAACGCAACGGAAGCTAAGATTTTAAAACTTGTTATGAACATACCATTATGTTAAAACTAAAACCCAAAGAACAAGGATCAATATTACAAGAACAAGATGCTCACAAAAGTAAATTGTACCTTCTTATACCTTATGAGAAGATGTAGGTGGATGAAGAAGATGATGTCTTCAAATGGCAAGGTTGCAAAGGAGAAACCCTCAAGCTTTGTATACCCCAAGCTTTGAGCAACAACACCAACTAGTTGCTAGGATTTTTGAACACTTGAACTAGCTCACAAAACTCCCAAATGTTGCCCAAGTGAGCCGTGGGTTTTGGAGAGAAAGAGAGAGAGTTATTTTTGCTTGTTTCAACACTTGAAAAACCAAAAATAAAAGATATGAATGCATGTCTTGTAATTGGAGATGTATTAAATGGTCATCACATGGAGACAAGGCCATTTGATTGGGTAAAACCACCACCCCACATGGGTGGCCGGTTTTGTTTGTTATTTATTTATTTATTTTTTTTTTTTTTGTTTTGTTTTAACAATTAAAACATCTCCATCTCCATCTTATACTTTATAAAACTAATTTTATAAATCATGCATGCTATCTTAATTATTTAACCAATTAAATAATTAATTTATATAAATAAATTATCCAGATAATTTATTTAAATTATCAAGTGTGTTTGTTTAGAAAACCAATTTTCTAAACACGTAGTGTTCGGTATTCGTTTAAATGATCAAATCATTAAAAGAATACATTTGGTGTCGTCTAGCTTGTTATTGGGTATGACCCGACTTGGATCAAACACAGTTAGCCACATTAATATAAGTATGTGTCTCGGGCATACGTAATTCCAACAAAACCATCACCATAGGTGAGTATGCAAAATTTCATTTGTAGGGCTTACATGTAGCGTGTCCCTTGTGGTCCGTTTCTTAATGGTAATGAGACGCGAGCAAGGGGACCCCACATGGCTAACAGCGTGGATGATCAAGTCTGTAGTGTATTTGTAATTTTGTGATCATGTTTAAAGACTTATAGGGGTTTGCTCTTTTTGGCTTTATTTTAAATATCCACAACCCTACTTAGGAATTGTGAATACCCAGATGAATAGATTGCATACAGACCCATGGTTTCCGGCCCTGAAGCATCCAATCAATACAAGATTTAAGTTTATAAAACCATACGCCAATGAGGTGTACAAACACTAACCTAGCAGTTTAAGATTGATATCACAGGCTACACGGCATACTCTAACGTTAAACCTACCCAAGCATCATATAATGGCGTATTCAAATTTTTAAAACTCATGATATTTCCACTTTTTCATAACAAAATTTGAGGCTTGAGTATGACCTGACCTTTCATTACTTATCTTCCATGGACAAAACACTTTACCCACAAAAGATTTCAATTTTTAACCATTTTATCAAATTTCCCTTTTCATTTTCAAGGCTAAGCCTACCGACGCATCCCAAGTTAAGTGCTTTTTCTTTTATTTATCTCATATTATTAGTAGTTTGAAAAACCGATTTCCGATAAATATCATCATCTCCCACTTTAACGCAAAAAGAAAACTAAATTCAAGGGACATTATTCTTTAAAACCTTTTTTTTATAAAATTCTTTTATTTTTCTTAAAAATGAAAACGTCAATTTCCCATCCCCACACTTAAATTTCACATTGTCCTCAATGTGTGACAAGGAAAAGACAAAACTAAACATAAAGAAAAATAAAACGGAACAGACTCCCCTGGCATATGTGATCATGCAAGTGTGCGGTGAATCATATTCATCGCCCTCCTATTCGAACGCAAACTTAAAACTCCAGTGCTCTCTATCAAGCTATCACTAATGAACGAAAGCGACAATCCTTAAGCAAATTGCAACCCACACATGCTTAAAACTCCTGTTCATAAACCGTCATCAACCAGCCAAAGAAAAACCTGCAAGTAAGAGAAGAGACACCCGGCAAAACTTGGAAATAATAAAATGAAAATAAAAAAATAAGAAAAGATATTACCTGGTTGCCTCCCAGGAAGCGCTAAGTTTATTGAATAGTTTTCAGCCGGACTCGCTCGCGAAACCTCAATCAGGAGGCTTCTCCTTTATCCTCTTTCCATTGACGCTCCTTAACTATCTCCTTTTACAATTGGTCGGGAAGAAACCAATTGCACAACTCTCATGGGAACGACCATATGAATTAATCTCGACCCACTAACTCTTAGACTCCCCAAAAAATAATCCCCTAAAGTGAAACGGGTGTGATGAACTCTTCTACACACCATGATCTCTGAGCCTAGATATCCTCCTTATTCTTTTAGCCAACTTTTTAAACCTCAACACTTCCCGAATGGAGATTGAGTACAGTTCATGTTTTGGTTTTTCACATTCAAAGTGCAATGGTGGAAAGACTGATTCACCAACCACCTCATGGCTCTCCTCACAAGGCTCATTCTTGATCCCCGCACTTGGCTCGTTATACAATAGATCCTCAAGCAACTTTAAATCTCCAAGTGGGTCAAACTCTCCTTCATCTGTCATGGAAAAATCCATCAACTCTTCACCAAACTCATCCTTAAATTCTTCTTACTGAGAGGGAACATATTTCTCTACTCTCTGCTCCTCCATTCCGGTATCTTCAATCTCACTCAGGGCAAACTAAGGTGGATTCAAAGTTGGAATATACTCCACGTTTCTAATGGAAAACAATACACTATCCATTATTGCCTCCAATTCTGGGGTGGGCTCTAATATATTCCCTGACAAATCTTTATACCCTAAGAATTTCCCTATTTGATCATATGCATATTGGTATGGAGGAGGTTTTGCCACAAGTGATTAGCATGGAGCTTTCCGTGCCTCGACTTCTATATTTCTCCTCTCATAAGCAGCATGCACCCAGTGATTTCCGCCAAAAACATTACACCATGGTTCCCCAACTTGTAAGCTAAACATTTTTTCTCTAAAGAACACTAAAAAGAAACGGATCACGGGCACCAGATAAAAATAGAAAAAATAGTTAAGAATAACAATAATAATAAAAACTAAACATAAACTACACTAAACTAAAATAAACTAAACTAATTAAAATAACAAATCTAACAAGGTAGGTCCTAACTCGAGTCGTACTCAATACGCCTCAAACCGTATCCCCGGCAACGGCGCCAAAAACTTGATGTGTGTTTAATGAATGCCCTTTTTAAATGACTCACAACTAAGCTTTAAATTAATAAAAAAATCCTAACGAATCCACACACAACCAGCAAGTGTACAGATCACTAATAGTATAGACCTAAGGAAGTCCGAGTATAGAACACAAGGACACGAGAGAACGTACTTAATACTTAACCCTAACCAAGACTCACCTAAGAATAATATATTTTAAATCTTTTTTAATTATTGACTACTTAACCTAACTTAAAAGACTTAAATTAAGAAAACTAGATGAAACTTTGAAAATAAGATTTATCAATGGGGAAAACGTCTACCAAGGTAAAAATCCCATTGAAGATATAATAAGCTAATGGATTGTAGAATCTCACGAAACCGGTCCCAAAGGATTAAACAACTAAGGTTCACTCAGGAAGCTAGATTACCTCTCGGTCTCACTAACAAACCCTAACCTACCCTTAATTGATTTTAAGAACAAAACCGGGTGACGAATTGTTAAAGTGCTTTAATACCGACTCTCCTCTCGGTCTCACCGACACACTACCCTAATGGAGACGAATACTACACAACCAAAGATAGAGGAACAATTTAGTTTAACTTAAACTAGGTCAACTAATCGCTCACAGACCCAAACCCGACAAGAACCGAACCCGCTCTCGCGTGATCCTAATCCTAACAAGTAAAAGCCATGAGAAGACCCTGCTTCCTATCACCTCTCGGTCTCTAGGAAGGCGTCTACCTGCTGATTTTAACTAATTAATATACCCAAATTAACCCTACGGTTGTACACCCCGCAAACAATCTCTAAACACAAAGTAAAGAGTTTAAACAAGCTAAAATTAACCAAAACCGATTCAATCAATCAAAGCAAAAGGTAATTGAGTATTATTAATAAAAACACATCCACTAAACACAACCTAATTCAATGTTAAACCAAACTTTACATTAACAATTCAAGTCATGATCATCAACAATCCAATCTACGTACTAAAACCTAACAATAATCATCTAACCTAAGTAGAACTAACTACTTTAGCCTAACATTGGTTTTGGACAGCAGCTAATACTTGATTTAAACATCATAAACATCATCATAAACATAAGTAAACTCATTCAAGATTCAATCTCAATCAAACACAAGTCAATCTCTAAGTTACTTGCAAAACAATCCAACATAAAAGATCAAATCAACTAGTTAGGGTTCTTGAACAAAAACATAAAGTTTATGGATGTATTACTCAATATTATGGCTAAGATTATGAGTGTATATGGTCCCTAGCTGCTGTCCACAACCGTCCTTAGCCTCCTCCTTCTTCCCTTGGCTCAATAATTGCAAAAAAAATGAATTTTTCCTCTTGAATGGGGGCTTTTAGGGTTACTTTTTTTCCTAGTTGGGTGCTGAATTTGGGATTGATGGCTGGTTAGGGTTCTTTTTTTTAATTATCTTCATATATTAAGCATAAAAGGCTTGGATCTTGTGGGCTTGGGTCGGGCCTTGAGTTGTAGTCTTCAGAGTTGATCAAAAAGGTCCATGGAGTCTTCATATTTGTCACTTTTTTCCATTAAAGCTCAAAACCTACAAGTAATCAATCATCTTTGTAAAATAAAACATAAACAAGCCAAAACTCTTAATAATTAAACTAAAAAGCAATTAAATCATGTTAAAACGATAAGAAAAGTAAGTGTGTTTTACAACACATCAATTTACCAGCATGGAAACCAAAAGTTTCAATCATTGAAAAGTTAACTGAAGTGAAACCCAAAATAAGGCTTGGGTTACCTCTTCAAGAAAATCCTCTTCTATTTATATGTGTAGAGTTCATCCAAAAACATATCAAATCAAAATTGATTGTTGACAGTGGTTGCTCTCAGCACATAACCTGCAATCTTAATCTCCTTATAGAAATGAAAGACATTCGAGGAAGTTAGGTTGCCTATTCGGGTAACAATGGTGGCATATAACCAAGGAGGGTCAAGTGTCCAACAGGAAGATTACATTTGAGAAAGTCAACTTATGTGAGCGTTTCACATATCTATGAAAAAAAGTTTATAAACTTATTGACATATACCGAATGCAGGATTTTGAAGCCTGACTTTGTTATTCCTAAGGATATGGCTGTCATAATAAAACCTTGATCTAATGACATCTATGTTCTTGATATGGCATCCACATAAACATCTTCTTCAAATTAAAATTGTTTCATATCCAAAAGTTATCGAGAAGGAGTCGATCTCATCCATTGAAGCTGATCAACACTCCACTAGGATATCTTCACATGAAATTATTCGGTCTAGTCAACCGTGTGAGTACTGGGGGAGATTTCTATTGTCTAGTAGTCACTGGAGTAATCTAGATATTCATGGGTTTTATTATGAGCACGAAAGATCAAACTACATATTTGGTTAAGCAACTCATCACTAAGATCGAATCACTTTACACATTGTGTCACACCCCGACCAAAGGCGGTGGAACATGTCGGGGTGCAACGTGATTGGACAAATACACAAGACACTATTTAAAGTGAAAATATTTATTAAAGTCATTTTATTTCAACAAATCAATAAACAACACATCTCGTTCACATAAACAAGTTGAATACAAGTAACATTTATATTGTTCATTTTACTAATACCCTAATTGTCTTGGTAACGTTTTTCATCAAGTCCTCGAGTCAACAAAAGTCATACCTGTAACATTTTATAAAATAAAGTTTGTCAACACAAGGTTGGTTAGCAATTCATAAGTTTGAACATATAAGTATATAGTAATGAAAGCCACAAAACTTGTATACAAAACAATAAATAATAGCAACAATTTAGATATGCAAAAGATAAATAGTTCAGACCCTTTCTAAATGGTAACAACCAAGTATACTCGGATCATAGTGTCCATGAGGCTACCCGCCTCATGCTAAATAGTTATCGTTAATAAGAATACATTAACGACACCCTCCATAAGAGAATACCAAATGGACTCGGGATTTTGATTCGGATCGCGATACCGCCTATAAGGGGTTACCAAATAGATAGGATTTTGGGAGGCCAACCTGCCTTAGCATTCAAGTGTGGCTACCCGCCAAATCAATAAACATTTAAGCATATAAGCATAGAACACCAAATCGAGCAATTATTTAAGTAAAGTATACAATCACGTTTTTTGGGTTTAAAGATTCAAGTAAATAAAGCATTTAGTTTGATAAGTATGCAATGTCACCCCATAACGGAATATGAAAATAGGGGTATGAAAGTACTCACCTAGATTGATGTACCGAGAAATAAATTGATAAATAAATGAAGCTCGAACGTTAAACGAACAGATCCGACTTGAAATGATAAACGTCTTAGCTAAAATAAATAATGTAATATATATTAATGAACTTGAAATCATAATGAAACTATATTGGAAAACATTGAACGAGAAGGTTTGGTTGTTAGTCGGGTTACCGGTTAATTTGTTAACGATTAGGGACTCGTATTTAATTGATAATTAAAATAAAGTAATATTATCTTAATGTGCTTTTAAATAACTAAACCAATATCAAAATAGAAACAAGACGGGTTTTAAATCAAAGGTTCGGTATTATAAAAGATAATAAAGCTTATAATGATATTATTAATGATAAAAAAATAGTAAGGATAATGATGACTTTAAATATTATGTTATATATATATACACACATATATTGGTATATAAGATAATAATAATAATTATTATTAGTAATACTAATATAGTATAATACTAATAATAACAGTTAAAGAATAGTAATCTTAGTATTTATAAAAGTGTTGTTGATAATAATAATAATAATAATAATAATAATAATAATAATAATAATAATAATAATAATGATAACAAATAATATTGGTAGTAATAATGATACCATCCTTGATGTTGGTTCGATTTCTAGACGAGTTCCCAAAATAAATATAACAATATTATTACTAATAATTAAATGATAAACAACATATGATTTTAATAAATAATAATAATACTAATAATATATAATAGTAATACTAAATAAATGATAATCATAATAATAATAATCATATTAATTTTAATAATAATACTTATAATAATCTTTTGAAATAATATCCAGAATAATAATAATAATAATAATAATAACAATAATAATCGTTAAAAATAATAAGTTTTATACAATTAAATAGTTTTATACCGATTATTTGACTTTTAATAACGATAACACAAAATCAGTTTTAACGTGGGGCTCGAACTCGGGTTTGACAAGTCGACTCAACAATCTAAACCCGAAACAAAATATGTTAACAATCCTATTCCATATTTTATATACAAATTAAAACCAAAGTCTTTCCCACGACATAAACACCCAATAACCCTTTCTTAATCCGTTTAATTGAATCCGAAAACGAACTCGATAATGAAATCTTAAAATCAAACATCAAGTATTATGTTAAGCCAAGCAAAATCCGTAAATTAACAATACCTACTCGAAGCCGGAGAGGAGGGAAGCAAGAGATCGCCGAAAAAAAAAACGAATCGGAGAGAGAGGCAGAGAGAGAAGTCGTGAGAGAGAGAGAGAGAGAGAGAGAGCTGCGGGACTGATTAGGCGGCGGCCAGTTCTCCGGTCGCCGAAAAACGAAACCGAAGGGGAAAGGGGGAGGAGGGGGCTGCCAGAAACACGATGGAGGGTAGGAGGGGTGGTTTTGGATGGCTGCGGTGGAGGTGGTGGGCGGCAGAGTGGCGGCAGCGGTGGCCGGAGTTAGAGAGGAAGCAGATGTGGCTGAAAGTGGTTATAATATGTATTAGGTTTAGGTCTTTTTCTATTTATATGTATTATACATATTTACAATAAAAGCCCTCCAAGTTTCAATAAATGTGTAATATGAGTTTAAAAGGTTTCCAAAAATTAGAACGAGTTTACGAAAATCAGTTTGAACCCTTTATGTTTTTTTTCTTAACGACACTATAATATGACAACCGCCGATTTATTTAAGATCGAGGTCTTTAATAATATTATATAATAATTAAATAAGGTTGTAAAGAAAGTTGACTCAAGTTTGCATAATAAAAGTTTACAACACGAATACAAATCGAGATTCGAATTTTGACGAATGTCACACATTGAAAGTGAGACGAATACGAAGTGATATTGGAACAGATTTCTAGGATAGCATAATGGAGTTTTTCTGTATCCAAAGAGGTATTCATCATGAGCAAAGTGCTCCTTATGTGCCGCAACAAAATAGAGTTGCAGAATGGACGAATCGAACAACAATTGAAGCAGCTAGAACTATACTTGAAGATTCAAAATTGCGAAAGCAGTTGTTGAATGAGGTTGTCAACACCGTGTGCTACACATTTAATCAGTTTCTTACGGGTAATAAGTTCAAGAATACAAGTTATGAACTTCTTAACAACCGAAAACCGAATCTCCAGTTCTTAGAGCCGCCTGGGTGTCCTTGTACAATGCTTAAAAGAGACACAAGAAAGTTTGAAGAAAAGGTCTTTGAAGGATATTTTCTTGGGTACGCTTCAACTAAGAAACGGGTTTTTAATATTTCTTTAGGGTATGTTGAAGAGTGGTACCCAGTTGACTATTAAAGGTACATCATACCTCCCACCGGCAAGGGACTTGACTGTTTGTTTGATAATGATGGTTTGTTTGAATCATTAACATCTGTTGAGGTATCAAGTGAAGACTTGGTTTGTGCTTATTTGGAAAAATGATGTTTTACATTCTCCAAGTTCTTCTTCTTCTTCTCATGATTACTCTATCCTAGTACTCGATCAACCTGATAAATCAAAAGTGTTATCTATTACTTCTAATGATCCCGGATTTGAAGATTTAACCTCAAAACCATTCATTAAATATCAAGAGGTTAATAAGGGTTATGGAGGAGAATCTTCCGTCCCTGTCACAAAAAAAGCGAATGATTCTAACATCACAAACTTGCAAGACAATGTTGAAGTTCCTGAGCATCCTACATTTCGTTTACTATCATATAACCCTCAAGAGAACATTGTTGGTGATTTGAATGCAGGTGTTCGCTCTTCTCATCAGGTAGCAAATGTTGTTAAATATCTATTGATGTGCGCAATGTTGTAAAAGTAGGTTTACAAGGCAGAGTACTCGCTACAAGGTATGCCGTCGAGGGGAGTTTCTTTAACTCCACCTAGTTACTAGAATCGATCAAAGGTGGTCAACCATAGCCAGAATCACATGTAGTCGGTCACTTTGGGTAGATTTTGAATTAAAAAATAAAACATAATTCTATTTCTATAATATAAAAATTTAATATCACTTTTTTAACTAATTATTAGCATATTTTAGAATAATTTAGTATATAGAAATGTATTTATCGCTGATATTCACATATTTTGTTTTAAATATTAGTAAACTTATGATATTTGACATATATATAATATCCAAAAGGTCATTTTCTTTACATTTATCACTTCCGAGTACTCTCCGAGTACACCCAACTCCCCAATCAGCCACCTAGGATCCGCTTAGCGAATTTTGCAACGTTGGCTGTGCGTGTGTGTTAATATTCGGGACTATGGAATACAAAGCATTTCCCAATACACATGCTTTCGATCACAATTTGAACCGACAAGCGTGTATATGGCTATGTAAGAGCCATATTAGGTAGAAGAGATGCAAGACGAGTTACGACAATTTGTTCGTTTTGGTGTTTAGGATTGGATTGATAAACCCGAGCGTGTTCGAAAGATGATACCTACAAAATGGGTTTCTTAAGTGAAAAAAGGATGATCATGAGGTGATTGTTTGCAGCAAAGCGAGTTGGTGGTTCAAGATTTGAACAAACGAGAAGGCATATAATGAGGTGTATGATCCGGTTGCAAAACTATAATCTATTCGATTTTTCTTGCCAACCACATTCAAGAAGTTTAAAGTGTGTCAAATGGATGTCAATGGTGCATTTTTGAACATGATTATATATGATCAGGTGTATGTGAAGCAGCCTCATAGTTTTGAAGACCCTGATTTTCCTGAGTGTGTTTATAGATTAAAGTATTAAACAAGACTTTATATTGTCTACACCAAGGCCCGAGAGCTAGGTATAGCACGTTGGCTGACCATTTGTTGGATAGTGGTTTGTCTAGTGGGAATGTGGATTGTACTCTTTTCTAACAAGAATTGAAGGGAGATCTTCTAGTCCAGATTTATGTTGACAATATCATTTTTGGTTCTACAATCTTGTGTAAAAAGTTCGAGAAGACGATGCAGACAAAGTTCGAGATAAGCTCGATGGAAGAGATGAGTTTCTTCTTTGGGTTGCATGCTCATCAGTATGATTCGGGAGTTTTTATTCATCAAATGAATTATGTGAATGTGTCTTGAGCCGATTCAAGATAACTGCCATAAAAGTGCCCTCAACTCTTTTTCTAGTTGGTCATAATTTGTCATCAGACGAATTAGAGGATAACATTGATCCGGCCCTTTTATCGTCATAGTTATCAGCCACTTGGGTTCTTGGCTACTTGGGTTCTCGGACCAAAGGGTTCCCGACCACAAAATATTTCCGGCTATTGGGTTCTCAGCCTCTAGTTCTTAGGACTTGGTTCTCGGTCACAAAGGCTGAGTTCTCGGTGTTGATCTTGAGTTCTCAATCAAGCTTCTGGTTTTTGGTGTTGACCTATGTTGACTTGGTTACCTGTTTGACTACTGTTTTCTAGTACTTGACTTTAAAATCTTATATTGATGTATAAGACATCTATTACAAGGACGGAAAAAATTGGTTACGGTCATCGGAAAAACTACTCTTGTCAGAAAACTTTGTTAGGACGGCCAGAAAAGTGTGAATTGTCGTATTTGTCGCTGTAAAAAGCTTGCTACAACTAGAATAGTTTTGATTCATCAAAATCTTAAGTTTATTTCGATTTAATAGCCGAGCTCACATCAAAGGCGGAAATGACGTCAACATGTTCACAAAATCTGAATATCACCGTGTATACACAAACTTAACGTATGACACTAACACATCAGAATCAAAATTGAAACACAGTTATAGATTGATTTAGCCGGAAAAAGAATGTTCCACTGGCCAAAGTACTCGCTGGAATAGCGAAGTTTGCCGGAAAATTATGTTATCCACACATGATACGGTTATACTGTCGGAAAACTAAAAAACTTCACTGGAGAACGAATTAATCACGGATTTTGACTCGAAATCACTCGTATATGAATCCTAAACAATTTTATACGTCAAACATTAAGTGATTTTGATCCGAATCAATCGAAAACTAAACCGATGAACACGAACACACAGAATCAAAATGGAACACGTTAGAAGTAACGATTAAGCACGAGATTCAGCGATTAGATGTAAAATTGAGCATCTAAAGCTTTGATACCACTTGTTTTCCCGATGAGGATCAATAAAAACTCGATATTGATCTACAAAACCGAAAACGTAAGGGTGTTTGTTTCGGTCTGTTTCGGTACTAATAAAAGAACGAAAATGATCGAGTACGCAAATAAGATGTAAATAATAACTCGTTGAAGCTCTATTACAAATTTCGGCATAGTAACGTTACAATTGGTGTCTCATAAAATGAATGGTTCTATAAATTCTAACCAAATGACCTATATATACTAAGCCTTTCTCATACGCTGCCATACGCCAATTTAACATCCCATTCGCTACTCATACTTCCTATTTGCTATCCATGCTCCACGTTCGCCTAGTTTCATTCTTCAAAGTAGCGTATGAGAATGTTTCTTAGAAACCATAGCGTATGAGCATGTTTCTTAAACCAGTTTTTAAACCTAACTCAATATAACAAAATATTACAAGACGCATCAAAAAATTGGTTCAACTCCTAGCATTTATCACACTAAAATGTACTAACAATACATTTATTTAACCTATCAAAATATTTATTAAGAGCTTATATTAAGAACAAGATGTGGAAGCCCAAACTTTGTATATCTCAGAGAAATCAAGTCCATTTAAAGTCCAAGATATGAGGAGCCCACTCACAAAATAAACAAAAGAAATATATTAAAAAATAAGATAAAGTATTATAAATTGAAGTTCATATTACATTAAAATGTAACAAAATTTTCCACTCGTAAAATATACAAAAACATTATTAACATATATCAGTATCACCCAAATAAATTTTAAACGGTGATTACTCAATCTAACGGAAAACCGCAAGATGTTGAATTCACTACGGTTTTGTCAGTCATAAAATATTTTCACTCTTTTTATGTTGAATTCAATATATCACCTTTGATGACATGATCAACATATTTTAGTGAGTTACTAGAACAATTAGTAAATGTGAAATTTAACGAGTGTTTTTATGCTAATATAATCCGATCTCATACGTATATTTAACCTATCTAAATATTGATTACATATGTATTATTAGTAACACTGTATGACACGTTAAATATTTTATAATAATGGGGAGAGTATTTTAGACAAACAAAGAATACTTTTGAAAATATGACAAACACGTATGATAAATCACTCATTTTTAACTAATTTGGTTTGTTACACACGCATCTTACTGAGCCGTTTTGTCATGCTTCATGCATTTTGGTAGGTGAAAGACACATCGGGGCTCTGACCAAATAATCAGAAAGTTTTAAACATGGGTCTGTCAGGATTTTTACCCTATGATAGTACAATATTTATATTTTTTTCATAAGGGACGACCGTCCACCGCTACCACAACGGTAGGTCCGCCCGTGTCAACAATGGGCCTACACGCCCCTTAATATAAGGCAATGATATGATGAGATAACGCTATAAGCTTTGGTTGGTTCAAATGTTCTCACACACTCATAAGGAACACATCCTTTTTATAAGTCGAATGTTACATGACAAACACATGTGACATGTGTCGACAAAAGTTCATGAACATGCTAATGCAAGATGCGGGCTGATGCATATGTGCAACATTTACTTTCATTTTCCTCCATTATTTCCGCCCACAAGAACAAGATCAGTAGACACCATAGTACTAGAATTAAAACATTCCAATTAGTATTCGTTGTTGTTGTAACATTCGAAGTTTCGTGTGTATTTAAATGAATCGGGTTTAATTTAATCATAAAAGATAAATGTAATTATCTAAAGTATGAGGGAGTTAAGTGTCATTAGATAAAAAGCTAAACATGAAACCTTAACCCTACCTTTAAGGGTAGTCACCATCTCATCTCATTTCATAATCATCTTGGCCTCCAACCTCATTCACACCTAAATTCCCATTTTTGAGTGAGCAACCAACAAAGACCCGGCGATTCCAAGATTTATAACCGTAAGATCGTTCAAAAATGTTAACAAAGTACTCATAGCATATAAATGAAGATTTCCGCTAGACAGATCTTCGATCAGAAGTTGGGAAGTCCAGTTTTTATCATAGAAATAGTAACAATGGAAAAGTGAGTTTTCCGAAAACTGCTTGGGTTTCCGTCGGCTGTAACAGTGGATGCTGGTGCCTGTAGAGCTTGGTGACCCGGTCGCATGGCCGCTTGAATCACTCAATTCCGAGTTCGTTTGATATAGTTTTGGGTTATTCGAGTGATTTCGAACATAAACCTCATAGGTACGTTTTTATTAAAAAGGCTTATTGTTCTTGCACAAAATTATATGAAACTTGGTAGGACGATAGATCCAGTTACGATTATTAAACTTGCTAGCAAATGGGTTAGTTGGCTTAGTTCGGGTTAATCGGGTAAGGTTCGATTCGAGAAAAAGGATGGGTAACTGAATCCGGTTTGCTATGAAACTTGGAGGGATGGTAAACCAGACCTTAACATGTAAGAAAGACATAAACTTGATGTTAAGCGAGTTGTTGGGATGTTTCGGGATGAACGAATGGTGTTCGGACCATGTATGAAACAAGTGGGTAAGGTTGTTATGGCCCATAACTCATTATATCAGTAAAATAGATCATAAGTGGTTGAAAGAAAACGTTTATAATGAAAGAGTAAGAAAACCCGATCTGAATAGAATTTTTAGTAATTCTATTCGATTGACAGAATGAGATTTGATTCGTTTGGCTATTTGATTCGATTCGTTTGTCTACTCGATTCGTTTGGCCTATTCGATTCGATTCGTTTGGCTATTCGATTTGATTCATTTAATCTATTCGATTTGATTCTTTTGGCGTATTCAATTCGATTCTTTTGGCCTATTCGCTTCAATTTGATTGGTCTTAAGACAGATTAGCTTGACGACTTGAGTAGTAAGACTTAGATAGAAAGCAGTTGATTAAAACCTATATTTGTTAAAACGTTAGCCGTGCTCAGTTGAAGAGAGGTGTTACAATCAATTCCGAGAGAAACAGGACACATGTGAGTTCTAGCCCCCTTTTTACCTTTAGACGTTTTGGGGTTGTATGCATACTCACGAAAGAAGATAAATATGAATGTGACATGTTTTATATGAGAAAGTAAATGAGAAAACTAGTAATAAACATAATTAACTCTTTTATGTTAAATATGTATGAAGAATGTGAGTAAGTAATCACGTGGACATCTGGGGGTCGTAGTACCTTATACCTATCCACATCATGAATACTCATGGGTTGTATGAAAGTCCTTATATGATAGACAGATGTTCCTTTAATGGATATAAGTATATGTTCCTTTTATGGATATGAATAGAGGTTCTAATTATGAACATGACAGTGTGTTGTTAAGGGATGGAAAACACTGGCATGAACATAATAAAGGGCTAAAAGCCTATACTGTGTTTAGGGCACGTGTGGTTATGGTATGTGGTCTAGTTATAGATACAAGGTATATGTGTGTAAGATGGCCCAGTTATGGATAACATAAATAGCTGGTTCATTAGGGATACTAAGTGTGGTAGCTAATAAACAAGTGAATATATGTGGTATGGTTGCATGATATAGTAGTTAATGAACGCATAGATATATGTTGTTCCTTCTATGGATTGGATACAGTGTTCCTTGTATGGACGGTACATGTTGTTCCTTCTATGGATAGTATATAGTGTTCCTTATATGAATAGTACATGTTGTTCCTTTTATAGATATGAGTAGATGTTCCTTCTATGGAAAAGAATAGACGGCTCGGTTAAGAATAAGAATAGTCATGGATTGATTGATAGACCGGCATAGAAACAAATAAAGAATGAATAATTAGTTATAAGTTATGTATGAATGTTCAAAAGATGTGATTTATTTATAAATTGTATTTTATGAAAAGAAAGAAATGTTAGAACTCAATCAACATGTGACTGACTATTAGTATCCATGAAGGTATTAACGATAACTTGGCAAGCTTGAGGTTCGTACGATTCTGAAATGTTAGAACTCAATCAACATGTGACTGACTATTAGTATCCATGAAGGTATTAACGATAACTTGGCAAGCTTGAGGTTCGTACGATTCTATCCATATTGAGGTTTAGTTAGAGAATGAGAAGTTAATTTTAAAAGTTTTAGATTCTACTGCACATGTTATGTGTTCCCGCTGTAACAATCTGAGTTTATGAGTAAATCCAACGTCAAAGTAGGGCTACTGGGTGCAGGGCCTTACAGCCGTGGTGTCCATGTGGGAGAAATTAGGATAATGTGGAACCAGATCACCCCCACCACCCAGTGGATACCATTAACACTGGTTGTACTTTTGCTACGTGAAAAGTAAAAAAAAAAATCATTTCAAATGTTAATGAAACATCTATAACAATGGATATAAACGGGGGTTTAGATGTTAGAAGGTCCAACCGGTCATCAATTACAGACTAGCTTTCAAAGATTAAATGAAGCGTTGGTTTGAAGCTACTTCAAATCGGAATTGTTATAAACGAGCTCTCAAAGATTAACCGTAAACATGAGCTCTACTTATAATTTTTTTGTTAAGCTATGAAAGTACTTTATTTTGTATAATAAAAAATCATTTTTATAAAATTATAAACCGTTTAAATCTATCCTACATCATGCCCTTGGATTTTTTGATGTTACAAGTTCTACATGCACATAGGTTAATTTCTTTTAGGTATCACCCAAAAAGAAAAAAAAGTAGTTGAAGAAAGTGTGTTGTTTGTTATATGCATGATGGCATAGTCCTTAAAGACAACATTCTTAATTGGTCACTGTTTTTCACATGCTACAATTGTTGTTTGAGTTGGAAAGTGGGTGCATGAGGTCATAAAGAAAAGGATAGAAACAGGAACATGATTTTCGAGGTTGTCAGAAATTGATATGTTTGATTGTTATTTAACAAGAGATTTGGACCTAATGGTTTTTACAAAACAAAATATTAAACACAAGAAGTTGAAAAATGCAGGGATGAACCCTAAAACAGTGAAAATGATTTGAGACTACATTGTTGATCATCTCTGTCTACAGCTAAGATTTTTCATCAAATATATAGCCGATTAGGTTGCTTCTTCACATGACACTCTTCAATCAATCAAAGCAGGAAATGTCACACCCCAACCTATGGTGGAAATGCCGGGGCGAGAACTGATTGCTCACAGCTTTTCAAAAGTATTATCATGCAATATTAAATGTGATAATATTTATTAGATTTAATTAAATGATCATTACATCAATTTAACCAAAGTACATAAATTAATGTTGAATCAAATAAAACAAAATCCAATATTCTAAATCTTGTATCTTCTTCTCTAGCATGCAACCTAAGTTTTCTTCAAATACAAGCTTAAGAATCATATCACACGATAACCTGCATATGCGTTAAAAATAAAATAGATTTTGTCAACACAATGTTGAGTGAGTAAATCACCAGATTTGAAACACTATATAATAATAAGTAAAAGTGTAAACTATTCCTGTGAGATATACAGATAAGCCATAACACATAACAATCAAACAACTATAAATAAAGCAAACCATAAAGAAAGAGCTCAACCAATCCATATAAATGGACACTGGCTACTAAGCAAGGACTAAACCGTTGCCATAAAAATGAACATCGGTTGCCGAAGTAAACAATATCATTCAAATAAAGCTAGTAAGCAAATAGCAAGTTAGGCAAACTGATAAACACACAAGGATAAACAGTTGCATTTGTATACTATATAATAGAAAATATCTACGAACGCATATGTCCCCAAAACGGTTAAAAATAAGTAAAAGAGGGGGAATGAAATACTCACCTTAGTGATTAAGCAAGCGGTATTAGTAGGATAATAATAATAATAATGAAAGCGGTGATCTCGCGTTGACGATATAGCCTAATAAGGAAAGTAAATTCGGAAATAATTATACGAAATTGACGGGTATAATAGGACTCTAAAGATGATGATTAATTATTATTCTAATAAGTTATAAACTATTAATACTTTGTTTATTAAATTTTATTATTATGAGCATTAGTTTCATTAAAGTTATACTAAGCAGTATAAAGATTTGTTTTGAGATAAATAGTGTAAATATTACCACGTAATTATCATGTGAAAATAATAAGATGTATTTGTAAAATTTAATTAGTATTTTATATTTAAAAAGAAAATCTTTTTTTTTTAAAGAAAAGCTTTTTTTTAAAAAATAAAACCTTTAATATAAGTAAAACCTTTAACAATTCAAATAACTGTTATATATATATTATATATATATATATATATATATATATATATATTCACACACATATATATATATTTTAATCAAGGTTCGGGGAAAACAATGAGTTAACATATCGGTTTTTAGTAGGATATCGATTAATTATGTACTTACAATATTTATAATATAATTAGATTGATTAAGCATGTTATTAAAATACTTTAAATTAATTAAATCAAAAAAATACCAAAAACACGGGCTGGGGGGTTCGAACCCGAGACCCAGCCACACCGATCTTAACCAACACAACATCAACCAACTTAGCTATCAGATCTGTTGTTACAAACATCAAACCAACACAACATCAACCAAAAACATGGTCCTATTGTTACACATTCATGTATGCGGATGACATCATGTTCTTGGGTGAGTGGAGTGTTGGTGAAACTGTCAATTTGGCTAGCCTACTTAGGTGCTTTCATTTGGCGTTTGGTCTTATGGTTAATAAAAGTAAAGTTTTTGGCATTGGGGTTACCGAGTCTGAGCTCTCTTCTATGGATTCTATTATTCAGTGTGAACTGGGATCTTTGCCGGTTTCTTTTCTTGGATTGCCTCTGGGGTGAACTTGGGTTTATCTAAACATTGGACTCCCATCATTGATCGGGTAAAAAAACAGGCTCAAAAGTTGGAAGGCTACAACTTTATCTTTTGGGGGTAGACTCACCTTAGTCAAGGCGGTTCTAGGAAGTTTGCCTCTTTATTATTTTTTGATGTTTCGGGCTCCCTTGAAGGTGGTGGCTGATTTGGAAAAGATTAGAAGGAACTTTTTGTGGGGGTAGCTTGGGAGAGAAAAAGAAAATAAATTGGGTGGCTTGGAACACTGTGATTAAGCCAAAACGTTATGGAGGCTTAGGTGTGGGTTGTCTTAACTTGATGAACTTTGCGTTATTAGCTAAATGGTGGTGGAGATGGCGAACCGAAAATGACTCTTTGTGGGTGAGATGTATTAAGGCGATTCACTCGACTCGCCTTTATGAAGATTGTAAGATAGCGAGGTTGTCAATTTGTGGTACTTGGCATAAAATTTCAAAGATCGGTAATTGCTTATCTTCTATGGGGTTAGATTTAAAAAGGTATGTTTGTTAGGGAAGTGGGGTTGGGGAATTGCACCGGCTGGTTAGATTCTTGGTTGTGCGGTTTCACACTGAAAGATTTATTCCCTTATTTATTCAAGTCGTAGAAGATGAAAGGATGTCCTGATAGAGATAGGGTGATTTTGGATGTGTCAGGGTCTATTGATACGGTTTGGGCATGGTCAATCACGAATCTTTCGGTGGAGGTTGTTGTGGATGTTGAATACCTGAAAGAGATGGTCACCTTGTATTCGTTCCATGTGGGTAAGGTGGACGGTTGGAGATGGATCGGTGATACGTTGGGTACATTTTCCGTTCAATGGATTCGACAGGTTATTGCAGGGGATTTATGGGCCCAATTTACAATCTAATTTTTTTGGGAGAAGTGGATTCCAATCAAATTGAACTGCTTCGTTTGGAGATTATTGCAAAATAGGATTCCGGTTGCAGTTAACTTAATTGCAAGAGGCATGACTTCGGTTTTTCTTATTGTTCAATGTGTTGCTTGAAGGAAGAATCTTCTACTCATGTCTTCCTTGACTGTGATCAGGCCAAGGCTGTTTGGAGGGCGATTTCACTTTGGTGTGGTTGGAATGTGACGGGCTTTGATTCCTTTTCATAGCTTTTGGAGGTGACGGATGAACCGCCTAACAAAATGTCGAGAAGAATCTTGAAGGCCATCATCTACTCCTCCATTTGGTGCATTTGGAAACAAAGGAACGCGAGAATCTTCAACAATAAAATTCTCTCTTCGGAGTTCTTGTTGGAGGAGATTAAAACAAATCTATATGGTTGGATAAAGACTAGGTCAATGTATAAGGAGATTGTTTGGTTAGATTGGGTCAATTCCCCTTTATCTTGTTTTGTGGGCTGAATTTTCTTTGTTTGTTTTGTAACCGTTTTGGTTCCTTTCAGCTTCTAGCTAGAGGTTCCTCTTTTAATCTTATCGTCTTGTTGTTCAAAAAAAAATTCAAACAAACACAATAATAACCAGCAACAGAAATAAACCCAAAACTCATGAACCCTAAAATTCCTAATCAATCAATCTATGAACTTTGGATCCAATTAACGTTAGGGTTAGTGACGCTTACATGAAAAAGAATACGAAAGTGTGAAGAAGTACCTTTATCGATGTTAGATCGCGTGTTAATTGAACGTAACAGGGCCGGCACTTATAGGTGACGAACAGGATATCAAACGGCTACTATAATTTGATTCAGTATAGGGTAAATGATGGCAATGGATAGGAGGTCGAGTCTGCAAGTTTTAATTGAATTATAAAACTCGTATTGATATAGTTTGATGATCTAGGGTTGACGGCTAGGAAAAATTTAGCAATACAGATCTGTTTGATTTGATTTGACATAATACGAGTGTTGCTAGGCCGATTTTGGAAGGTATAACATATCAAAAGATTCAATTACTATGATTGTAACGGGAATTGAGGACCAGGAAATCAAACGGGTTATCGGGTTAAGGATACGGTTACGGGTCAGGTTAGCTGGGTAAAAGGGTTAAATGGATACTATATGTATAATTTGCAAAAAGGTCCTCAAAGATTAGAGGTGG
Source organism: Bidens hawaiensis (assembly GCF_021521415.1). Lineage (NCBI taxonomy): Eukaryota > Viridiplantae > Streptophyta > Magnoliopsida > Asterales > Asteraceae > Bidens > Bidens hawaiensis. The sequence continues at coordinate 82,231 of NW_027493684.1, read as the reverse complement.
AATCAAATATAGGTAACTGTTTAGTTTGGGGTTATAATTACCATATTTTGAAAGTTATAAATATATCATATATAATTAATTAAATAATAATTTAATAATAATAGTTAATTTTCTCGATAAATGCGAACATCGAAATGGGTCGGGTTTTAATAAGAATATAGATTTTGAAAAGTCCGAGTTGTTACAGGAAACAACAGTCATAGGTCCGTTGTAGATTAGTAATTTAGGGTTGGACCATTAGAAGTGAGAGGCGATGAAGGAAAGCCGAGAGAAATCCAATATGGTCTAGAAGTTTTCATGAGCCCATAGTAAAAACAAGATGTGGAAGCCCAAACTTTATATATCTCAAGAGAAATCAAGTCCATTGTAAATCCAAGATATAAGGAGCCTACTCACAAAATAAACAAAAGAAATATAATAAAAATCAAGATAAAAAGTTATAAAATTGAAATTCATATTATATTTAAATTTAACATAATTTTCCACTCATAAATATACATAAACATTATTAACATATTTCAATATCATCCAAATAAATTTTAAACGGGGATTACTAAATCTAATGGAAAATCGAAAGATGTTGAATTAACTAGCGTTTTTTCACTCATAAATTTTTCACTCTTTTTAAATTGAATTTATTATAACACCTTTGGTAACATGATCACCATATTTTAGTGACTTACTAAAAAAATTAGTAAATGTGATACAACGAGTGGTTATATGCCATTATAAACCGATCTCATATGTATATTTTACCAATCAAAATACTGATTAAACAAGCAGTATTAATAAAACTACATGACACATTAAATATATAATAATAACAGGGAGAGTATTTTCGGCAAAAAAACAAATAAGGACCTGCTAATGATTTTCAGTACAAAACTGTATGTCTTCAGGATCCTCAAGACATCTAGGGTAAGACCTGCTAATGATTTCTTGTACAAAACATCATGTAATAGAATACATTATGATACTATCATTCAAAAGGATCAATGTTTTTTTCGCTAGGTGAGATTTCTCTATTTTGTAAATATGTCTTGATAGATAGAATCTATAATCCTTTTGCTCCGTCAGGATCCTGAATTTCGAAACTCTCAAAGGATCTTTCTTTTACTTTAGGATCCACTAAGTCAATTGCTGGATTTAAAATACCGACGATCGGGATTTTGCTATCATCTTGAGGGTTGATCCAAGGTTTGCTAAGTCATCAGCTTCAACGTTATCCTCTCTGAACCTGTTCTATGCTGAGGATCTCAAATTCTTTTGCCAAATCTTTGACTATGTGTAAGTTCACGACCAATCTTTCACCTTTTACTGCATAAGGTCCATAAAACGGTTATTAATTAACAAAGAATCAACACATACCATTAGATTTCGAATCTTCATATCCTTAGCCAGTTGTAATCCTGCAATTAAAGCTTCGTATTCTGCTTGGTTATTTGTTACTTGAAATCCACAACTGATGGATTGAGGTATAATTCCCCCCTGTGGTGATTTCAGTATGATACCCAACACTGATGAATAAGAGCCATTCTTCTTCTGTTTCACTTAGATGTTGGACCTCCATATTTGCTTCTTGTTGGATATCACTACTGAAATTAGGCACAAAATCTGCTATAGCTTGTGATTTAATTGTTGTTCTAGGATCATATATCAAGTTATAAGCACTAAGTTTCACAAATCATTTGGCCATCTGCTGCAGCGGTATAAGGATAACGAAGATCGAATCACGTTGATTCAAAGAATACCCGTGATGAACTTCCCAAAACTCCCAAAATCCCACCCAAAGGTCAAGGAAAATGAAGAGAAAATAATTTATTTATGAAATTCAAGTCTGACCATCAACATTACATGAACATGATATAAATAGAGTTTCTAATACGAAATGGGCCCTAAAAAGGCCATGGGCCAAACACAAACCCAAAAATAAAAATGTAAAAACTGACAAAAAAAACATAAAAGGCCCATAACTTTATTTATGTGGCTTTTTTGGGCTTTGAACAGGGGCCAAACCGCCAAAGGCATTTGCCACAATGTGCTCCTCGTCTCAAGCTTCGAGTTGACTAGTAATGGACTTGAAACAGAGCTTCGAGGGCCAAGTTATGCCTGTTTTCATGAGCCACCTTCGGAAGCACGATCATGGGCCTCCAAATATAACATGGCACGCTCTTCAATGTTTGGGCCACCATCACCATCCTTCATAACATTTCTGGCTTTCTCAAAACACATTTGATAGGATAATTAGTTTTAACATGAATAACATGTATTTCAAAATAATGTCTAAGTTTAGTTGATGCCATGACTAATGAAAGGATTATATTTTCAAGATAAGAATACCTAATTTCCACATCTAGTAGACTTTTACTTACATAATAGACACGATGTTGTTTACCTTCATGATCCTTGACAAGCACAACACTTATGGTGTTCTTGGATATTGCCAAGTATAAGGATAATGGCTCACTGTTTTTTGGTTTCTTTAACAATGGTGCCGAGGATAGATATGTCTTCAATTCTTGAAATGATTTCTCGTGTTGTTCATTCCATTCGAATCTTTTATTCTTTCTTAGGATATCATAAAACTCTTTGCATCTTTCTGAGGATATTGAGATAAATCTGTTAAGTGTTGCCACTCTTCCTGTTAATCTTTGAACATCCATGGTGTTTGCCAAAGATTTTAGGTTGAGGATTGCTTTAATCCGTTCTGGACTTGTTTCTATCCCTCTCTTGGTGACCATATACCCTAGGCATTTTCCAGCTTCTACACAAAAATGGCACTTTGAAGGATTCAACTTCATGTTGAATTTCTCCAGGATATCAAATGATTCCTAAAGATCCTTTAGATGTTCTTCAGCTTTTTTTAATTTAACCACTATATCATGAATGTAGACTTACATCGTGTCTCCGAGTTTGTCTTTAAACATCATGTTGAGGAGTCGTTGGTAGGCTGCACCTGCATCTTTAAGACCAAATGGCATAGAAATTAAACAATAAATACATGTATTGGTTATGAAGGTTGTATCCTCATGATATGATGGTTCCATCTGGATTTGTTTGTGTCCTGAAGAGGCATCCATGAAAGATAAAATTTTGTGGCTTGCTACTGCCTCCACCATTGAATCTATATGAGGTAAATGCTTTGTTGAAGTCAGTAACTCTCCGTTTCCATTCTTCTTGGGCACTACTACTACTGCTGCTGCTGCTGCTGCTACTACTACTACTACGTTGGCCAGCCATCTAGGAAACATGACTTATCTTATCATCCCCATTTTGAGTAGCCATTCTACCTCTGCTTGAATAAATAACATTCTTCTTTGGTGCATACCTATCTATACAAAGTTTATGAGTAATAATGTCTTTTAAAATGCATGTCATGTCTTTGCGTTTCTAGGCGAATGTAGAATTTCTTTTTTTTAGGAACTCTAGGGTCCTTCATTCAATATTTTCAGGTACACGAGATCCTAGAAATATCTTCTTGTCGGGATCCTCATTGCTTAGGATAACTTCTTTCACGTCTTGTTTGCTTGCTTCTAAGACCTCTCGGTCTTTTTTCTTTATTTGCTATGCTTGCCTAGACTTTACAAATGGTTTCATGGAGGATGTGTAACAATCTTTGGCTTCTTGTTAATCACTTGTTGTCTTAATTACACCCCATGAAGTTGGCATCTTGATGCATTGATGATACGTTGAGGGTACTGCTTTCATATCACGAATCATGGCCTTTCCAAAATAGCATTGTAGCAGGATAATGAATCAATGACAAAAAAAAATCTTTGGATTGAATTCACCTCTTCTATGTAGATAGGTAACTTGATTTCTCCAACCATGTCCTTTGACTTCTCCATTGAATCCTAACAACATTGAAAACTTCTTTATGATTTATTTTCTGGAATGTTAATTCTTTTCAAGTTTCCAAGTTAGATAATATTGACTGGACTTCCTCCATTGACCAAGATCCTTCGTACATAATGGTTAGCCCTGTATAATGTGATAACAATAGCATCATGATGAGGATCCTAGATATTTTCTTTGTCTTCTTCTTCAAAGGTCATAACATTTTTTATAATAAGGAGTTTTCTTTCTGGTGGGTCAAGTTTCTTTCTCGGACTTGGATTCTTTAGCATGTCTTTTAGCTGCAGAGTAGGAGGTACCACATATGTCGGATCCTCCCGATATAAGGTTAATATTCTTGCATACGGGAAGGAGATGGTGGTCTTTCAATTGGTTTGTTATCTTCTTGCACTTTGTTCTCTTTCCTTCACAAAAGGTCCTTTAAGTATCCTTTTCATCCTGCAATGCAATTTTTAGTTGTGTGGCCAAAGTCTTCATGATAAGCACACCATTTGGATTGATCCTTCCAGGATGAAACTTTTCCATTTATTCTTGGCCACTGAGTCTTATCTCCAAGATTCTGCATAGCAAACGTTAGTCCAGACATATCAATATAAAAACAATAGTCAATGATCCTTGTTTGTTCTTCTTCCTCCTCATTTTCACCCTACACATAGTTAACTTGGATTTGTATGATGGTTAGGATGATATTCTGATTTTCGGTTGGGATTATATGCTTACGCATTGATCCTTTATTGGATCCTTTGATCTTCACAACCTGATGAACCGTAGAGCCCGTTTCCTGACTTCATCCAAGTTCTTACAAGTATTCATGACAATATCCTCATAGAATGGAGAACCACTCTTCAATCCCATCTTGAAAGCTTGGACTGTTGTAGTCATGTCAATATTTTGGGTGTTCAATGATTCCCTGCTAAACATGCCAGCATAATCTCTAAGATATTCTTCGTATTTTTGAGTGATTCTATATAAATTATTAGTTAACTTCTCAAATGACCTGCTACAAGATAACTCGTTACAAATATAAATTAACTAATTGTGCAAAAAGAAGTAATAGAATTAGGAGGGACACTTAATAGCCATTTTAAGGCTGATCTCGTAAGTCTTGATCCAAAGCCCTTGTATAAACATGCTTCTTTTAGATCGACAGAGATGGGTATGATCTCCATCCTTTATTTATATTGTGTGACATGTTCTTTAGGATCCGTTATTCCATGATAAAGCTTCATGTTGGGAGTTTGGAAGCATTTCGGGATTACAGCATCACTTATTGGTAAGGCAAACCTTACAACCTTCGTACTTACATCAGTTACCTCTGGAATAGGTTGAACTATGTCGGGTACGTTGAAAATCATGTTCCTTAGCATTTGTAGCTCCTTAGACATAATAGGATTCTTCCTTGTACCCTTCACAGATCCAGCTTTGTTAGAAACAAAAAAGGATCCTGACCATTGTTACCGGTATTAGGATCCTTATGTGATAATCATGAGATCCTTTCAGGGATCCTTATTGCTGTGATCCTGGCTGGAAATTCGTGATTCTGAACTTCAGGCAGTGTATCCATTGGAATGAAATCCTCAATGCTTTTCCATTGTGATCCTGATATGCTGAAGTCTTTATTGTCTTTTCCCTTGGATCCTAAGGCTATAAAGTTCAGCATCCTAGGATGCTGGATAGCAACTGGCCCCGCTGCTATTGCCTTATCCGACTTCAATTGTGTATCTCTTAAAAGAATAATTTGTTATTTTGTTGTTTCTTGGCCATTTGCTTCTGGACTTAGTTGAACAAAGAAAGAATATCTTATTCAAAACCATGATAGGATCCTCAGCCTGAGCAAATTGTGAATAAGGCAAGCTAGTAGATTTATTCTTTATGGAGTTTTTCGGCCATCTTGGAGGAGGGGGCATCACGGGAATGACAAGGCTTAAACCCACACTTGATGATTGGGTTGGCGGGTGAACTGACTTGTTTTGACACGATGCTTGCTTCGATTGAGATGCCATTGGCGATGATAAAAAGATAGTGATTGATCACAAAATTGTTGAATCGCACGTGTAAAGAACCACTTGCCCCATGGTGGGCGCCAAACTATTTTGGTCAAAAATTACACAAGGATAATCAAGTAACCAAACTTGATATCATAAACAGATTATTAATAAGTAAATGTTGCAAGTGACACAACGATATAGCGAAGAAAAACCCTTGATCCTTTAAGGATATTCGGCAAAAAACCTCGAAAGGGGAAAACTATCCCACTGCTTCAATTATATTAAGTAAAAAATCGGTGATTACAAGCGTTGGAAGTGTCTGATCGCTGCTATGAGCACAAGTGAGTGAGTATGAGTGTGTATTCATGTCTTATGCGATCAATGACACTTCTATATATAGTTACATTATTCAAAACTATCAATTACAAGCAATAATGAGCATTAATTGTCTTGTCGAGGATCCTGCGACTGTTACAAATGTGGATATCTTCATCATTAAATGGTAGTTAAAACTGCTCCAACGCCCAAATATTGAATATTTGATCTGGTCATCAGCTAGGAATTAATTATTGACTGTTACCAGCAAGACCAAGCAAAAGGTGAAAGGATTTTGCCGATAAAAAACATTAATTACCGATGATACTTTCTTCTATCCAAGATCCTGATACACTATGAGGATCCCTATGATGAGTTTGCCTGTTAGGATCTTGATGTGCTTTAAGGATCCTTAAGATGACTCTGAATTATGGATCCTTAGAATATTATTCATAACATATGTTTGCAGCTAAGATTAGTCATCAAATATATAGTTGATTAGGTTGCTTGTTCATATGGCAATATTCAATCAATCAAACAAAGCTAAAACTACTGTCATAGTTCCGTTGTAGATGAGTTATTTAGGCTTGGACCGTTGGAAGTCAAAGATGATGAGGAATTCCGTGAGAAAGCCATGATGGTTCGGAAGTCTTCATGAGACCATATTAAGAACGAGATGAGGATGCCCAATATTTTCATATTAAGTAAAATCAAGTCCATTGCAAATACAAGATATGAGGAGCCCACTCACAAACTAAACAAAAGAAATATATTATAAAAAAAGATAAGGATTATAAAATTGAAATTCATATTACATTAAAATGTATTAAAATTTTCACTTCATAAAATATACACAAACATTATTAACATATTTCAATATCATCCAAATAAATTTTAAATGGTGATTACAGAATCTAACGGAAAACCGGAAGATGTTGAATTCACTAGTTTTTTTAACTGATAATTTTTTCACTCTTTTTATGTTGAATTAAATATAACACTATTGATAACATGATAAACATATTTTAGTGATTTGCTAGAACAGTTAGTAAATGCAAAATTTAACGAGTGTTTTGAGGCTATTATAAACCGATCTCATACATATATTTAACTGATGTGTTGTAAAACACACGTATTTTCCATACCTTTTTTTCATCTTTTTATTATTAATTAATATAATAAATTATGCTTTTAACTCGTTTTAACTTGATCTTACAAAGTTTATTATTTTGTGTAAGTGACGAGTTTTAAAAGAGAAAAGGATCGGGTATTGGAAGACATAAGAGGCTTATATGATCAAGTTTTGAAGACCAAGTTAAAGCCCGACCCAAAAGCCCATTGGTGTAAACCCTTACATGTTATTATATAATATAACATAATAGAAAAAAAAAACCCAAAAGGAGAGTGCCGGTCGGAAGTTATGGAAAAGAAAGAAAATCAATTTGTTGGTTTTGGTTGGCTAGTAGTTTGTTGATTGTGAGGAGACAAAGAATTAATATATGTGTCTAGTGGCCGGTTACAAACCCACGTGGGAAGAATCAAATATCATCCAAGATATAATATCCAAATCCCACACTTAATTCCGATCGGACAGCAGCTCTATATACCAAGAAAATTGATTTTTGCATTGTTTAGAAGCTAAGGAGAAAGAAGGCAGCCAAGGGCATTTCGGGACAGCAGCTCGGGTATTTTCATCAATAAACTCAGCCATAATATTAAGTATTACTCGCATAAACTTTGTGTTTTTGTTCAAGATACAATACTTGTTGATTTGATCTTTTAACTTGGATTGTTTTTCATTTGAATTAAAGATTCGGTTGCTATTAATTATCATTGATCATTGAATGAGTTTAATTATGTTTTGGTTGAGTTTTATGACGTTTACATTATGTATTTGCTACTGTCCAAACTAAATGTGTAGCTAAACTTGTTAGTTCTACCTAAGTTAGATGATTATTATTAGGTTTTATTAAGTAGTTTGGATTGTTGATGATCATGGCTTGAATTGTTAATGTAAAGTTTGTTTTAACATTGAATTAGGTTGTGTTTAGTGGCTGTGAATTTGTTAATTACACTCATATACCTCCTGCTTTGATTAATTGAATGAGTTTTGATTGATTGTTGCTTGTTAGGACTATTTACTTAGTGTTTAGGGTTTGTTTGCGGGAAGTACAACCGTAGGGTTTAAGTGAGTGTATTAATTGAACATAATCAGCGGGTAGACACCTTCTTAGAGACCGAGAGGTGATAGGAAGTAGGGTCATCTCAGAGCTTTTACTTGTTAGGATTAAGATCGCGCGAGAGCGGGTTCGGTTCTTGTCGGGTTTGGGTTTGTGAGCGATTAGTTGACCTAGTTTAAGTTGAAATAAATTGTTCCTCAATCCTTGGTTGCGTAGTATTCGTCTCCATTAGGGTAGTGTGTCGGTGAGACCGATATGAGAGTCGGCATTAGAGCACGTTAACAATTCGTCACCCGGTTAGTTCTTAAAATCAACTAAGTGTAGGTTAGGGTTTGTTAGTGAGATCGAGAGGTAATCTAGCTTCCTTAGTGAACCTTAGTTGTGTCATCCTTAGGAACCGGTGTCGTGAGATTCTACAATCAATTCGCTTATTATACCTTAAATAGAATTCTTACCTAGGTAGACGTTTTTCCCAATGATAAATCTTATTTTCACAGTTTCGTTTAGTCTTCTTAAATTAAGTCTTTTAAGTTAATTAAATTAAGTTAGGTTAAGTAGTTAATAATATAAAAATCAATTTAAAAATATATTATTCTTAGGTGAGTTTTATTTAGGGTTAAGTATTAAATACGTTTTCACGTGTCCTTGTGTTCGACACTCGGACTTCCTTAGTGCTATACTATTAGTGATCGGTACACTTGCCAGTTTTGTGTGGTTTCTTTAGGATTTTCGTTTAATTAATTTCAAGCTTAGTTGTGAGAGCATCATTTTACACGCATCAAGTTTTTGGCGCCATTTCCGGGGACACGGTTAGAGGGGTATTAAGAACGACTCAAGTTAGGAATTACCTTGTTTACTACTTGTTTTTCTTATTTGTTTTGTTTGTTAGTTTAAAATAGTTTAGCTAATTTTTGTTTATTTTTGTTTATTTTAATAGTTGTATGCGACGTACTCGATCTCTAGGACCACCAGAAACCGAAGGATTTTCAGAACCAGAGAGAGCTTCGTGAGAGACGTCGTACAAAACCGTCTACCAGTAATACATTCTCTTCTCCCACTTTTCCGAACCAGAGAGAGCTTCGTGAGAGACGCCCATCGGTAATACATTCTCTTCTCCCACTTTTTCTGAACCCGTCATTAGGGATAGGATTATGGGCGAATCCACCACCGAGGAGGACAGTCGCAGACCGGGCCCGTCCTGTCGATGATGGCGCGAGATCCAGCATTGCTCCACCAGCTATCAGAGTTCTCACGACTTGGCAGATTCTATATAATATTCTGAATACCATTGCTCATTCTGCTCAATTTCACGGGTTGCTCCATGAGAATACACATGCTCATCTCACTCGCATTTCACGAATTTGCGACTCATTTCATCTTGCTGGCGTATCCGAAGATGCCATCAAACTCCGCATCTTTCCGTTCTCACTCGTTGATCATGCGATTCTGTGGCTTGAGTCCCTCCCAAACGGATCCATTGCTACTTGGGCTGCCATGCAGACCCAATTTCTTGAAAAATACGATCCTCCGGCTAAGGCCGCTCGTTTGCGCAACCAAATTCATTCTTTTCAAATGGAGGACACCGAGAGCTTCTACGAGGCGTGGGAGAGGTTCAAAAACCTACTTTCTTTATGTCCGAACCACGGCCTACAAGACTGGGCAGTTGTTAAGAAGTTCTATAACGGAGTAACGTACGCGACTCAGAGTATGCTCGATACAGCTGCGGGAGGTAACCTATTAACGACAAAGGATACGGATGAGTGCATTTCCTTGTTTAATGGTTTAGCCATGAGTGGATACCAGCGACCACCCGTTAAGAGCACCAAAACTGTCGACTCCTTATCACGCGGAATGCATTCGGTCTACACGAGCACAACAGTCACAACACAGGTTGAGGCGTTGGCAAAGATCGTGAAGGAACTGCAGGTGAAAAGTAAGTTATGCGAGATCTGTAGAGGGGGCATGATACCGTTCAGTGCCCCGTAGGTTTCCAGGAGGAGGCAGTCGACTTTGTTAATAATCCAAACCAAAATCAAAACTCTTTCAATTCTTATAATTCGGGGTGGAGAGGTAACCAAATTCCAACTGGAGGAACGGAAATCAGTCCGGCTTCCAGCAACGTCATAACCTATTCCAGGATTCCGGTGAGGGAACGAGTAGTGGGGAGAAGAAGCCCACGTTAGAGGAGATGATGGCACAGCAGACACAGATTCTGTCACAGCTTATGACTCGAGAGGACTCCCGTCACAAAGAGACTCAAGAGAAATTTCGGGAGCACGAGTCATTCATGAGAAATTAATGAGCGTCAATTCAAAATCTTGAGCATCAGATGGGAGAGATAGCAATTCGTCTAAATGAGAGGCACTAGGTACACTTCCAAGTAATACAGAACAAAATCCAAAGGCATTCGCGAAGGCTGTGACGACGAGGAGCGGTGCAGGGGCACGTAGCGAGCCCGTGATTCAGGAAGCAATGAGAGGTGTCGTTAACGAACCTGCGGTAGATGTAGAGGAGCAGGTAGACGAGGAGATTCAGTTGGAGTCTCCACGGGTGAAGGTGCATCAAAGGCACAGCCCAGGAAGTACAGCACAGGCCGAGAACCAGCCATTACCCAGCACACCACCGGGAGTCTACAAACCTAGACTCCCATATCCTGGGAGAGTCCATAGGGACAGAGACGAGGAGCAGCTTCATCTTAACATTCCATTCCTTGAGGCAGTTACGCAAATGCCCAAATATGCAAAGTTCCTTAAGGATATTCTTTCGAACAAAGAGAAGTTAGCCAAAGTCTCATCCATTCCTCTGAGTGCTGGTTGCTCTGCAGTCTTGCAGAGAAAGTTACCAGAAAAGATGTCCGATCCTGGGAGTTTCACGATTCCCTGCATCTTGAGTGATAATACGGTTGTTCATGCGCTGGCGGATCTTGGTGCCAGTATTAATCTCATGCCGTATTCCGTGTATCGCAAGTTGGGTCTAGGCAAACTGAGGCCTAATCGTATGAGTATCCAGCTTGCTGATCGTTCTGTGAAAGACCCCCGAGGGGTAGTCGAGAACATGCTTGTTCGTGTCGACAAGTTCATCTTCCCGGTGGACTTTGTCATCCTGTACATGAACGATTATGATAGTGTCCCACTTATCTTGGGCCGACCATTCCTTGCCACTGCACAGGCGTTGATTGACGTCTGCGAGGGTAAATTGATCTTAAGAGTTGGGGATGAGAACGTCACCTTGACAATCACTGAAACACCCCAAGTCTGCTGATGACTCCTTATTCTTCATTGATACCATCATGGAGCATGTCGGGGAGTTTCTCAGCGAAATTTGTGGAGGATCTGTCTGCGACACCCAGATTCTCGATAGGGAGGTTCCAGAGATTGAGATGATTTCCGTAACTAATCAGTCCTTAGATGACGACACCGAGTCGCATATCCCTAAATCTGGCGTGTCTGCTGAGATCGTACGAGACGATCCTATAGACCGACCTTCGGTCGAAAGTCCTCCTTCTTCCTTAGATCTTAAGGATTTGCCTGCCCACCTTGAGTATGCATTTTTAGATGAAGAGGGGAAGCTTCCGGTTATCATTGCATCTGCTTTGACCAAGGTCGAGAAGGAGAAGTTGTTGAGGGTGCTACGAGAGCACAAGGAGGCTATTGCATATTGACATCAGGGGTATCAACCCATCGTTTTGCACTCATAAAATCCTCATGGAGGAAAATTTCAAAACTGTCGTTCAGCCGCAATGGCGTTTTAATCCAAAAATGCAAGAGGTCGTTAAGAAGATTAAACTCCTTGATGCGGGGATCATTTTCCCCATTTTGGATAGTGCTTGGGTGAGTCCAGTCCAAGTGGTTCCTAAAAAGGGTGGCATAACTGTCGTCACTAACGAGAGGAACGAGCTTATTCCCACTAGGACTGTGACGGGATGGCGAGTCTGCATCGACTATCGCAGACTAAATGATGCCACCAGAAAAGACCAATTTCCTTTACCTTACATTGATCAATTGTTAGAGCGTTTAGCGGGTCAGCAGCATTACTGCTTCTTAGATGGTTTCTCCTGGTACTACCAGGTTCCGATAGCTCCCGACGACCAGGAGAAAACCACTTTCACCTGCCTTTACGAAACGTGTGCTTACAAACGTATGCCGTTCGGACTGTGTAACGCTCCGACCACATTCTACAGGTGTATGGTGGCCATTTTCCATGACATGATCGCGGACTCCATGGAGGTGTTTATGGACGATTTTTCCATATTTGGGAGTTCCTTCAATCATTGTTTATCAAATCTCGAGAGGATGATGTCCCGCTGTGTTGACACCAACCTAGTCCTTAATTGGGAGAAGTGTCATTTCATGGTTCACGAGGGAATTGTTCTGGGTCATCGGATCTCAAGTGCGGGGATAGAGGTTGACCGAGCAAAGGTTGAGACCATTTCTAATCTTCCCCAACCTACTTCTGTGAGATCCATTCATAGCTTTCTAGGTCATGTCGGGTTCTACCGCCGGTTCATCAAAGATTTTAATAAATCGCGAGACACATGACCAAACTTTTGGAGAAGGATGCTCCATTTGTTTTTCTGAGCAGTGTATCGAGGCGTTTGATCTTCTAAAAGACAAACTCCTCAACGTCCCGATCATGGTTGCTCCCGACTGGTCGTTACCATTCGAGTTGATGTGTGACGCTAGCGACTTCGTAGTCGGAGCAGTTCTTGGACAACGGAAGGATAAACTCTTCCATCCGATCTACTACGCTAGCCGGACCTTAAATGGCGCACAGGAAAGCTATACTACTACCGAAAAAGAGCTCTTAGCTGTGGTGTTCGCTTTCGATAAATTTAGATCCTATCTGGTTTTGTCCTAGACGATTTTTTACACGGATCATGCTGCTGTTCGATATCTTTTCAGCAAGCAGGATGCTAAGCCTCGTCTTATCCGATGGATCCTGTTGCTTCAAGAGTTTGATATAGAGATAAAAGGGGGGCGAGAATGTGGCGGCCGATCATCTTTCACGTCTAGAGGGAGTTGATTTAGGAGATTCGGGGATCAGGATCGACGATCGTTTTCCGAAGGAGAGTCTGATGTTTGTTACTGCAAAAGAGGAAGGTTTTCCATGGTTCGCTGATTTCGCGAACTATCTTTCCGACGGATACCTCCCGAAGATGCCTTACCAGCAAATGAAGAAATTTTTTGCTGACATCAAATTTTACCTTTGGGACGACCCATATCTTTTCCGCATTGGTGCTGATCAGCTTATTAGGAGGTGTGTAGATGTCAAGGAAGGATGGCAAATTCTGAGCCATTGTTATGTGGGACCGACAGGAGGTCACCACGGTGTGAGTTCTACGGCGAAAAAAGTCTTTGATTTGGTTTTCATTGGCCGTCTATCTGTAAGGATGCTCATTTGTTCGTTATGAGTTGTGATCGTTTCCAGCGTGTCGGCAACATTTCATCGCGAAACGAAATGCCCCAAAATTCTATTCAAGTTTGTGAGGTTTTCGATGTGTGGGGCATTGATTTCTTGACCGTTTCCATCTTCGCATGGAAACAAGTACATACTCGTGGCCGTCGATTACTTGTCTAAGTGGGTTGAGGCCAAAGCTCTACCCACGAATGATGCCCGAGTGGTAGTCCGTTTTCTAAAAAGTCTATTTGCCTGGAAGCCTTGGTCAGTAATCGAGGTACTCATTTTTGCAACTCGCAGATGGATAAGGCGTTGTAGCGCTATGAGGTCACTCATCGGCTTGCGACCGCCTACCACCAACAGACTAGTGGGCAACTAGAAGTGAGTAATCGGGGAATCAAACGTATTCTCAAGAAAACGGTAGGTTCAAATCGTCTGGATTGGTCCGACAAATTAGATGACGCTCTGTGGGCCTTCCGTACAGCCTACAAGACTCCGATTGGTTCCGCACCATTTCGGATGATTTATGGGAAGGCCTGTCATCTTCCTGTTGAGTTGGAACACCGCGCTTCATGGGCCCTCCAGAGGGTTAATCTTGAATTATTCGCCGCAGAAGGTAATCGTTTCCATCAATTACATGAGTTAGAGGAGCTACGGGATCATCATATGCACAATCAATTAGGTATAAGGAGCACACGAAGGAACTGCATGATAGAAAATTGAAGGGTAATAAGCACTTCAAGTGTGGGGATAAGGTCTTACTGTATAACTCCCGGTTGAGGTTGTTCCCGGGAAAATTGAAATCCTGATGGTCGGGACCATTCACAATCACTGAGGTTTTCCCGTATGGCACCATTGAGATACAAGATAAAAGCGGGAAGTTTAAGGTGAACGGCCATAGATTGAAGCACTATATAGGAGAGCCAGTAACTGATCAGACAGTCGAGGTATTCTACCTTGACTCATTCACCGAAACGTAGACGTGATGGATGCATCACTCGGAATGATGCCCGAGTTGTAGAGTTTGTATTATGATTTTCTTTATTATCTGTTTTTATTTGTTTTATTTTTATTTATAAAAACATAAAAATACAAAAAAATTAAATATTTAATAAAAAAATTAAAAAATCAAAAAACACAAAAATATGTTTATTTCTTATATTTTGTTTTCTGTTTTGTATGATTTCATTCTATGTGTGGGGATGAGAATTTATTTTACTTAGTTGTAGGAAAAAAAATTTTAAAATAAAAAATTTAAAAAAAATAAGAAAAAAAAATTAAAAAAAAGTTTTAAAAAGAAAAATGTCCATTGAAAATTGTTTTTGTTCTACGTTAAGCAGGAAATGTTATTTATTACCAATGTGCTTACGAACTCTCAGAACTTTTGAAATATATAATAATAATAATAATAATAATAAAAGGGATGGTTTGCATATCTGATTTGGGATGTGTCGGTAGGCTCAACTAGCTTTGATAGTCCTCTTTAGCATGTTTATATATATATATAATAATTTAAAAACGGTGAAACCGAATTTCGATGCTTAGGGAGGATTACCAAAATATGAAAACTTTGAGATGGTAAGAATTAAATAAACTCAAATCAGCACACACCACATGTCAATCTTTTATGAGCTAAGAAATATTAGTTATATAATTTAGGGTGATATAAAAGATTGCAAAAAAAAAAGTATGTTTTGAAAGTTTGTTATGTATTGTATTATCCAAAGTTTTTCAAGACAAGCAAAATGCTTATGAAGAAAGTGATGTATTGTAAAATGCCAAATGAGCATTGTTAAAGTTAGAAAAAGAGGCCAATGATGTACATACTAGACGGGACTTAGAGTTTACGTGTTACCTTCGGGATGGTGACTCTGAGGATACACTATTGGGGCTCGAAGGTTCTTAGTCAATAAATATGAAATTAGGAATTTATAGGACAAAGTCCAATAATGCTTCGACTCTTGTTTTTCTAGCTCTCTTTGTCTGAGATGGGGTAGGTGTAGCCTTAATGTTTAGACTTAAAATGTTTAATGCAAAAGGGGGGCTTGATTGGTCGGCGGCTGGGTTTAAGTGGGCAACAATATCGGCAATCGCGGTCAATATGTCAGGCTGTTTCTTGTGCTTTGATAATGATTAATAATCTGGGATTTTGTTGTTGTTTTTCACTTGGTTATGATCATGTGTAGATTACTTTTTCAGGGACGAAAAAGTCTTAAGTGTGGGGATGTTTGATGTGTTGTAAAACACACGTATTTTCCATACCTTTTTATCATCTTTTTATTATTAATTTATATAATAAATTATGCTTTTAACTCGTTTTAACTTGATCTTACAAAGTTTATTATTTGTGTAGGTGACGAGTTTTAAAAGAGAAAAGGATCGGGTTTTGGAAGACATAAGAGGCTTATATGATCAAGTTTTGAAGACCAAGTTAAAGCCCGACACAAAAGCCCATTGGTGTAAACCCTTACATGTTATTATATAATATAACATAAAAGAAAAAAAAAACCCAAAAGGAGAGTGCCGATTGGAAGTTAAGGAAAAGAAAGAAAATCAATTTGTTGGTTTTGGTTGGCTAATAGTTTGTTGATTGTGAGGAGACAAAGAATTAATATATGTGTCTAGTGGCTGGTTACAAACTCACGTGGGAAGAATCAAATATCATCCAAGATATAAAATCCAAATCCCACACTTAATTCCGATCGGACAGTAGCTCTATAGACAAAGAAAATTGATTTTTGCATTGTTTTGAAGCTAAGGAGAAAGAAGGCAGCCAAGGGCGTTACGGGACAGCAGCTCGGGGTATTTTTCATCAATAAAATCAGCCATAATATTAAGTATTACTCTCATAAACTTTGTGTTTTTATTCAAGATACAATACTTGTTGATTTGATCTTTTAACTTGGATTGTATTGCATTTGAATTAAAGATTGAGTTTCCGTTAATTATCATTGATCATTGAATGAGTTTGATTATGTTTTGGTTGAGTTTTATGATGTTTAAATTAAGTATTTTCTGCTGTCCAAACTTAATGTACGTGTCGCTAAACTTGTTAGTTCTACCTAGGTTAGATGATTATTGTTAGGTTTTAGTAAGTAGTTTGGATTGTAGATGATCATGGCTTGAATTGTTAATGTAAAGTTTGTTTTAACATTGAATTAGGTTGTGTTTAGTGGCTGTGAATTTGTTAATTACACTCATATACCTCCTGCTTTGATTAATTGAATGAGTTTTGATTGATTGTTACTTGTTAGGACTCTTTACTTAGTGTTTAGGGTTTGTTTGCGGGAAGTACAACCGTAGGGTTTTAAGTGAGTGTATTAATTGAATATAATCGGCGGGTAGACACCTTCTTAGAGACCGATAGGTGATAGGAAGTAGGGTCGTCTCATAGCTTTTACTTGTTAGGATTAGGATCGCGCGAGAGCGGGTACGGTTCTTGTCGGGTTTGGGTTTGTGAGCGATTAGTTGACCTAGTTTAAGTTGAAATAAATTGTTCCTCTATCCTTGGTCGCGTAGTATTCGTCTCCATTACGTTAGTGTGTCTTTGAGACCGAGAGGAGAGTCAACATTAGAGCACGTTAACAATTCGTCACCCGTTAGTTCTTAAAATCAACTAAGTGTAGCTTAGGGTTTGTTAGTGAGACCGAGAAGTAATCTAGCTTCCTGAGTGAACCTTAGTTGTCTCATCCTTAGGAACCGGTGTCGTGAGATTCTACAATCCATTCGCTTATTATACCTTCAATAAGATTCTTACCTAGGTAGACGTTTTTCCCATTGATAAATCTTATTTTCACAGTTCGTTGAGTCTTCTTAAATTAAGTCTTTTAAGTTAATTAAATTAAGTTAGGTTAAGTATTTAATAATATAAAAATCAATTTAAAAATATATTATTCTTAGGTGAGTTTTATTTAGGGTTAAGTATTAAATACGTTTTCACGTGTCCTTGTGTTCGACACTCGGACTTCCTTAGTGATATACTATTAGTGATCGGTACACTTGCCGGTTTTGTGTGGTTTCTTAGGATTTTCGTTTAATAAATTTAAAGCTTAGTTGTGAGAGCATCATTATACACGCATCATTAACCTATCCAATACTGATTGAAAATGTATTATAAATAAAAGTGTTTGCCACATTATTTGTTTTATGATAATGGGTAAAACAACTAACTTAGCAAGAGACAATAATTAAAGATAGTTCCGACACAAGGGTTATTTCATACTTCTAATTCGAGTTTCGATCATCAATAATTATGGTGCAATGATTTTTATTATTAAAAGATTTGTATCAATACTAAACGTCACGTCATTCGGACGTCCCTCCATCTATGTCTAACTAAGCGCAGCTCATTAGTTAGAGCCAACTCGATACCCTAAGTTCACGTTGTTCGGAATAATAAATCACATTGTATAATTTCTATAACGAGACTGAATTCATAGACACACGCAAAATCGTCATTTGTTCCTTAGTTATCAAGATTAAAATTATATTATATATTTTAACTTTGAAGAACGTCATTAGCATATTAATAAACTAAGACATTCGTCATTTTCGGTTTAAATCGTATTTGTATTTGTATAGAAAACCCGACCCGTTTTGGTGTTTTGGATCCTTCGTTAATAATAAAATATTGGGTTTTATGTTCATTTATGTTTCACAATTGTTGGATCAAGAAAACACCTTTTACGGTGCCTTAAAACACCCTTTTATTATTAAAAATGACTTAAAACGAACTTCAAGACCCAAATCACAAACAACCAAAGCTAAAGGGATGTTTTAAACTAATGGATAACCCTTACTTTTTCCACCATCATCCACCAAGTTTGACCATTTTAACCTATCCTAATGCATGTAACTCTTGAAAGCAACATTTAACTCTTCCCCTATATAAACAAGGCCAATGCATCCCATTTTGGTTTGCTCATTCACATCAAACTCTCCCCCATCTAGATCTAAGTATTCTTTCTCCAAACTCTTGATAGTTTGACTTCTCAAGGTCAAACTACTTATAATATTTGTTTCTAACTAATTCTTGTTTATCAAAGCTTGTTATTATAGCTTGTTTAAACCATAGTCCCCTTGTTTCCTTGGCTTTCCTTCTCCGGCTATGTCGGTTTAGGTGTACTGCTAGGCAAGACTTCATGGAGGACTATTATAGTTCTTGATTAAACACTTTAATTTATGATCTAATTTATGCAAGCTTGCTAATGTTGTTTAGTTTCTAATTACTTTAATTTCCAAATCATTTTAATGAGTTCTATGGTATTGGGTATGTGGCAACCATCCTCGGTTTCATTCAGAGTCAAGGACAAAACCAAAACCGAACTCTTGTTTAAATACTATATTTTTAACATTTTGTATGTAAGACTTGAGTATTACATTTCTAAGTTACTTTAATAAAGTTCTATGGTATTGGGTATGTACTAACCATACTCGGTCTTATTCAGAGTCAAGGACCGAACCAAGACCAAACTAAACCGAGTTCACTCGCTTAAGACACATTAGTGTGTTTTGGGCCACCGAATATCATATTTTACTTAAAACTATATTATAAACTAATTTTAAATTATTTTCTCACAATACTTGGTATGTCAGATCTAACTTGATCTTATAACAAGTTTGGACCGACAAAGCCAAATACTCGCTTAACGGACGTTAAGGTTCTTCCTAATAGAACTATACACTTGGTTAAGTTTCTTTTGATTTCATTGAGTTATCTCATAACATTTATCACTTTGGAATCTCGACTTCGGGCTTGACCAATTATCAAGACTCGAACCCACAAATCCGAACACTCGTAAGATCTCGTCTTAGTATATATTTATCAAAGGGTCTTGCAATAGCATAAATTATAGCCAAATATTTATTTAACAAAGGTTAAGTAAAACTAATGAATAGAATACCAAGACACAATTTTGAGTAAACTTATTTTTCTAAAACCATTACTTTAATTCTTATGTATTTACACTTTAACCCTCAAACTTTAATTATTTCTCCTACTTGTCATGTTTTTTTTTTGCCGAATGGATATATAGTTGTTATAGCAAACTATATTTTTTTTGGATGACTTAGAATTATATTTCATAGAAACATCCAAACGATTTACAATGAAGTAGCAGGTAAGCGGGCAAAAAGCTGCGCCGCAACCCCCTTTTGGATAGCAAACCCAATCCGACTAAAAAGAATGTTTTGATTCTTATGGGCTGATACGTTACTATACACAACTTTCTGAACCCTATTCAAAAGGTCCACGACATCCGGAGCTAAATTTTACTTTAAATTTTAAGACCATCTACTAACTCAAGACCCTTTTTAATTTAGGTCTTGCTCGTTGAACTTACCTTTCTGTTTTATCGCAAACTAATCCTTCAAGTTACGTATTTCACGTGAGTACATTTCATCCCCCTTTTTTATTTTTATACTTTGGGGGTAACATGCATACCTATTCAAAAAAACAATGATTTATGATACTAGATTCTCAAACCCCAAACTCTAGGATATATGATACTTTGAATATTTGCTCGATTGTCTGTTATATGTCTCATATGCTTTACATGCACGAGTGTTTATTTATGTTGTTGTTGAGCCTCAATAAGTATGATCATACGCACCCCTAATTAGTTTAGCCTTGTGCTAGTAGAATAGGGCCTCATTATCCGAGTATGTTGGTTGTTACCGATTAGAAAGGATCCTCTTTTGTTTATGAATTATATACCGCAATTGTTGCTTTTATAATTTCATATACCAGTTGTGGATTTTGCTTCATATTATATTTACTCAAACTATGAAATCGCTCACCAACATTCGTGTTGACAAATTATATTTTATGCATTGTTACAGGTTTGATTATTGGTTGATTAGAGTTCGTAGACGCTATCTTATTTTGATACCGTTTAGGTTATTTAAAAGAATAAACTATTTAATTCTTGCATTTGGTGTTATTTTGTATGAACAAGATGTGTTACTTTCGTTGATTAAATGAAATGAATGAGTTATTTAAATATTGTCACTTTAATAGTGTCTTGTGTTCTTGAGCAATCCGTTGCACTCCGGCATGTTTCGTCGCCTTTGGTCGGGGTGTGACAAATAAATTGATCAGGTTCGTTAACAAACTAATCTGAATCCTAACAGAGTTTCAGATTTAAAGTTCAAGATATTATACAAACGAAACCTTTCAACCATAAAATCACATAACTATTTCACATTCGAATCATAATATAAAATAGAGCTCTTAATGTCGAAACTAATAGATTATTAGGCTAACATAGCAATTAAGATAACCAAACTAAGCTTACAAAGTAGAGACATACTACTCTTGGGGTGTTCGGGAAGAACTTCAGAACTCTCGGGAAATGGTTTGAACCTCCTCGAGACTCTTGGAACCTCCTTTGCACTCCTATGGAGTTTATTTATCTAATTAGAGAGAAGGCATGTAAGAAATGGGATGATTTTGGCTGAAACTCGGGCTGCTATTTAGAGTTAAAAATCTGGAACACTTATGAGTCATAATGTTTTCAACAGTATCCTTATAACCCATATAAGTAACTTTTTGACATACCTTATCTCCAACTCCAGATTTTTAGGATCATGTTTCCTACCGATAGTCTTTATGGTCGTAAGGTGGCTTTATGACCCATAAATTTTATGTTTAAATATCTTGATATTATCTATTCCGGATTTTTTGGATCTTGGTTGCACCGACGACGACTTTTGTGATACAATAATGACCGACGGTTCTTTATGGGTCATAAGGGTGTTTACAACACATAAGTGTCAAGTCTAGTCCTTCTAGATTTTGACTCCCGTGAAAACTCATTAATGCTTTGTATGGAAATCTTTATGGGTCGTAAGGTTCAGCTAGTCTTTTGTCTATAAATCTTTACAGCCCATAAGATTTTCTAGTGTCTTGTTAGTCTTTTATCTTCAAGTCTTTTCTTTGCTTTTGATCTTCATTTATTCCGGCTTTGTTCTTTCTATAGGTTGTTGGTCAGTTTTCCTTCGGACCAAGTTGCTTCATTCCCATTTAGGACCTTGTTACTTCATTCCCAGTTTTGCTTGGTTTCTGAATTTGTCCTTTTGGTTGTTATTTCTTGTTTATTTTGACTAATTCGTCATTTGAACCTACAAATCCATGTTGCAGACAATTTAGTATCAAACTCAATGGATTCGTTATGAAAAGCGTATAAAATCGGGGATTAATGATACAAATAATGTGCATAATTTCGCACACATAAAATATCCCCACACTTATACATTTTCTTGTCTCAAGCAATACCTTAATCTATAAAAATGAGAGGTCACAATGATCATCAGAGGTAGACAAATTATTGGCAAATGTAGAGATATATACACATACATGGTTTAAAAATATTCAAAGATGACATCGATAGGAAAAAGAATAAACCAAGTGTATTTGTTTTAGATGGACTTCTTCATAGTCAATTATTCACTCTTTTGCATCCCTCACGTTCGCTCTCACTTAGTGTCTTTGTTAGAACTAGTAAATAATGTACTAGTATTTTCTATGATTGCTCAAAAGCCTATCCATAGAGCAACATTGTCATAAGCTTGCAATGGTATCTCGCCAATTAACATGTAAAAGTTATATAAATCAAGAAGAGCCTAGAACGGGAAGTTTTAGCAAGGCTTAGGATTTGGTGGTAGGAATAAATGGAGGTTTATTTGTGTGAAAGTGTTACCCCGGTTTAGCTAACTATCCAAATGTTCTACCAATGAAGAAAAAGATACACTAATTTTCGATTTTTGTTTTATTGTTTTTTTAGTATCTACAAACCAATTGACTCTTTTAAGGTCAGATCGTCAAGACCAGTTTTGTCAAAGATGTGGATTGAATCTTCCTCAATCCTGTAGTGAACATTACTTCCAACTCTAATGGACCTTTAGGCATTGAGCCTAATAGCCCCATCCTCATTAGAAGCGTATAATCGTATTGGGATTCAGTTTGACCTTTTATACATTTTCCAGTATGAGACCAATTTCCACAACCCATGCATTTTTCATAACTTTTTGCTCTTATTTTCATAGCACTTTTGGATGCCCACAAAATGGTGGCTTTTGCTCCTTTTGACGCCACTTTTTCCTCACCTCATTACTTAAGAGAAAAATTCTCTCCCTAAGTTCTGTAGGCAACCTAGGCTTTGCGAATTAAAGGCAACAAAGTAGATTGAAAACGAAAAATGCATTTCCAGTTCTTTAGGGTATGCCGGTAAAAGACCACAACTAATTCTGAAAAGATGATAATTAACTAAACCAAGTTCACTATTGGGGGTATAATTGGAAACAGGGAAAAATGGTTTATAAGGATAAACTGTGTGGGTTATTATGAATGAAACATGGTTAGGTAGGGCTTGGTTTACTGGTGGGAAATTTTTGGCTTGTGATGGAATGGAAAGGGCAAATTAGTGGGCGTGTTCTATAACCTCTATTAATATATAATTTTAATGTTTATGACTTTGACGAGAATATCCATGGAAAGTTCTAACAAGTATCATTTATGTGCACACTCATAATCAAGTGAAATCATTTAGCATATAATGATGAATGCTCGATAAAGGCTCAAAAACTCGCTTGGATTTTGGGTGGGTATTTTAGATGCAAATTTATGAATAATTGGTATGCATTGAAAGTTTCCATTTAAGACAAATACTTGGTGATTGTTTATTTGCATGAGTAAATATAATAAATCATATATGTATAAAAATCTACTAAAATGCAACAATTTGTCTTAGAATTTTTTAAAAATTTGACCCTATTTTTACGTTTGAAAAATTGTTTTAATGTTTTATGTTCCCCTATTTCCCCATTCCCATACTTAAAATACACATTGTCCTCAATTTGTGAGAATAAAGGTAATAAAAAATGGAAAGGAACTGAAAAACTCCCCTAGTTGGACTGTTGTGGTTTTCGGGCGGTAGAGATTGTTACAAGTTCCTCTTGTAGTCTTGTAAATTATGGGTAGTAGGTGCGAAAAATCAGCTCAATTTGTACTACATGTATAATCCTTGTTTCTAGAAAACCAAATTAGCAAGAAATACGGGTCGTAAGATTTCGTATACGACTCGTATACGTAAATGATCGTTAGACAAAGGTTATATAACCGTTGCAAAAAGGGTTATAAATACCCAATTAACAGTCTCATTTTATTCACAACAAACACTCTCAAGTTTTTATCCTCTCCAAGGTTCCCGAAGAACACATTCTAAATGATTCATCTGGTTCAAGTGTTTGTTGGAATAATTATCGTGATCCTCTCATTTCTCATTTACAACCTCCCTCCTGGTGAGATCTTTCCTTCTGTTTTATTGTATTTGTTTGTTTTTTACCATTGTATTTATCTCTATTGCAATAAGTGTATGAATTTTCATGTTTATTGTAATCATTTAAGAAATAAATTTATTCTTAGAAATTGAAAAGTAACAAGTTAGAGATACTGTTCGTGAATTTTCCAAAATTACTTGCCTTTCCTGCGGTATTTGTTGTCTTAGTTGTTTTGTTATGATTCAATCAAAGAGTAAGTAAAAGCAACCAATCACAGATAAACATAAGTACCAAATACAAACAATTATCTAAACTCTTGAAGTTGTAATTTACGATAAACTCCTGCTTCGTCCATCTCCATGTTGAATTATTTGGCATCCCAAAAGGCTTTCTTTTCTAATTCAACTGGAAGATGACAAGCTTTTCCAAAAACAAGGTGGTAGAGTGACATACCAATTGGTGTTTGTAGGCTATATGGTATGTCCATAATGCATCACTTAGACGTAATCTCCAATCCTTTCGATTTGGATTTACCGTTTTCTCTAGGATTGAATTAATATCTTGATTTGACACCGCTTCTTTTCCATTTGTTTGTGGGTGGTAAGCTGTAGAAACGCGATGTGCAACTCCATACTTCTTAAAAAGTGCTTCGATTGTTCTATTGCAGAAATGCGTTCCTCTATAACTGATAAATGCTATTGGCATTTCAAATCTACAAAAAATATTGGACTTGATAAAATCTGAAACAACTTTAGCATCGTTAGTCTTTGTGGCTTTTGCCTCTACCCATATAGAGATATAGTCCACAACCAAAAGTATATAAGTGTTAACAAATGAAGATGCGAATGGGCCCATGAAGTCGATGCCCCACACGTTAAAAATCTCACACACCAGGATAGGTATGATAGGCATTTGATCTTGTGATCTTAAATTCCCAGTCTTTTGACATCTCTCACATGACTTGAAAAACATATATGAATCCAAAAATCTACTAGGCCAGTTTTGAATTCTAGTACCTTATGCGTTTTACTTTTTGGACCAAAATGTCCACCACAAGCATGTGATTGACAAAAATCTAAAATTGAGGGCACCTTGCCAATGTCGATACATATTCTTATCACTTGATTGGCACCATATTTCCAAAGGTATGGCTCGTACCAAACGTAATTTCCTGACTCCTCCTAATTTTCCCTTTTTGAGCATGAGTCAGATCGGAAGGAAAAGTGTCTGTGATCAGGGAATTCACGATGTCAGCATACCACGGTGTAGCCATTTGAGAAGCAAACAAACTTTCATCAGGGAACATATCATGCAATGACATAGGGTCATCATTGTTGATGATCCTGCTCAAGTGATCAGCCACCAAATTGTGCCTTCCATTTTTGTCTCGAATTTCTAAGTCAAACTCTTGAAGTAGAAGCACCCATCGAATCAATCTTGGCTTTGCGTCTTTCTTTGTCAAGAGATACCTCAATGTAGCATGGTCGGAGAAAACAGTTACTTTTTGTACCGAGTAGATATTGCCTAAACTTTTCCAAAGCAAAGACAATAGCTAAAAGCTCCTTTTTGGTAGTCGAGTAGTTGCGTTGAGATGGATCTAGGACTTTAGAAGCGTAGTAAATCACGTATGGCACTTTGTCTTTTCTTTTCCCTAGTATTGTTCCCGCTGCATAGTTACTGACCCATAATCACGAATGGGTGGTCCCAATCATGTGGTTGGATTATGGGTGATGTCACCAACTTTTCTTTTAATGTATCGAAGGGTTTTCTACACTTTTATGAGAAGACGAACTCTACATCTTTTTGTAAGAGTTCGCACAAAGGTTTGCTGATTTTATAAAAGTCTTTGATGAACCTCCGGTAAAAACATGTGTGTCCAAGAAAAGAGCGTACTTCTCGTACACTTTTAGGGTAAGGTAAACTTTTGATAACATCAGTTTGTGCTTTATCTACCTCTAACCTTTTTTCTGAAACAATATTTCCAAGATCAAACCTTGATCTACCATAAAATGACATTTTTCATAATTTAACACAAGATTGGTCTCAATGCATCTTTCCAAAATCTTTTTCAGACTATTTAAACATTCACTAAAAGAGTTTCCATAAACAGTAAAGTCGTCCATAAAAGCTTCAATCATTTCTTCGACATAATCCGAGAAAATACTTACCACACATATCTGAAAGGTAGATGGGGCATTACAAAGACCGAATGGCATTCGCCAGTATGCAAACGTACCAAAAGGGCACGTAAATGTTGTCTTTTCTTGGTCTTCAGGTGCAATAAGTATCTGGTGGAAACCAAAGTATCCATATAAGCAACAATAATGAGTTTTACCTGCTAACATGTCCAACATTTGATCGATGAAAGGCAAAGGGAAGTGATATTTTCGAGTGGGAGGCATTTAGCCTTCTGTAGTTGTACACACTCTCCACCCATTTTGCACACGAGTGGGAACCGGTTCTCCTTGCTCATTATTTGTAACAGTAATACCGATCTTTTTGGGTACAACTTGAACTTGACTTACCCATTTTCTATCAGAGATTGGGTAAGTGTTACCTGCGTTGAGGTGTTTTAGAATCTCTTTCTTAACAACTTTCATCATGGGAGAATTTAATCTTCTTTGTGCTTCACGTATGGGCTTGTAGTCATCTTCCATGCGAATCTTATGCATACAAAGGGATGGACTCAAACCTTTGATGTCAGCTATGGTCCAACCGATTGCTTCCGTGTATTGCTTGAGCATGTTGACCAATTCATCCTCTTGGCTCTTGGACAGTTTGTTGGATATGATTACTGACAATGTATCATTATCTCCAAGATAAGCATACTTAATATGATTAGGAAGAGTCTTCAACATATCTGGTGGTTGAACAATGGACGGTAGGAGCTTTAGTTCAGTAACTTGTAATTGCAGCTTGGTTGTTTCATACCTAGGTTGTGTATCCATGAGGGGTACCAGCTCTATCAGCTCCTGATGTGCTAAAAGTAGTCAAATAATTATTAACTAAAAGTAAGCTAATCTAGACACTAAGTAATAATTCTAGACTCTTAAACTTAGCTTAAACTACGAACCGACAAGTGTACCGGTCGACTCTAGTACAGCTAAGTCCAGATATCGAAGCCATGAGACTCTATAAATTACGTATATTAGCTAATTAGACTCAACTTACTAACACAACTATTTAATAATATTATTTAAGGGGGGGGGGGGGGTTAAACTATATAATTAATCCTAACTAATGATTAACTTAATTATTACTTAAATAAGCTAATTAGTAAACGAATACTTAAATAATTAATCCTAACCCTAATTAATTAAATAATAATAAAACATAACCATTACTTTAAAACTAATTAATTAAATATACTAAACTTAACTCTAATTGATTAAACTAATAAACTAGAGAATAACCTTAGATTAATTCAGATGATAACAAGCAACTACCTAGGCTAGAATCCTCAAAGTTATGGTTATTAATTAAATGATGAACTTAAGTTATGGAACTGGGATCGTAAAATACACCCTTGACAGAAAACCCAAACAGGACCCTTGAACTTCAAGAAGACGCCTATAGATTTCTAACAAGTTTTAAGACTCACCGGTTTTATGAATTAAACTTCCTTACGGTTATTTAATAATTTATGTCTAAGTATCTTTATGACGAAATCCTACCTTACAGCATGGAAATCAAAGATAGCTAAGTAGAATCAATTGATTTAATAGACTAAGTTGACAATCAAACCTAAACGGACTCCTTACGAAGAACTAAATCTAGCAATCCTGACCAACAAATATCTATCAATAACCTATCACCTTACAGCTTTATAGGCTAGCAGCTCACTTTTATATATTTAATTAGTTTTATTGTTTCTATGATTTTAATGCATATCAATCATAAACAAGTCAAGAACACACAGTAAGTGACCTAACAAAACTCTATCCTTTGAAACAATCACCAAGGGCAATGTGAAGCAATAAATCCAAGTAAATAAAACTAAGCAATCATATGCATCAATTAATTCAAACTCAACAGTTTACTTAAAACATAAACTCCATAACGAAAGAAATCTCAATCAAAATCAAACTGAACAAAGGTTCATCACGATCTCGGTATTTTATGAAGTTTAGCTTAGCATCATATAATCTAAATCAAACAAAACAATTAAAACTGAAAACATGGTGAAATAATGAGAAACGAAAGATTAAAGACAATAAAACCTGTAGTCTTCGATCTTGAACGTAAAGCTCTTCACCGGCTGTTCTCGTGCCTTCAAAATCACCACAAGACTCGAAAGTATGCTCCAAGAAACTCCGAATTCATCTGGTGGCAGCAGGGTATGTTCAGGTTTAAGTTAAAGATGTTTTTATACTGAAAACATGGCCCAACAAGAAACAAAAACGAACTAAAAAAATTCCATCAGCTTTGACTAGGCACCGCGCGACGAGAATGCTCTCTGAGGCCGCGCAGCGCGGAGTGTGGTAATGGGGTGGCCGGTCAGACCAGCCTGGTCTGACCGGTTCTCTGTACGGTTCCTCCTGATGCGTTCTGGATCTTCCTTTTGGCTCTTTTTAACTCGTTTATCTCCTTTTTCGATTACGATCAACTTCCATTACCTACGAAACATAAAAGTGTTAGTAGTATACAAATCTCGACAAAAAACAAACAAAAACTATTAAAGTATTTAATAAACTATACACGGGAAACATAAACATTTAGCATTATATCAGCTCCTCTTCAAGTTTGAACTTTTCTGCGAGTTGTTTTGTTCATGCTTCATCAAGGCTTTTGTTCAAGATTAGTTCTAGAGTGTCATGGTTAGATAACTCGAAGTAATAATCAGTTAAAGGATCAATTACATCTAACCAATTCACAGATGAAACATCGCTTGGATACCGCATAACATCATAAATACTGAAATTTATGATCTCACCATCAAATTCCATGGAGAGGTACTACTATAAACATCAATCTTTGTTTTAGTAGTCTTCAGAAATGGCCTCACTAACAGAATGAAACTTGAGTCTAAATTGTCACAATCTTCCATGTCTAGCACATAGAAATCAACGGGAAATACCAGCTCATTCACTTATACTAACACGTCCTCTAATACACCTTTCGGGTGGACCATGGATTTGTTAGCCAATTGAATGACTACCCCTGTCCTTTTCAACGGTCCTACGTTGAGAGTTTTGAAAATGGAATATGGTAAGACGTTGATGGAGGCTCCAAGATCAAGCATAGCTCTTGGTATGCTTAGATTTCCCGTTTTACATGGAATAGTGAAAACACCAGGATCCTTGCACTCTGGTTGAAGTTTCTTTTGTAAGTCGGCTGAGACTTTCTTGTTAACCTTGACGGTTTCATTCCTTTTAACTTTTTCTTTGAAGTGAAAAGTTCTTTACGAACTTAGCGTATCGATGGACTTGTTTGATGGCATCAAGGAGGCGAATATTTACTTCCACCTTTCGAAACGTCTCCATGATTTAATGTTCTTCTCTTTCTTTCTTTGTGCTTAAAAATCTCGAGGGAAATTGAGGAAGGACCTTGAACTTAGGTATTACTTCACTTGACTTTGAAGTATCCTTTTTTCTTCGGTTTTCTTTTCAACAACGACCTCTTGTTCTTCTTCTTACAATTCTGGGCTGTCGTACTTCCTTCCACTTCTCAATGTGATGGCACAAGTGTTGTGCTTGGGGTTTGCTTCTGTTTGTGCAGGTAGTTTTCTTTGAGATTCGAGTATACTCACTGAACTAGCTAACTGAGCCATCTGTTGCTCCAGATTCTTGATGCTAGCCTTTGTTTCTTGTTGAAAGTTTTGAGTACTGGCAGCTAGGTTCTTCACAGTGTCTTCCAAAGACGTTCCAGCGCTGCTTGGTTGTTTTGTTAGTGGTTGTTGACGATGTTTGAAATTCTGTTTGTTTGGAAAGGGTTGGCATGGTTGATATTGAGGTGGTCTTTGTAGGTAGCCAAAGTTGGTGGGTTGTCCCCAATTCTGATTTCCTCATGGTTGATCGTATTTCCTTGTGTTTTGTCCAGGATATTCGCCAACCGCATTTTCTTGTTCGACATTTTCTTGCAGCATTGGACACATATCAGGGGGTGTCCTGTTTCTAAGCATTTTCCACATACCCGTTTTGGTGCTGCAACTGCTTTATCCTTTGTAATCATCATGATTGTTTTTGTTAACTCAGCGAATTGAGTTTCAATGTAAGGTGTACTCACTCCATGCACTGCACGTGGTACGTCTGTATACCATTCTTCTTCATGTGTTGAGTGTTTCGTGTCATCCGTAGATGATTGGATTATGGCTCTGATTTGGGTTGGAGTTTTTTCGAGTAGGTTCCTCCACTTGAGGCACTCAACAATCGTCTCTCCATAGGTGCTATTCCTTGACAGAAGTATTGAAGTAGTTGGTGCTCCGAGACTCCATGTTGAGGATATTTGCTACATAGCTCCTTGAACCTTTCCCAGTAAGCATGTAAAGGCTCTCTTTTTGCTTATTTGATTCCTGGGATTTCTCTACGAATAGTCGATGTTTTTGCTTCAGGGAAGTACGTGTCAAGAAAATTTCTTGCAAGACCATTCCAGGTTGTCACCGACCCTGGCGGTAGGATATACAACCAATGTTTCGCTGAATCTTTCAAAGCAAAGGGGAATGCCCTAAGTTTGATTTGATCTTCTGTGACATCATTTGGCATCATTCCTGTGCACACAACGTGGAATTCCTTGAGGAAATTGTGAGGATCTTTATTCTCTAGGCATCAGAAGGTTGGCAATAAATGGATAAGGGTGTTTACAACCCATAAGTTTCAAGTCTAATCCTTCTAGATTTTGATTCCTGTGACAACTCATTAATGCTTTGTTTGGAAATCTTTATAGGTCAAGGTTCAGCTGGTCTTTTGTCTTCAAATCTTTACAGCCCATAAGATTTTCCAGTGTCTTGTTAGTCTTTTATCTTCAAGTCTTGTCTTCCCTTTTGATCTTCATTTGTTCCGGCTTCGTTCTTTCTATATGTTGTTGATCAGTTTTCCTTCGAACCAAGTTGCTTCATTCCCATTTCGGACCTTGTTACTTCATTATCAGATTTGTTCAGTTTCTGAATTGTGTCCTTTTGGTTGTTATTTCTTGTTTATTTTGACCAATTCGTCATTTGAACCTACAAATCCATGTTATAAACAATTTAGTATCAAACTCAATGGATTCGTTATGAAAAGTGTATAAAACCGGGGATAAATGATACAAATAATGTGCATAATTTTTCACCCATCACTTTTACAAATACTAAACCCGTGACCCAATTTGCTAGCTTGAGCCACAATTGTCGTTGTAAACTTGGAATTGAATCAATTGAATCATTCATATTATTATTCATACCAAATCGGCCTCACCGACACTCCAAATTTAGAAACCGAGATCGATATGATACGAATTGATTATTATTACAAACTGTCTTCAACAATATATAGATATAGCATTTAGAGATCATATTACTTCAATTAAACTTGCAGATTCATTCATATATACGTCGCCTACAAAACCCCTATAGCTAATTTCATTATAGTTGTCTGCTCATACCAATTCGTTAACAAGTTATAGCCATCGTTTTTTAATTCAATTAAAACTCGTTTCTTAATCGTGTAAGGTAAATTATATATGCATTAGTTTTATCTTTTTGCCATAAACATTAAGCCTATGGTTAATTGGTCAAACGTTGAACGATTTGGCCGATTGATTATTCTAGGGTTCTTATTCTGATTTAGATATTTGATCTATCTCGTTATATATTTTTGTGGTCGCTTTTAAACCAACTGACACACCAGCTGGTATGGCTGGTGTGTGTGTGTTCATGTTTCTGGTGGGCTAGAGGGCGCATGTTCGAGCCCCTCTAGACCCGTTTTTGGTTTATTTTTGGCAAGTATTTCTTTAAACTATAATATTAATTCTTTTAATTATTTAAGTTTTATGATAGATATTATAAAAAATCATAATTATTAAGTATTTTACAAAACTGACATATTAACTAGTTGTTTTTCCGAACCTTAGTTAAATTTAGATATTTTCATATATAGGTAGGTATATATATATATAGGTATTGGATCATTATATATATATATATATATAGGTATTGGATCATTATATATATATATATATATATATATAATGAGTCTTAAATTGTTAAAGGTATTAAAACTAAAGATTTAATAAGACTTTTAGTTTAAAATATATAATTAAAAATATATCATGTTAACTAACATATTAAAATATAGTTTGGTACAAGTATCTTATAAACGATTATATTCTATATAAATATTATTATTTACAATATTAATTTATAAGTAATCACAATATTAATTTATAAGTAATCATTATAAATAATAAACTTTAAACAAATTATTTTAATCTCTCAAATACTCGTTCATATCTTTAGTCTTTATTAGTCCATATATTAATCCATTGTTAATTCGTTGTTATTACTCATACTTTGGATTTGTTCGTTGATATGTCTCGTCGAGCGTGACGTTTATTGATTACCATTTTGGTGTGCTTATTCCTCTTGCTTATAAGGTGATTAATCACTCCCCTATTTTTACTTAATTTTCAAAATTTTGGGGACATATGCATATTTACATATTTACATACTATTAGTAATAACATTTTCAACTGTTAACCTTGTGTGCTATCAATTATGTGCCTAACTTGCTCTTTGTTAATTTGGTTATTTGAATGCATTCAGAGGGGTCCATCATATTCACATTTAGTATGATTATACGACCGTCGTAGTAGCCAAAGCTCACTTCGCAAGGAGACGGTTTTACCGACACTCATTTATTTGCTCGTTTGGCTTGATTGTATATCTCATAACGCAGTTTACTTATTTTTTCTCATATTATATTGTATTGAATTAACTTGTGTTTTACTCACTCAACCTAGTGTCGACAAAATATATCTATTTTATACGCATATGCAGGTTTATAGATTGAATTGATTGCAAGTGTTGTAAGGGATTTAAATGCTGCTTTAAGTTAGAAAATATTATCAAGACACAATTAATCAAGACTTAAATTTGAACTTATTTGTTTTGTTTTAATAATTTGTACTTGTCTCCTGACATTGTTTGGATTTATTTGAATATTTAATTTAATTTAATAGATATTGTCACATTTTATATTATTCCATGATAGTAACCTGAGAGCTGTGAACAACCAGTTCATTTCCTGGCCTTTCTGCCTTAGGTTGGGTGTGACATAATATAAGGCAATGGTCTATGAGATCACGCTATAAGCTTTGGTCGGTTAAAATGTTCTCACACACTCATAAAGAACACATCAATTTTTTTAGTCGAATGTTACGTGACAAGACATAATTGTGACATGTGTTGACACAAGCTCATGAACATGATAATGTGAGGTGCGGGCTGAGGCATATATGCAGCTTTTACTTTCATTTTCCTACACTATTTCCGCCCATAAGAACAAGATCAGTAGACGACATAGTACTAAAATTATCGCATTCCAATTATCGTTGGTTGTTATGGTGTCCACGTGGGACAAATCAGGATAACGTGGAACCAAATCACCCACACCCCCAATGGATACCATAAACACTTGTCTTAATCTTTTTCTTAGTAATAAGGTAAAAAATTCACTTCAATTGTGATGCAGCGGTAAAACGATAACGGAGATCAGAATACGTTGATTCAGCCAATTCCTGTGACGATCTTCCAAAACCCCCCCAAATCCCACTCAAAGGTCAAGGAAAATGAAGAGGAATATATTTATTTCTGAAATTCAAGTCTGTCTTTTCCAATTACATAGAAAGATATAAATAGACATTCTAATACGAAATGGGCCCAAAAAAGGCCACGGGCCAAACACAAACCCAAAAAAAAAATGCAAAAACCGACAAAAAAAAGTAAAAAGGCCCATAACTTTATTTGGGAGGCGTTTTCGGGCTTCGGACTTGGGCCAACCCGTGTTGGTCTATTTGCCAGAATGTGCTCCTCGTTTCAAGCTTCGATTTAACCGGTAATGGGCTCGAAACGGAGCTTCGTGGACCAAGTTATGCCCATTTTCGTGGGCCTCCTTTGGAAGCACGATCATGGGCCTCCAAATACAACGTGGCACGTTCTTCAATACTTGGGCCTCCATCATTCCCTCCTGGATAGGCAAAATTCGACCTTGAATCTGCAGTGACCTCATTATCAGACGAATCCCCATGAAACGGCAGCAACTGTTTGACATTGAAAAAATCCGAACAACGAATATGACTTGGTAACTTCAGACGGTAAGCATTCGAATTTATTTTCTGTACAATCTCCACTGGCCTGATTTTCGTGGCTGACAATTTATTATACTCCCCAACTGGAAAATGATCTTTAGACAAAAAAGCCCACACAAAATCACCCACTTCAAAATCAACTTGCCTACGCTTTTGGTCTACGGCTCGCTTGTACTTTGAATTAGCGTTGGCCAAGTTTTCCTGTACAGCTGCATGAACTTCATGTAACCCCATAACAATATCTTGTACCTTCTTGGGAACAGAACCCATAACAGGAAGTGACATCAAATCGAGAGGACCCCGGGGCTTAGCAGAATAGACCACCTCAAACGGGCTAAAACCAGTAATCCGATTAACCGCGTGATTATGAGCAAACTCCGCCTGACATAACTTTTGATCCCAGGACATCACATGATCACCCACAAGACATCTTAAAAGATTACCAAGTGACCGATTAACAACCTCCGTTTGCCCATCCGTTTGAGGGTGGTAGGCACTGCTGAAGTTAAGCTGAGTGTTCACCATCTTCCATAGGTTGCGCTAAAATTGACTCAAGAAACAAGTGTCCCGATCAGAAGCAATAGAAGATGGTAAACCATGTAAACGATAGACATCCCGAAAGAATAAATAAGCCACATTAACTGCATCTGTCATCTTCTTGCAAGGAATAAAGTGCACCATCTTAGAAAACAGATCAACCACAACAAAGATCGAATCGTTTCCACTCTGAGTCCGAGGCAACCCCAACACGAAATCCATACTAATATCAGTCAAAGGCTGTGAAGGGACTGGCAAAGGTATATAAATACCTGCATTAGTAGTCGTGCCCTTCGATACTTGGCAAACTCGACACCTTTTAACATAACGATCGACCTATTTCCTCATAGTAGGCCATAAGTAGGAAGACTGCACCAAACGTATAGTACGGTCACGATCAACATGACCCTCCCCATGTAACTCCTGAATAATTTTCAACTGAAGACTGGAGTCAGGAATGCAAAGCTGATTGCCTTTGAACAAAAAGCCATCATGCAAAAGAAAGTCTGACTTCTGACCCGCTTGCACATCCTGCAACACAACTGAAAAATACGGGTCAGTGGCTAACTTATCATGAATAACATCCAACCCCAGCACATGGACTCTCACAGGAACCAGCAGATTTCCCCTACTACTCAAGGCATCAGCAACACGGTTAGAAACACCAGTTTTGTGTTTGACCAGAAAAGCAAACTTTTCAAGAAATGATAACCAACACCTATGTTTATGAGATATCTTGTCTTGCGTGCGAATATGCCTTAGAGAATCATGATCAGTGAATAAAACAAACTCTTTATGAAACAAATAGTGATGCCAATGCTTTACAGCTTGGACCACTGCATAAAATTCCAGGTCATAAGTAATATATCTCAACCTAACCCCTGTTAACTTCTCGCTAAAATAAGCAATAGGTCGACCCCCTTGACTGAGAACCCTGCCAATCCCAACCTTCGAGGCATCAGTATGAAGTTCAAAAACTTGTGAAAAGTTAGGCAATACCAGAATTGGTGTGGTAGTGAGCTTTTCCTTGATAACCTGAAAAGCTAACTCTGCCCCCCGCCCCTCTCTGTCCATACAAATGGCTTTCCCTTTATGCAATCCGTCATAGGGGCCATAATGGAACTGAAGTGTGGAATGAACCGTCTATAAAAAGAAGCAAGCCCATGAATACTGCGGACTTCAGTAATGGTGGTAGGAGTTGGCCAGTTTTGAACAGCTGCAACTTTAGACTCATCCACCTATATCCCATTACCTGAAATAACATACCCTAAGAACAAAACTTTACGGATCATGAATACACATTTCTTTGTTGCTGAATAGAAATTGTCTCTGAGAAGTAGGGCCAAACCTAACTGACATGAGATGTGTGTATAATGATGCTCTCGCAAATAAGCTTTAAATTTATTAAATGAAAATCCTAACGAATCCACACACAACCGGCAAGTGTACCGATCACTAATAGTGTAGACCTAAGGAAGTCCGAGTGTCGAACACAAGGACACGTGAAAACGTATTTAGTACTTAACCCTAAACAAGACTCACCTAAGAATAATATATTTTAAATGATTTTTATATTATTAACTATTTAACCTAACTTACTTTAATTAACTTAAAAGACTTAACTTAAGAAAACTAGACGAAACGGTGAGAATAAGACTTATTAATGGAGAAAATGTCTACCTAGGTAAGAATCCTATTGAAGGTATAATAAGCTAATGGATTGTAGAATCTCACGACACCGGTTCTTAAGGACGATACAACTAAGGTTCACTCAAGAAAGCTAGATCACCTCTCGGTCTCACTAACAAACCCTAACCTACACTTAATTGATTTTAAGAACTAACCGGATAACGAATTGTTAAAGTGCTCTAATGCCGACTCTCCTCTCGGTCTCACCGACAAACTACCCTAATGGAGACAAATACTACGCAACCAAGGAAAGAGGAACAACTTAGTTTAATTTAAACTAGGTCAACTAATCGCTCACAAACCCAAACCCGACAAGAACCGAACCCACTCTCGCGCGATCCTAATCCTAACAACTAAAAGCTATGAGACGACCCTACTTCCTATCACCTCTCGGTCTCTAAGAAGGTGCCTACCCACTGATTTTAACTAATTAATATACCCACTAAACCCTACGGTTGTACACCCCGCAAACAATCTCTAAACACAAAGTAAAGAGTTCAAACAAGCTAAAATTAACCAAAACCGATTCAATCAATCAAAGAAAGAGGTAATTGAGCATTATTAATCAAAACACAACCACTAAACACAACCTAATTCAATGCTAATCCAAACTTTATATTAACAATTCAAGTCATGATCATCAACAATCCAATCTACTTACTAAAACCTAACAATATTCATCTAACCTGGGTAGAACTAACTAGTTTAGCCTAACATTAGTTTTGGACAGCAGCATATATTCAAGTTAAACATCATAAACATCAATATAAACATAAGTAAACTCATTCAAGATTCAGGAACAATCAAACACAAGTCAATCTTCAAGTTACATGCAAAACAATCCAAATAAAAGATCAAACTCAACAAGTTAAGTATCTTGAACAAAAGAACAAAAATTTTATGAATGATTACTTAAGTTATATGGCTGAGTTCTTGATGAATAATGTCTCGAGATGCTGTACTGAACACTCCTTGATCTAATTCACCTTCTCCTAGCCGCCAAACAGCCAATACTCAACCGCTACTAATCTTTTTCTTTTCTTCCTTCCTTGCTGAATTCCGATCGGAATTGTGGCTGGTATGTTAGGGTTTTGATTTTTTTATTTTACTTAATATATTATGCAAGATAGGCTTCTAACTTGTGGTCTCGGGTCGGGCCTTGACTTGTAGTATTCAAAGTTGATCAAATAAGCTCCTGGAGTCTTCAAATTTGCAAGTTTTCTTCATTAAACTCATAACCTACAAGTAATCAATCCATGTTTGCAAAATCAAGTAAAAACAAGCTATAACTCTCAATAATTAAACTAAAAAGCAATTAAATCATGATAAAACGATTTGGAAAGTAAGTGTGTTTTACAACAAATCAAACATCCCCACACTTAAGTCTTTTTCGTCCCTGAAAAAGTCTAATACAGTTGGATCAGAATCGTAAAATACAGTCTTAAAAACATATAGGTTAATTTTTTAAAGCTTAGAAGAACGCAAAAACCGCGATCACCGATATTGTTATCCACTTAAACCCATGCCTTAATATTTACCGAGACAAATAAGATCCGACAATAATATTACTCAGTGGTTTACATAATTAAGACCCGCTTATTTTCAGCTTTTACCGGACCAGACCACCCCAAATTGACTTAAACCTCAAAATTAGCAGAATTAAAACTTTTATTGCTCTATTTTTTTATGAATAGTTAAGACGATCAAGGGTATTGTTTATCCACCTAAGCTTAAGCATCAAAGTATACCTAGTAGCCATTAGATACGATTAAAGTTCAATTAATTAATAGCTAGTGTTCCCCACAACATGACATACCCCCGTTATCAAGCAATACCCCGAAACTATCACCATAGGTGAGTATGCAAATTTCATCTGCAGGGCTTACATGTAGCGTGTCCCTTGTGGTCCGTTTCTTAATGTTAATGAGACGCGAGCAAGGGGACCCCACATGGCTAACAGCGTGGATGATCAAGTCTGTAGTGTATTTGTACTTTTGTACTTTTGTGATCATGTTTAAAGACTTATAAGGGTTTGCTCTTTTTAGCTTTATTTTAAATATCCACAACCCCATTTAGAAATTATGAATACCCAGATGAATAGACTGCATAGAGACCCATGGTCTCCTGACCCGAAGCATCCCATCAATACAAGATTTAAGGTTATAAAACCATACGCCAATGAGGTGTAAAACACTAAACTAGCAGTGTAAGATTTATATCACAGGCCACACGGCATACTCTAACGTTAAACCTACCCAAGCATCATATGTTAACGTATTCAAATTTTTAAAACTCATGATTTTCCAATTTTTTTCATACCATAATTTGAGGCTTGAGTATGGCCTTACCTTTCATTACTTATCTTCCACGGACAAAACGCTTTACCCACAAAAGATTTTCGTTTTAACCATTTTATCAAATTTGCCCTTTCATTTTCAAGGCTGAGCCTACCGACACATCCCAAGTTAAGTGCGTCATATTATTAGTAGTTTGAAAAACCGATTTCCGATAAATATCATCATCTCCCACTTTAACGCAAAAAAACTAAATTCAAGGGACATTTTTCTTTAAAACTTTTTTTTCTACAACTAAGTAAAATAAATTCCCATCCCCACACTTAGAACGAAATCGTCCTCGATGAGAACAAGGAAAAGAAATAAAAGTAAATAAAAACAAAACTTAAAGCAGAAAATAAAATAGAGAACGGGTTACTCCCCCGGTTTATATGCAAATTCTTCATCAGCTGTGTATCAATCGAACAACCGTATGGCATTTCATTCGCGGCCGCAACCTCGGGTGAACCAGTTCCAAAACTCAATCAGAGCTACCATGCATATAATAATACCTGTAATAACTTAAACTCGCTTGAATGTAGCGGCGTACAAAACAGAAAACAAAAACATAAGAAGTAAAAAAAAAATTGTTTTATTTTTTAATTTTTTGATTTTCTAAATATTTTATTTTTTTTATTTTTTTGTTTTTATAAATAACAAAAATAAAACAAATAAAAACACATAATAAAAAAATCATAATACAAACTCTACAACTCGGGCTGTCTCCCGAGTGATGCATCCAACACGTCTACTCCTCGGTGAATGAGTCAAGGTAGAACACCTCGACTTTATGATCAGTTATCGGCTCGCCTATGTAGTGCTTCAATCTGTGACCATTCACCTTAAACTTCCCGCTTTGATCTTGTATCTCAATGGTGCCATACGGGAATACCTCAGTGACCGCAAACGGTCCCGACCATCGGGATTTCAACTTTCCTGGGAATAACCTCAACCGGGAGTTATACAGTAAGACCTTATCCCCACACTTGAATTGCTTATTATCCTACAATTTTCTATCATGCAGTTCCTTCGTGTGCTCCTTATACCTAAATGATTGTGCATATGCGTGATCTCGGAGCTCCTCTAACTTATGTACTTGATGGAAACGATTACCCTCTGCGGCAGATAAATTAAGATTAACCCTCTAAAGAGCCCATGAAGCGTGGTGTTCCAACTCAACAGGAAGATGACAGGCCTTCTCATAAATCATCCAAAATGGTGTGGAACCAGTCGGAGTCTTATAGGCTGTAAGGAAGGCCCACAAAGTGTCATCTAATTTGTCGGACCAATCCCGACGAATTGAACCAACCGTTTTCTCGAGAATACGTCTTATTCCCCGATTACTCACTTCCACTTGCCCACTAGTATGTGGGTGGTAGGCGATCGCAAGCCGATGGGTGACCCCATAGCATTGCAACACGTTATCCATCTGAGAGTTGCAGAAGTGAGTACCTCGATCACTGATCAAGGCTTTCGGGACTCCAAAACGAGCAAATAGACTTTTTAGAAAATGGACTACCACTCGGGCATCATTTGTGGGTAGAGCTTTGGCCTCAACCCACCACAAGTATGTACTTATTCCCACGCGATGATGGAAACAGTCCCATGAAATCAATGGCCCACACATCGAAAACCTCACAAACTTGAATGGCATTTTGGGGCATTTCGTTTCGCGACGAATTGTTTCCAATATACTGGCAACGATCACAACTCTTAACAAAAAAATGAGCATCCATAAAGATAAACGGCCAGTAAAAAACAGAATCAAAGACTTTCTTCACTGTAGAACTCACACCGTGGTGACCTCCTATAGGTCCCACATGACAATGGCTTAGAATTTGCCATCCTTCCTTGATATCTACACACCTCCTAATAAGCTGATCAACACCGATGCAGAAAAGATACGGGTCGTCCCAAAGGTAAAATTTGATGTCAGCAAAGAATTTCTTCTTTTGCTGGTAAGGCATCTTCGGGAGGTACCCGTCAGCGAGATAGTTCGTGAAATCAGCGAACCATGGAAAATCTTCCTCCTGTGCCGTAACAAACATGAGACTCTCCGTCAGAAAACGATCGTCGATCCTGATCGCTGAATCTCCTAACTCAACTCCCTCTAGACGTGAAAGATGATCGGCTGCCACATTCTTGGACCCCTTTTTATCACGAATCTCTATATCAAACTCTTGAAGCAACAGGATCTATTGGATAAGACAAGGCTTAGCATCCTGCTTGCTGAAGATATATCAAATAGCGGCATGACCCGTGTAAACAATCTTCTTGGACAAAACCAGTTAAGACCTAAATTTATCAAAAGCAAACTCCACAGCTAAAATCTCTTTCTCGGTGGTAGTATAGCTCTCATGTGCGCCATTTAAGGTCCGGCTAGCATAGTAGATCGGATGAAAGTATTTATCCTTCTGCTGTCCAAGAACCGCTCCGACCACGAAGTCGCTCGCGTCACACATCAACTCGAATGGTAACGACCAGTCGGGAGCAACCATGATCGGGGCGTTAACGAGTTTGTCTTTTAAAAGATCAAACGCCTCGATACACTGCTCAGAAAAAAAAAATGGAGCATCCTTCTCCAGAAGTTTGCTCATGGGTCTCGCGATCTTAGAAAAATCTTTGATGAACCGGCGGTATTATTATATTTTAAAATGATTTTACACTTTCAGCCCTTAGACTTTCATATTTCTTTTAAATAGAATTAATATAAATTTACATTTTGAACCTTGTACTTCTAAATGTTATATAAATAAAATTAAAAGTTAATGATTTGGAAATATGTTCGTATTATACTTGGATGGTTCAGGACTCGTTTAAGTAAGCATGTTAGAACTTGGAGTTTCGTTATTGAACAATACAAAATAGATAAACAACGAATAACGACTATAACACGTCGTAAATATTATTAAATAAATAAACAATAATTATATATATAATAAAAGAATTATACGAATACATCGAAACATCAAAATGAGTCGGTTGACGAACGCGCATAAAATGAAACTTGAAATATACATTTATATTTATACATATATTCATACATAAAATAGAAAATTTAAAATGGGTCGGATTTTCGGGTTTGAAAAGTAACGAATGTTACAGGTCTCGACCTTCGCTCGGTCAACCTCTATCCCCGCACTTGAAATCCAATGCCCCAGAACAATGCCCTCGCGGACCATGAAATGAAACCTCTCCCAGTTAAGGACTAGGTTGGTGTCAACGCAGCGGGACATCATCCTCTCAAGATTAGATAAACAATGATCGAAGAAACTCCCAAATAAGGAAAAATCGTCCATGAACACCTCCATGGAGTCCTTGATCATATCATGGAAAATGGCCACCATACACCTCTGGGATATGGCCGGAGCGTTACAACGTCCGAACGGCATACCTCTAGAGGCAAACGTTCCATAAGGGCAAGTAAAAGTGGTTTTCTCCTGGTCGTCAGGAGCTACAGGAACCTGGAAGTACCAGGAGAAACCATCTAAGAAGCAGTAGTACTGCTGACCTGCTAAACGCTCCAACATCTGATCAATGAAGGGTAAATGAAAGTGGTCTTTCCTGGTGGCATCATTCAGTCTGCGATAGTCGATGCAGACTCGCCATCCCGTCACAGTCCTAGTGGCAATAAGCTCGTTCCTCTCATTGGTGATGACAGTCATGCCACCCTTATTAGGAACCACTTGGACTGGACTTACCCAAGCACTATCAGAATTAGGGAAAATGATCCCCGCATCAAGGAGTTTAATGATCTCCTTCTTCATGACCTCTTGCATTTTCGGATTAAGCCGCTGTTGCGGACGAACGACAGTTTTGAAATTTTCCTCCATGAGAATTTTATGAGTGCAAAACGAAGGGTTGATACCCTTAATGTCGATAATCTTCCGTGCAATTGCCTCTTTGTGCTCTCGTAGCACCCTCAACAACTTCTCTTTCTCGACCACCGTCAAAGCAGATGCAATGATAACCGGCAGCTTCCTCTCTTCATCTAAAAACGCATATTCAAGGTGGGCAAGCAAATCCTTAAGCTCTAAGGAAGAAGGAGGACTCTCGACCGAAGGTAGGTCCATAGGATCGTCTCGTACGATCTCAGCAGACACGCCAGATTCAGGGATATGTGACTCGGTGTCGTCATATAAGGATTGATTAGTCATGGCAACCATCTCAACCTCTGAAATCTCCCTATCAAGAATATGGGTGTCGGAGGCAGATCCTCCACAGATTTCGCTGAGAAACTCTCTAACATGCTCCATGATGGTATCAATGAAGTATAAGGAGTCATCAGCAGACTTGGGGTGTTTTAGTGACTGTCGAACGTCAAAGGTGACGTTCTCATCCCCAACTCTTAAGATCAACTTACCCTCGCAGACGTTGATCAACGCTTGTGCTGTGGCAAGGAATGGTCGGCCCAAGATAAGTGGGACACTATCATCGTCGTTCATGTCCAGGATGACAAAGTCCACCGGGAAGATTAACTTGTCGACACGAACAAGCATGTTCTCGACCAACGCTCGGGGGTATTTCATAGAACGATCAGCAAGCTAGATACTCATCCGGGTAGGACGTGGTTCGCCTAGACCCAACTTGCGATACACGAAATATGGCAAGAGATTAATGTTGGTACCAAGATCTGCTAGTGCATGAACAACCATATTATCACTCAAGATGCAGGGAATCGTGAAACTCCTAGGATCGGACATATTTTCTGGTAACTTTCACAGCAAGACTGCAGAGCAACCAGCACTCAAAGGAATGGAAGAGACTTCAGCTAACTTCTCTTTATTCGAAAGAATATCCTTAAGGAACTTTGCATATTTGGGCATTTGTGTGACTGCCTCAAGGAATGGAATGTTAAGATGAAGCTGCTTCAAAAGATCAAGAAATTTGGAGTTCTGTTCCTCGTCTCTATCCCTACGGACTCTCCCGGGATATGGAAGTCTAGGTTTATAGACTCTCGGTGGTTTGCTGGGTAATGGCTGGTTATCGGCCTGTGCTGTACTTTCTGGGCTGCGCCTCTGATGCACCTTGGCCGGTGGAGACTCCAACTTAATCGCCTCGTCTACCTGCACCTCTACATCTACC
Organism: Bidens hawaiensis; assembly: GCF_021521415.1. NCBI lineage: Eukaryota > Viridiplantae > Streptophyta > Magnoliopsida > Asterales > Asteraceae > Bidens > Bidens hawaiensis. The sequence goes on along the minus strand of NW_027493684.1, from coordinate 38,293 downwards.
GCAGGCTCGTCAACAACTCCTCTCGTCGCCTCCTGTATCACGGGCTCGCTACGTGCCCCTGCACCGCTCCTCGTCGTCACAGCCTTCGCGAATGCCTTAGGATTTTGTTTAGTGTTAGTTGGAAGTGTACCTGGGGACCTCTCATTCAGACGACTTGCTATCTCTCCCATCTGCCGCTCAAGGTTTAGAATTGACGCTCCTTGATTTCTCATGAATGACTCGTGCTCCCGAAATTTTTCTTGACTCTCTTTGTGACGGGAGTCCTCTCGAGTCATAAGCTGCGACAACATTTGTGTCTGCTGTGCAATAATCTCCTCTAACGTGGGCTTCTTCTCCCCACTACTCGTTCCCTCACCGGAATCCCGGAATAGTCTTTGACGCTGCTGGAAGCCGGGATGATTTCCGTTCCTCCAGTTGGAATTTTGGTTACCTCTCCACCCCGAATTATACGAATTGAAAGAGTTTTGATTTCGGTTTGGATTATTAACAAAGTCGACTACCTCCTCCTGGAAACTTACGGAGCACTGAACGGTATCATGCCCCCCTCAACAGATCTCGCATAACTTACTTTTCACCTGCAGGTCCTTCACGATCTTTGCCAAAGCCTCAACCTGTGACGCAAGTGCGGTGCTCGTGTCGACCGAATGCATGCCGGGTGATAGGGAGTCGACGGTTTTGGTACTCTTAGCTGGTGTTCGCTGGTATCCACTCATGGCTAACCCGTTAAACAAATCAATGCATTCATCCGTATCCTTCGTTGTCAATAAGTTTCCTCCTGCAGCCGTGGCGATCATGCTATGAGTCGCGTATATCACTCTGATATAGAACTTCTCAACAACTGCCCAGTCTTGTAGGCTGTGGTTCGGACATAAAGCAAGTAGGTTTTTGAATCTCTCCCACGCCTCGTAGAAGCTCTCGGTGTCCTCCATCTAGAAAGAATGAATTTGGTTGCGCAAACGAGCAGCCTTAGCCGGAGGATCGTATTTCTCAAGAAATTGGGTCTGCATGGAAGCCCAAGAAGCAATGGATCCCTGTGGGAGGGACTCAAGCCACAGACTCGCATGATCAACGAGTGAGAAGGGAAAAATACGGAGTTTGATGGCGTCTTCGGATGCGCCGGTAAGATGAAAAGTGTCGCAAATACGTGCAATGTGAGTGAGATGAGCATGTGGGTTCTCATGGAGCAAACCGTGAAATTGAGTAGAATGAGCAATCGTGTTCAGAATATTAGATGGAATCTGCCAAGTCGTGAGAACTCCGATGGCTGGTGGAGCAATGCTGGATCTCGCACCTGCATCGACCGGACGGGCCCGGTCTGCTACTTTCCTCCTCGGTGGTGGATTCGCGTCGCCCATGATCCTATCCTAATGACGGGTTCAGAAAAAGTAGGAGAAGAAAATGTATTACCGACGGACGTAGAAGAACTAGAAGACGGTCTTGTACGACGTCTCTCATGAAGCTCTCTCTCTGATTCGGAAAATCCTTCGGTTTCTGGTGGTCCTAGAGATCGAGTACGTCGCATACAACTATTAAAATTAACAAAATAAACTAAAATTATCTAAACTATTTTAAACTAACAAACAAAACAAATAAGAAAAACAAATAGCAAACAAGGTAAGTCCTAACTCGAGTCGTTCTCAATACGCCTCTAACCGTGCCCCCGGCAACGGATCCAAAAACTTGATGTGTGTATAATGATGCTCTCACAACTATTCTTTAAATTTATTAAACGAAAATCCAAACGAATCCACACACAACCGGCAAGTGTACCGATCACTAATAGTATAGACCTAAGGAAGTCCGATTTTTGAACACAAGGACACGTGAAAACGTATTTAGTACTTAACCCTAAACAAGAATCACCTAAGAATAATATATTTTAAATGATTTTTATATTATTAACTAATTAACCTAACTTACTTTAATTAACTTAAAAGACTTAACTTAAGAAAACTAGACGAAACTGTGAGAATAAGACTTATTAATGGAGAAAATGTCTACCTAGGTAAGAATCATATTGAAGGTATAATAAGCTAATGGATTGTAGAATCTCACGACACCGGTTCTTAAGGATGACACAACTAAGGTTCACTCAAGAAAGCTATACCACCTCTCGGTTTCACTAACAAACCCTAACCTACACTTAATTGATTTTAAGAACTATCCGGATAACGAATTGTTAAAGTGCTCTAATGCCGACTCTCCTCTCGGTCTCACCGACACACTACCCTAATGGAGACGAATACTACGCAACCAAGGAAAGAGGAACAATTTAGTTTAACTTAAACTAGGTCAACTAATCGCTCACAAACCCAAACCCGACAAGAACCGAACCCACTGTCGCGCAATCTTAATCCTAACAAGTAAAAGCTATGAGACGACCCTACTTCCTATCACCTCTCGGTCTCTAAGAAGGTGCCTACCCACTGATTTTAACTAATTAATATACCCACTAAACCCTACGGTTGTACACCCCGCAAACAATCTCTAAACACAAAGTAAAGAGTTCAAACAAGCTAAAATTAACCAAAACCGATTCAATCAATCAAAGCAAGAGGTAATTGAGCATTATTAATCAAAACACAACCACTAAACACAACCTAATTCAATGTTAATCCAAACTTTACATTAACAATTCAAGTCATGATCATCAACAATCTAATCTACTTACTAAAACCTAACAATATTCATCTAACCTAGGTAGAACTAACTAGTTTAGCCTAACATTAGTTTTGGACAGCAGCATATATTCAGGTTAAACATCATAAACATCAATATAAACATAAGTAAACTCATTCAAGGTTCAAGAACAATCAAACACAAGTCAACCTTCAAGTTACTTGCAAAACAATCCAAATAAAAGATCAAACTCAACAAGTTAAGTATCTTGAACAAAAGAACAAAAAGTTTATGAATGATTACTTAAGTTATATGGCTGAGTTTCTTGATGAATAATGTCCCTAGCTGCTGTACCGAACTCTCCTGGATTTAATTCACCTTCTCCTAGCCGCCAAACAGCCAAAACTCAGCTGCCACTAATCTTTTTCTTTTCTTCCTTCCTTGCTGAATTCTGATCGGAATTGTGGCTGGTATGTTAGGGTTTTGATTTTTTTATTTTACTTAATATATTATGCAAGATAGGCTTCTAACTTATGGGCTTGGGTCGGGCCTTGACTTGTTGTATTCAAAGTTGATCAAATAAGCTCCTGGAGTCTTCAAATCTGCCACTTTTCTTCATTAAACTCATAACCTAAAAGTAATCAATCCATCTTTGTAAAATCAAGTAAAAACAAGCTATAACTCTCAGTAGTTAAATTAAAAAGCAATTAAATCTTGATAAAACGATATGGAAAGTAAGTGTGTTTTACAACACATCAACATGCACGACGTGCTCACTGAAAGAAGCACTATATATAAGAATATCGTCAAAATACACCACCACAAACTTCCCAATAAAAGGTCGGAGCAACTGATTCATCACACGCATAAAAGTACTAGGCGCGTTTGATAAACCAAAAGGCATCACCAACCACTCGTACAACCCTTCAGGAGTTTTTGGAGGCCGTTTTGCATTCATCCCCAGGTCTGAGACGAATCTGGTAATAACCACTCTTCAAGTCCAACTTTGTGAAAATAATAGCACCACTAATCTGGTCAAGGAAATCATCAAGTCGAGGAATAGGAAACCTGTACCTCACAGTAATCTTGTTGATGGCTCGAGTATCAACACACATCTGCCAGGTGCCATCCTTCTTTGGAGTTAACAAAGCAGGAACCGCACAAGGGCTCATACTTTCACGAACATGACCCTTAGAAATCAACTCCTCAACCTATTTGCGCAACTCTTCATGCTCTCTTGGGCAATTGTGAACCAGGCTCATCATACTCTGTGGCCTTATCGTATTCTTCATACTGTTCATCTTCAGATTCAACAAGAAATGCCTCTTACCCGCTTGTTTACAGTCGACTTGCTGATGGCACCCCGCTACTACTAGCCCCCTTAGAAGTCGACCCAGTGTTGTTGACCCCCGATCTCTGTTGACTAGGCACGACACAAGGTCCTCCACCACCCGACCCCGAATTTCCTCCAGCAGGGCCTGGTGAATTCGAACCGCCCACCCGATGGTTTTGTTTTTCAAAAGCCAACGCCTGTTAGTACGCCTTGGTGACTGTTAACAGATCAAAAAGATTTACAGAGTCCACGATCTGAACCCTTAAAACCCCAATATACCACGCAACGAGTTGTTCATCGGTTTCTTGAATATCATTACGAGAAACCAAATGATAAAACTCGGTCGTATAGTCATCAACCGATCTGGATCCTTGCTTCAGATTCGGCAAACGTTGATTAGTTTTATAAAAACGTTGAGTAGAGCCCTTTATAAATTTGATTAGTTTTATTAGAGACTATATCTCTAATTAAATTTCTAATTAAGAGAGATTCTTCACCATCCATAACTCTTATACATAGTAGGCTACGTGCCTCATTTTTTAGAATGCTAGAAAAAGTATTAGCTTGAAAATACAAGGAAAAATGGATGCATACATGAAGAGTTCTTAGTGAATAAGAAAGTCTTGAAGGCTCATATGTTGAGAACCTATAGAGTTCAGTTTCTCTATTCCGTTCCTCTACCTTTCATTCTTTTTATTTTTTCCACAAGTTCTAACACTAAAATTTACCTGATGAGACCTCGGGCGCGTGGACATCTCCGGCTAAACAAACTACTACAGCTGTTGTACCCTAGGAGACATACGCATTTTCTTATGTAGAGGCGTGGAATCTGTTTTAAGGGAAGCTTGTTAAACACGTGCCTCAACCTCAACCGTCAACTTTTATTTTGTTCATTCTTGCAGCCAAAGAGACTACTAGTTGGCTCTATTGTGTTAAAAATTGGAAATTTTATTTTTAAGTTTTTGTCAGGGAGATTACAAAAAGATGTTGCTGAATAAAAAGTTGAAGACTTTATCATATGAAGTTCTTGAGTTGAATCATTTAAGATATTTGTTATGTTTTTTATTGTTTATTTTTATTTTATATTACGGTATTTGTACTACTTCTTTTCACATGTTAATAACGAGAGTGTCATTATTACTTCTATTAATTTAAATATTATAAGTGACCCATATTCCTACAATCTTAAAACAGATTTTCGTGAGATTGATAAGCCAATCTTAAACCTTTTTTACAAAGGATGTTTTCACGGAAAATATTAAATATATTTTGTGATTGTTGCGACAATCTTGTATATTTGTTTTTGAAAGTATGTATGTAGCCAAATTGTTGTGTATGGATTTATAGAGATGTGGCAAAATCTTTAGTCCTATACAGTGATACAAGACGTGGATTTATAGAGATGTGGTACAATCTTAAATCCTATACCATGTTACAAGACAAATGGTTTATGATTCAGTCGTTTGATTTAAGACGATTTTTCAATCGTTATATTTCTAACTTGTGTTTTTGACCGGGTTTATTGATGTAAACCCATGTTCTTTGTGAACATTAAATTCTTGAGCGTGCATGTTAGACCGGATGAATTTTATAAGCATTACATTTTGTAAATTCTTCATTTCCTAACATGTGTGTTAGAAATTCTTACAAGTTATAAGTATTATGGTTTAAAACATTTGTCCAAATGACACGATTCTTAAAACGAGTTTTATAAGTAGTTTATTTTTATATAAACTAATAATCCTTATTATGATTTTTGTAATCATTTATTTCGTAATATGTTTGTTATATAATGGTTTATGTAATCGGTTATTCCTAACGAGCGTGTTAGAAAATAGTGCACACAGACGTCCATTGGATGCATTTTAGTGAAATAATGAACATAGACTTCCATGCATATTTATACTCCTCTCATTAAGTCACCAATAATAAAGCATTAACACGGTGTTAATGGAGCGAATTTTGGGCTATACACTAGAAAAACCAACAATTTAAAGGTTTTGTCTCAACGTGTAATGTTTTATGTATGTATAGTTTTCCTCTAACGTGCGCATTAGAATTGTTGAAGTTCTAACATGTTTGTTAGAAATTTTTATCTTAGTAACCACACAGACCGGAAATGTTTTATGTAAACATTTAATTATCTAGCGTATGCGTTAAAACAATTAGAAATGGTTTCTTTTATAGATTGTATCATTGGAAAACGTCACATGTAAATGTTTAGTTTTATAAAGTGCACGTTATAACATTTTTTTTGCTAGAAACTGTTTTAGTACATGGGTATTAAATCTAAAACATATAAAACCGTTTGATATTTTAAGTTTTGATTTCATATACCATTAATGATATTATTAATATAACATTTTGCAAAACTAAAGAAATGTTTTAGAATGATTTTTAAACAAAGTTTTGCATAGTTTAAATAATTTAAATTGGTTTGATACTCTTGCTAAAAGTAGTATATGTTTAACTCAGATAACGTTCTCAAGAATACTCTAAGGTGGAAAACAACTTCGTGTTCTGGGAAAAAAATTGATTTTTCAAGCTTCGCTACTTTGATGTTGTTTTGAACATATTTGTTCAAAAGTATAGTTTCAAAATTAGAATGAGGATATGAGGATTTATGTGCACGGAGTTCTATTTGAGTTAGTAGCTCAATGAATAGTTTAAAATGATATCATTGAAATGATTTCGATCGGATGATGAAAGTGTTGAATATAATATAACACTTTGAGATTTGATGTTTAGGTGTCGTCTATTTATCCATTTGATATTAATTATTAAAAGGTGTTTTACACTTTATGTTGTAGTTTCGGATGTATTATTATTTTGTTTTCAATATCTTCGGATAACACATGCAGTTTTACAACCAGATACAACAATATTTATTGTGACGTGTAAAATTAATTTATATGATTTTTTTTAAATGGATTATTTTTCTTTTAGAAAAATGATAATTTTAAATGGATAGTGCAAAAAGAATTTTGCGTAAGAGACAACTTGTGAGTTGTTTATTTGACTAAAGTCTAAGACGACACGTCAAATGTATAACCACATCATGAGAGGGTCATGGAAAATGTGGTGAGTGTATTAAGATGAAATACACAAGAATGTGATATTTACCTGCTTGGAAATAAGTAAATGTGAATTAGTATATGTTGATGGTGTATGTAACTCCTTGGAGATTCACTAAATGTGAATTGTAACGTAATATCGTTAATGAGATATTTATATCATTGGATATTCATCTTTGAAAATTCACCGAGTGTGAATGATAAGAGATCTTTTATGTTATTATTGTAATTGAATTTAAGTAAATCTTAAGATATTTATTATAATATGCTTACAATAGCGATAAATAGATATATGTTTCTACTCCCATCCATTTTGTCTGAACTATGTGAAAGTTTGTCTTTCATTTTTAGAGAGTATCTCAATAAATAATTTCAAGAAACGACAATGAATTTATAAATCACTTTATACTAGTGTAAATCCAAGAGTTTATGAGTCAATTTAGTTGACTTAATATCAACGTAATAGTTATTGTAGACGAGTAGGGTTCATCTTGATGGTAATAAATGTATTCAATAAAATGATTCGGATTAAGATTTATTTTCAAAGTCTATATAAGTTAATGGTGAAGCCTTGAAGATCAAAGGCAAAAGAGTTATGTTCCTTAGATGGATGAAAAAAATTATGTATGTTCTATATACAATAACTTGTGAGACTTTCCTAAATATTAAAGTTTGGGGATTGTGAATAAGTCTTATAATTGTGTTTAAACAAAGGGTTGAGTGTTTCAAAGTGATATTGTAATGGCTGGAAGGATTAGAATGATGCATCTTCTGTTCACATGCTAAAGTACTGTAGTCTAAAGCATGCTAGACTAATACTTGTTGATTATGGTGCTTTACGAAGACTAATTAACGCCAAAAATTGAAACATCAACAACACAAGAAAGAATTTGTGTATAGACAAATTTAAAGAAATTTTCATTCAATATAAGGTAATAATATAACTTATGATGATCTTAAGAATACCTCAACTTTCTAGGGTTGCCTTAGAGGGTGATTTAGAATCCTTCTAAGTCGGTGATGTTTGATAACAAACTTTTGACAAGTTTTACTTTATTAGTATAAGCATTGATGAACTCATTGATACAAAGATGTGGTTTTGTTCAAACCATGAGTGTCAAGTTGTCTTGATAAGTAAATTTAAACAAACTATATCAAAATGCAAGAGACGTGGGGGTGGGGGGATCCATTTAAGAAACTATTCTTTAGAAGTATGTTGAAATGGTAATTAATATGATTTATCAAACTTGTATAGAAAGGAAAAACCTTTATTTACCTCATTCAAAAGTTGGATGATGTTATCCAATAGCACTTAAATGTTAAGGTTTCTTGCATTTAAACTTGGAAGGTTTAGCAATGAGGACTATTGTAAAACATCTAACATTGCAAACACACGACTAAGTGGAGGACAAAAAGGTCATAGTGTAAAATGGATATGTGTTTGATTTAATGGTAAGTGATCTTAAAAAGACACATATTATAACCAGATTCATGTGGTCACTGAGGTTATAGTCTTAGAAAGTTGTGTGACATCCGGCATTTTTAAGTTAACTCTGTTAACTAAACCCAGTTAAATCCTGTTGACTATTTCTATAAACTCAGTTAGTTCTGTTAACTATGAGTATGAACTCTTGTACATGTGATGTCATGTATGCATATATTTAAGTCAACGTGTCATTGGTGACTTAAACAAGGATAAGTGACTAATTATAACTAGGATAATAAACTCGTCTTGCATGTTATAATAAACATGTCATATAACATGTATGATAAGTATAATGTGCTATGTGATTAATATGTTATATTATGGTTATTACATGATGATGTGATTGTAAGTAAGCTAAATGATTAAATAGGTTATATTGTATGTCACGTAACATGTTTATTATTTAAATGGAACCTTAGGTTATGTTACACAGGAAATGTTGATTAAAATATGTAGCATGTCACACATGAGTTAATAAAAGTTAACCTAAGTAATTTTATTCATTAAATCAATCATAAAGGGTTGTTAATAACAAGGAGGTTACAACTATTGGATGCCAACACCTTTTCTTTTCCCTTTCCCTCTCTCCCTTGGCCGTAGATCCCACACACACACACATACTCTCACTTTTTGTTTTTGTAAACATCATCTTCTAGTATTTTCTCCATAACACAAGAGTTGGTGATTTTGGTAAACAAGGGTTTAAGCATTTGATCAAGCAAAGTGAGTAGATTATTATGTTTATATGTTTCTTTTTCTTTTAATTCATATGAACCTTGTATCCAAATGGTTGGATCATTAAAGGGGATGATCAAAGTTTGACAAGTAAAAAGGATTTTTGTATGTGTCTTGATTAGTATTTTTGAGTCTTTTATAAATACATGTGTTTTTACTTTTCTTATGAAATCAAATGGATAAAAATAAGACATGAAATTTGATTTGGTAAGAATGTTTCTTGATGATTTTGAATCATAAATGTTTCTTGATGATTTTGAATCAAAAGGATAGAAAAGTTGTGATTTGTAGTTGATTGTGGTTAAAACTGTTTATTGGCAGATTAGATGTTACGGATTTGGATTGTTGATAACTTGATGATATGTTTCAGTTTTTGATCTATTTTTGATTCTATGAACATGTACTTTGAATCTAGTTTTCAGAAAGTCCGAAATCTTAATTTTTGGACACTGTTTGAATACTTTTTATTAATTTACAAAATCAGGATGCAAATATAAATTAGAGAAAATAATTTCTGAGTTGAGTTGTAAATTTCATAACTTGATGATAAAAATAGATATGGACATAATTCTACTTCTAGGATGTTGTAAATTGAATTAGGAATCTAGTCCAATTGGTCTTGCATCAATTGCTCAAATATGGAATTTTTGACAAATTTTTTATTACTGCTGTGTTGTTGTAGAAATATAAATCATGTTGTTGTAGTATATGAATATTCTGGACGAATTGGTAAATCCAAAAATTGTGAGAAAAATATATGTTGAACCTAATACTGATGTGTACATGTGTGATTTATTTGGTAATTTAATTGTGAGTTTTGATTGATGAGAAAAATCGGTTTAGGTGGTATAAATTGTTAAAGGTGATAAAGGTGTTGGTTGAATTGAGATAATTGGAAATTGTGATATGTTAGTTGTGGTAAATTAGAACTTTGACTTTTTAAGTCAACTTAGAACTAGTTGACTAAATAGTTAGTCTTGCTTGTGATGTTGTGAAAGTGTATTGATCGTAGAATTGCATGGAATATGGCTAAGTGTGTATACTTGATGATTGATTAAGTGTGACTAGAATTATAAGGTAAACATTCTAAGTCCAACCTTTTAGTCAAAGGTCAATATTTTAGTCAAAGGTCAAAACTTTAGTCAAAGTCAACTTTAGTCAAAGTCAACAAAAGTCAAACTTTGGTCAAAAGTCTTTTTAAAAACAATGGGAGATTGTTGGATACTAGTGGTTCTAGGAACCATCCCACAAGTTACTTACGTACTTGTATTTTTAGGATCTTAGCACGTGACGCATTTACTTCGGTCGGATTTGTGTAATACCCGAAGCACCAACAAGGTGAGTTTACGGCCCCACTTTTATACCTTTCCTTTGGGGGAGGAAACATGCAAAACTGTTTTACTTTACTTGCTCTAAATCATTACACAACCGTTTGGTTGCTTATAACGTAGTGTTTCTTTGCCATGGAAAGTCCTCACAAACATCGGACCGTTAACTAAGGTTAACTGGCGTGGTAAATTTAAATAGTACTATTGGGTTTGACAAACCCCACCCTGCATTATTCTCAACTGGAGGTCGAACGGGGTGTAACTTTGACCAAACATTGTTAAGTTTTGGCAATACTTGACTTGAGGCAATAACTAGTCAGCTTCGGTCGTGATGGAAACATAACACTATGCGGCAACGAGTTAACTAAGTGTAGTTAACCATGGGCCACCTTTATTTATAAATGTTTATGAACTAATAGAGCATAACTTACTTTGAAAACCTGTGAACTCACCAACCATATGTGTTGACTCTTTTTAGCATGTTTTCCTCAGGTCACTAGCAAGCACTTGGATTAGGATAACATTGCATGCATGGACTCGCATTGGTTTAAGTTTGAAAACATTTATTTGATATTGGTTTTGCGCTTGTAGCGCCATGAATTATTTAAACTTGTTTGAGAGATGGCTCCCGCACTTTGTTTAGCTTCCGCACTAGCACTTAAGTACTCTGAACATTTTATTTTGATTTGTTAAAACTTTTAAGACCATGTAGATGTCGTTTGGTGTGATTAATGTGTTCGGATCCTGGTATGTCACCCGCCTTACGGTAAAACTCCATTAGTGGAAATTTGGGGGTGTGACAGATTGGTATCAGAGCCATTGGTTATAGCGAACCAGGTTGCATACCATTTCATATAGGTTGCAGTCCGGTCTATAGCTTTTCATGATGTATTAGTTACACTGCACATATATACATGAGATACCACTCACTCATCCCAACCCCAACCCTTGTGTCACAGTATGTCTTCGTCGTCAGCTGATCACGCCCGTGAGAAAGCACCTATCATCGCTGAGGAGAGCACACCACCTGTGTCCCCGAGACTGAAGAGGCAGCGGACCATCTCTGATGCTGGAACATCTACTGCTGAGGAGTCTTCACCCGAGCACACGTTCTTGCCTAAGCCCAGTGCGACTGGGAATGGTACCCAGAGGTGGTGACCATGATGATTGAGAAGGAGGAGGTTCCACCCCTAGCTGTTGTAGGTCCTTCTTGCCCTACTCTACCCGCCCTGCCATGCCCTCCTGAGCGGGTGATAGCTGCACTTGTTTCTGGCCTGGATAAGGCGCAGTGTGGGAAACAGGGTATGAAGTCGGACATTGCTAAGCTAGCGCAGAAACAGAGTGGAGCCAAGCATAAGATGGATTTCTTGAGGGAGCTCTGCGATCGGAGGTCAGAGATGCACTACAAGTTAACCTTTGAAGTTGAGAGGCTAGGTGAGAAGATGCAGATGCTTGCAGACAGGGTGATAGATCTGACTAACGAACTGAACATTGCTTGTAACCGTATTCGGGATCTGGAGGACCGGCTGGCACCTCCAGAGAACCCAGTGGAGGACCCTGAAGAAGACCCAGAGGAGGACCCCGAGGAGGATCCGGAGGAAGACCCCGAGGAGGAGCCCGAGGTGAGCGGGTCATCGGGAGTATCTGACGAGTGATATCGTCAGTTGGTATTCGTTTGGATTTCTTTCTTTTATGAACCTAGGTGGGAGGGTTGTTCCCATCCAACAGAGGATATTTTTGAACTATGATGTTTGGATTGAATGATTGTAATCGGATTACAAGTTATCTTTTCAAGTATTGTTTTCTTAAATTGTGCTGTGATGTTCATAAATTAGTTGTTTGATTGTTATTGATGTACTAGAATTAAGGCATTAATCCGGTCTATGTTCACGACTGCGTAGGATTATGTCAGGACGTGGACGTGGCCATGGCACGGGTAGCATTAACCTCACTCCAGCAGAACTGGCGGCACTCATCAACGAGCATGTGACCGCAGCGATTGCAGCCGCCCAGATTCCGGGGCAGGCGGCAGGGGGTAAGTATACACTTTGCTGTCATTATGACCTATCGAAACTCAGGCACTAACACTTACTTTGTGAACCAAAAATCTAGGAGCCGCAGGGTGCACCTTTAAGAACTACATGGATTGTAAACCCCATGCGTTTAAAGGCACCGAGGGGGCTGTCGGTTTGCTGCGCTGGATAGAGAAGGCAGAATCAGTGTTTGCTATGTGTAATTGCCCGGCTGCGAGCCAGGTGAAGTTTGCTACAGGGACTCTCGAGGAGTCAGCACTTACTTGGTGGAATACCCAAGTTCATTTGTTGGGTCAAAATGCGGCCAATGCTATGTCATGGGAGGAATTCAAAAATCTGATCAAGACCGAGTATAGCCCGCGTGGTGAAGTGCAGAAGTTAGAGCATGAGTTCTGGAATTTGCGGATGGAGGGTTCCGACATTGAGGCTTATACGACACGATCCCATGAGTTAGCGATACTGTGCCCTCAAATGGTCGATCCTGCTTATAAGAGGGTCGAAATGTATATTAACGGTTTACCTCCGCAGATCCAGAGTATGGTGACATCGGCAAATCCCGCCAACATTCACGATGTCGTCCGGTTAGCTCATAAGTTAACTGATCAAGCCGTCAAACAAGGCACTCTCCCGTCCAAGAAGTCTGCTACTGGCACATCCGATAATAAACGCAAGTGGGAGAATAGTGGCTCCAACAACAAGAGCACCTCTTCAGGCCACAATCAACAGAGACGGTTTGAGTCTCCTCGCAGGAACAACTACCCGAGCCAGAACCAACAACAGGGAGGATATCAGGGGAAACTCCCAAAGTGTAACAAGTGTAACTTCCATCATGCGGGGAAATGTGATAAGTACCGTTGCAACAAGTGTGGCAGACATGGCCACGAAACCAAGTTTTGCCGAGTAGACAACCCCCAGAAACAAGCCCCTCCTCAAGAGGCCCCGAAAGGGTGTTTTGAGTGTGGACAGGAGGGTCACTTTAAGAGAAACTGCCCCAAACTGAAGAATGCTGGTAACGGAGGGGCAAATGGCAACAGGAAGAATGGTAACAATGGGAATGGTAACAACAGAGGTGAAGGCAGGGGAAGAGCCTTCGTTATTGGTGGTGGTTCAGGTGAGACTTCTAACGACTCCGTAACTATTACCGGTAAATATAAAATGAATGGTTGTTATGCGCTAACTTTATTTGATACCGGGGCCGATCGAAGTTTCGTGTCAACTAAATTTTGTGAAATGGTTAATAGCACCCCATCTGCCCTAAAGTCTAAGTACACTATCGAGTTAGCAGATGGTAAAACCATCCAAGTGTCCCATATTTTGAAGGGTTGTACCGTAGAATTGTCTAGTCATTTGTTTCCCATAGATCTTATGCCTATTGAACTTGGTAGCTTCGACTTTGTTATTGGGATGGATTGGTTGTCCGAGCACCGAGCCGAGGTTGTCTCTCACGAGAAGATCGTCTGCATACCTCTCCCTAGGGGAGAAACTCTCATTGTTCATGGTGAGAAAGAGAGTGCGACAGTTGGGATCATTTCCCTTATGAAGGCACAGAAGTTACTGCGTAAAGGCCATACTGCGATCTTAGCCCTAATAACCGACAAAGGTACTGACAAGGCTGTGGAGGAGGAGGTCTCAATCGACCAGATGCCTATTGTTAGAGACTTTCCTGAGGTTTTCCCCGAAGACCTACCTGGCTTTCCGCCTCACAGACAAGTGGAGTTCCAAATCGACCTGACACAAAGAGCTGTTCTTGTAGCTCGTGCACCATATCGCCTTGCTCCGAAGGAGTTAGAGGAACTGTCTAAGCAGTTGCAAGAACTACTAGATAAGGGTTTCATACGCCCCAGTTCATCCCCGTGGGGTGCCCCAGTCCTATTCGTGAAGAAGAAGGATGGAACTCTACGCATGTGTATCGACTATCGGGAACTTAATAAGGTGATGACCAAGAACCGGTATCCCTTGCCACGTATTAATGATCTGTACGATCAGCTGCAAGGATCCAGTTACTACTCGAAGGTCGACCTTAGGTCGGGTTATCACCAACTCCTAGTTCGGGAAGAAGACATTGCGAAAACAGCGTTTCGTACTCGTTATGGACACTATGAGTTCGCCGTTATGCCATTTGGGTTAACAAACGCCCCAGCCGTATTCATGGACCTCATGAATCGTGTTTGTAAGCCTTATTTGGATAAATTCGTAATTGTGTTCATAGACGACATCTTGATATATTCGAAGACAAGGGAGGAACATGAAGAGCACTTGCGATTAATGATGGAGCTACTCATGAAGGAACAACTGTATGCCAAATTATCGAAGTGCGAGTTCTGGATGCGTGAAGTAAAATTTTTGAGCCACGTGGTAAGTGGGGAGGGAATCCAAGTGGACCAGTCCAAGATTGAAGCAATCAAGGATTGGTCAAACCCGAAAACTCCCACCGAGATCCGTCAATTTCTGGGATTAGCTAGTTATTATCGCAGATTTATTGGAGGATTTTCCAAGATTGCTCAACCACTCACATCCTTAACCCGAAAGGGCATTGTGTATAAGTGGACCGAGGCACATGACACAACATTTCAAACTCTAAAAGACAAGCTGTGTAGTGTGCTAATCCTATCACTGCCCGAAGGAGTAGAAGACTTTGTTGTTTACTGTGATGCTTCACTGCAAGGAACTGGATGTGTACTCATGCAACGGGAAAAGGTCATCGCATATGCTTCTCGACAACCGAAGACCGCTGAAAAGAACTACACGATCCATGACTTAGAACTTGGAGCCGTCATCTTTGCACTAAAAATCTGGAGGCATTACCTCTATGGAACCCAGTGTACGATCTACACTGACCATAAGAGCCTCCAGCACATATTCTAGCAGAAAGAACTGAACATGAGGTAGAGACGATGGGTCGAGTTGCTTAACGATTATGAATGTGCTATTTAGTATCATCCGGGTAAAGCCAACGTGGTGGCTGACGCCTTGAGCCGAAAAGAAACTTTGAAGCCCAGGAGGGTTAGGGCTTTACAACTAACGATTCACTCTGGTTTACCCGAAAAGATCAAGGATGCCTAGTTAGAAGCTCTGAAAGCCGAGAATTTCGATGCCGAATCTTTGCGTGGTGTAGACGGGAACTCAGAGGTTAAGTCGGATGGCATTCGGTATTACCATGATCGAATTTGGGTACCGCGTTATGGGGATCTAAGAACACTGGTCATGGACGAAGCACACAAATCCCGATACTCAGTACATCCGGGATCAGATAAGATGTACCATGACTTAAAAGAGCTATACTGGTGGCCGAGTATGAAAGAGGAAATTGCTGGGTACGTGGCTAAGTGTCTGACATGTGCCAAAGTGAAAGCAGAACATAGGAAACCGCCGGGATTACTTCAACAACCCGAAATTCCTATGGGGAAATGGGAACAGATATCCATGGATTTCATATCCAAACTACCCAAGACACCCAGCGGTTGCGACATGATTTGGGTCATAGTGGATCGATTGACCAAATCCGCACATTTTCTAGCCATCCGGGAAGCGGACAAGACGAATAGGCTGGCTCGCATTTACATTAAAGAAATCGTTTCCCGTCATGGTGTGCCGATATCGATTATTTCGGACCGTGATGCTAGGTTTACCTCAAACTTTTGGAAATCGTTGCAAAAGTCGTTGGGTACACGACTGGATATGAGCACGGCTTATCATCCACAAACAGACAGTCAAAGCGAGTGAACAATACAAACATTGGAGGATATGTTAAGGGCGTGCATCATCGATTTTGGGAACAGTTGGGAGACGCACTTGCCTTTGGTTGAGTTCTCTTACAATAACAGTTATCATTCGAGCATACCAGCAGCCCCTTTTGAAGCTCTGTATGGGCGTAAATGCCGATCACCACTCTGCTGGGCGGAAGTGGGTGAGAGCCAACTAACTGGCCCTGAAATAGTTCATGAAACGACGGAGAGGATAGTCCAGATCCGAAACCGTATGGCAGCAGTACGTGATCGTTAGAAAAGTTATGCTGATAAGCGTAGAAGGCCTTTGGAATTTGAAGTCGGGGACAAAGTTTTATTAAAAGTGGCACCGTGGAAGGGTGTCAATCGTTTCGGAAAACGGGGAAAGTTGAGCCCGCGTTACGTAGGGCCATTCGAAATCGTGGAACGAATCGGTCCAGTGGCTTATAGGTTGGACTTATCGGAACAACTCCGCGGGGTACATAACGTCTTCCACGTATCAAATCTTAAAAAGTGTTTGGCTGACGAAAACTTGATAGTTCCTTTGGAGGAACTAGAAGTGGACGAACAGTTACGTTTCATCGAAGAGCCGGTGGAAATCATGGATCAGGACGTAAAGACCCTTAGGCACAGTAAAACTCCTATCGTTCGCGTTCGTTGGAAATCTAAGCGTGGACCAGAGTTCACATGGGAGCGCAAAGACCAGATGAAAGAAAAGTATCCACACCTATTCAAACCTGAAGCCAAACCATAGGTACGATTTAAATTTTCGGGACGAAAATTCTTTTAACAAGGGGATGATGTGACAAACCTAAAATTTTTTTTTATCCCTTTCATGTCCCAGTCTAGTGGTGACATCACATTAATTTTCGGGACGAAAATTCTTTCAACAAGGGGATGATGTGACATCCGGCATTTTTAAGTTAACTCTGTTAACTAAACCCAGTTAAATCCTGTTGACTATGTCTATAAACTCAGTTAGTTCTGTTAACTATGAGTATGAACTCTTGTACATGTGATGTCATGTATGCGTATATTTAAGTCAACGTGTCATTGGTGACTTAAACAAGGATAAGTGACTAATTATAACTAGGATAATAAACTCGTCTTGCATGTTATAATAAACATGTCATATAACATGTATGATAAGTATAATGTGCTATGTGATTAATATGTTATATTATGGTTATTACATGATGATGTGATTGTAAGTAAGCTAAATGATTAAATAGGTTATATTGTATGTCACGTAACATGTTTATTATTTAAATGGAACCTTAGGTTATGTTACATAGGAAATGTTGATTAAAATATGTAGCATGTCACACATGAGTTAATAAAAGTTAACCTAAGTAATTTTATTCATTAAATCAATCATAAAGGGTTGTTAATAACAAGGAGGTTACAACTATTGGATGCCAACACCTTTTCTTTTCCCTTTCCCTCTCTCCCTTGGCCGTAGATCCCACACACACACACATACTCTCACTTTTTGTTTTTGTAAACATCATCTTCTAGTATTTTCTCCATAACACAAGAGTTGGTGATTTTGGTAAACAAGGGTTTAAGCATTTGATCAAGCAAAGTGAGTAGATTATTATGTTTATATGTTTCTTTTTCTTTTAATTCATATGAACCTTGTATCCAAATGGTTGGATCATGAAAGGGGATGATCAAAGTTTGACAAGTAAAAAGGATTTTTGTATGTGTCTTGATTAGTATTTTTGAGTCTTTTCTAAATACATGTGTTTTTACTTTTCTTATGAAATCAAATGGATAAAAATAAGACATGAAATTTGATTTGGTAAGAATGTTTCTTGATGATTTTGAATCATAAATGTTTCTTGATGATTTTGAATCAAAATGATAGAAAAGTTGTGATTTGTAGTTGATTGTGGTTAAAACTGTTTATTGGCAGATTAGATGTTACGGATTTGGATTGTTGATAACTTGATGATATGTTTGAGTTTTTGATCTATTTTTGATTCTATGAACATGTACTTTGAATCTAGTTTTCAGAAAGTCTGAAATCTTAATTTTTGGACACTGTTTGAATACTTTTTATTAATTTACAAAATCAGGATGCAAATATAAATTAGAGAAAATAATTTCTGAGTTGAGTTGTAAATTTCATAACTTGATGATAAAAATAGATATGGACATAATTCTACTTCTAGGATGTTGTAAATTGAATTAGGAATCTAGTCCAATTGGTCTTGCTTCAATTGGACAAATATGAATTTTTGACAAATTTTTTATTACTGCTGTGTTGTTGTTGAAATATAAATCATGTTGTTGTAGTATATGAATATTCTGGACGAATTGGTAAATCCAAAAATTGTGAGAAAAATATATGTTGAACCTAATACTGATGTGTACATGTGTGATTTATTTGGTAATTTAATTGTGAGTTTTGATTGATGAGAAAAATCGGTTTAGGTGGTATAAATTGTTAAAAGTGATAAAGGTGTTGGTTGAATTGAGATAATTGCAAATTGTGATATGTTAGTTGTGGTAAATTAGAACTTTGACTTTTTAAGTCAACTTAGAACTAGTTGACTAAATAGTTAGTCTTGCTTGTGATGTTGTGAAAGTGTATTGATCATAGAATTGCAAGGAATATGGCTAAGTGTGTATACTTGATGATTGATTAAGTATGACTAGAATTATAAGGTAAACATTCTAAGTCCAACCTTTTAGTCAAAGGTCAATATTTTAGTAAAAGGTCAAAACTTTAGTCAAAGGTCAATATTTTAGTCAAAGGTCAAAACTTTAGTCTAAGTCAACAAAAGTCAAACTTTGGTCAAAAGTCTTTTTAAAAACAATGGGAGATTGTTTGATACTAGTGGTTCTAGGAACCATCCCACAATTTACTTACGTACTTGCATTTTTAGGATCTTAGCACGTGATGCATTTACTTCGGTCGGATTTGTGTAATACCCGAAGCACCAACAAGGTGAGTTTACGGCCCCACTTTTATACCTTTCCTTTGGGGGAGGAAACATGCAAAACTGTTTTACTTTACTTGCTCTAAATCTTTACACAACCGTTTGGTTGCTTATAACGTAGTGTTTCTTTGCCATGGAAAGTCCTCACAAACATCGGACCGTTAACTAAGGTTAACTGGCGTGGTAAATTTAAATAGTACTATTGGGTTCGACAAACCCCACCCTGCATTATTCTCAACTGGTGGTCGAACGGGGTGTAACTTTGACCAAACATTGTTAAGTTTTGGCAATACTTGACTTGAGGCAATAACTAGTCAGCTTCGGTCGTGATGGAAACATAACACTATGCGGCAACGAGTTAACTAAGTGTAGTTAACCATGGGCCACCTTTATTTATAAATGTTTATGAACTGATAGAGCATAACTTACTTTGAAAACCTGTGAACTCACCAACCATATGTGTTGACTCTTTTTAGCATGTTTTCCTCAGGTCACTAGCAAGCACTTGGATTAGGATAACATTGCATGCATGGACTCGCATTGGTTTAAGTTTGAAAACATTTATTTGATATTGGTTTTGCGCTTGTAGCGCCATGAATTATTTAAACTTGTTTGGGTGATGGCTCCCGCACTTTGTTTAGCTTCCGCACTAGCACTTAAGTACTCTGAACATTTTATTTTGATTTGTTAAAACTTTTAAGACCATGTTGATGTCGTTTGGTGTGATTAATGTGTTCGGATCCTGGTATGTCACCCGCCTTACGGTAAAACTCCGTTAGTGGAAATTTGGGGGTGTGACAAGTTGAAACTAGGCAAAATAACTTATAAGTTAAGAACACATCGTGAAAACTGATCTCAACTATGCAAGCTATCTGTAACGACTAGACAAAGTCAAAATTAATGTTAAGGATCAAAAAAACTAAGGATTTAGTAGAGATCAAGTTATGGAATGAGACTAAATCCCATGAAAAAGGGTATATAATGAAAAACCTAACCTAACTTAGTTTACTGGAGATCCCAAAATCTAAGTTCAATTGGACAGCCTAATTATATATCTAAGGGTGGCCACTATGGGGGCATAGCTAATGTATAAGTTGCCACGTAAGCTAATATATGAACAAATCCTCCTAAATTATAAAGGGAGTCTAATTACTTCCTAGTCCATTCCTATAACAACAGTGACATGTTGTGAGACTAAGTATAATGTATGGTTAATGATTTGTGTAAATGATTATAACCTTAATGCTTTTAATGATTTATGGATAATCACCTATGTGAAAGAGAAGTGTGGCCGCTTCAAATAAAATTGTGGGGTGCACAATTCTTAAAGCTTTAACAGAACCAAGCTAGTGCTCCAGGACCATAATGGACACGACAATGAGGGGATGTGCCCGGCTAGGGAGAGTATTGTGTGAAGCGTATCGTTGGCTACAAAAATGGGGGTTTGTTCAAAGACATCGCCTCTACTAATCGCTAGGAGATTAAGTGTACTTCACAAAGGAAGGTTCAAAGCTAATAGCTACCTATCCTACAATGCTCTACTGTCGAGGTTACATTGGATATTTTGAGTGTTTTGATCAATCTCCATTCATGTGGGGGATTGTTCGAAAATTGGATAATATGAATGCTAAATTATTAATATTAAATTATTCATGTCACCTGTTTGATTTATTATAATTTATGCTAATATTAATTTCTTCATATGGTGAAAAACTCTTTAATGGAGCTCTTTATAAATTTGATTAGTTTTTATTAGACTTTATGTCTCTAATTAAATTTCTAATTATGAGAGATTATTCACCATCCATAACTCTCATGCATAGTAGGCTATGTGCCTCATTTTTAGAATGCTAGAAAAAGTATTAGCTTGAAAATACAAGGAAAAATGGATGCATACATGAAGAATTCTTAGTGAAGAAGAAAGTCTTGAAGACCAATATGTTGAGAACCTATATAAATGAGTTTCTCTATTCGATTCGTCTACATTTCATTCTTTTTATTTTTTCCACAAATTCTGACACTAAAATTTACCTAATGTAACCTCGGGCGCACGAACATCTCTGGCAGTACAAACTGCTTCGGCTATTGTAAAGGCGCGAAATCTGTTTTAACGGAAGTGCGTTGAACACGTGCCTCAGCCTCAACCGTCAAATTTTGTTTTGTTCATTCTTGCAGTGAAAGAGACTACTGGTTGTCGTTGTTGTGGTAAATTTTGGAAATTTTATTTTTAAGTTTTTTTCAGGGAGATTACAAGAAGATGTCGTTGAATAACAAGTTCATGAATTTATCATCAGAAGTTCTTGAGTTGAATCATCTAACATATTTGTTATGTTTTTATTGTTTATTTTTATTTTGTACTATGGTATTTATGCTACATATTTTCTCATGTTAATAACGAGCGTATTGTTATTATTTGTATTAATTTTAATATAAAAAGTGACCCATATTACTACAATAACAATGGATCTAAACGGGTGTTTAAATGCTAGAAGGTCTAAACGGGCGTTTATTACAAACTGGTTCTTAAAGATTAATTGAAACATCGGTTTGAATCTACTTCAAATCGGAATTGTTATGAACGAGTTCTCAAAGAAACACTAAACACTAGACTACTAATGTTGGGGCGGCTATCATTTAAGAAATATTTGATAAAACCCGTGAATAACCGTTAGTTATAAAAAACAACAAAGCTTAATATGTACACAAGAATTTTTTGTTTGGTCCAAATCAATCTTAGTTGGGCCAAAGAATACTTTTAAGCATACACATACTCATGTAGATCTGGTTAATTGTCGGTATTGTTGTCCGTTAACCCATGCCCCAAATACTTAGTAAAATAAGACCGGGCACAATTTAAGTTTGTATGATCAAGTGTGACCCACACGTACAAGCCTAGAAACCACTTTACCGAGTTTCATTACAGTTTTACCTACCATATCAACCCAACTTGACTTAAAACCATTTGCCACATGACCAAATTAATTTTGAACACAATATACAACCTACGAACACTAATTTGGCCCTTGCAACCTAGATTAATCGAACATAGTTTCCTTCATGGTGGTCTAACTAGACACATACACAGCTATTGCTTGTGCAATTTACTATTTGCATTTTGGACTTATTTGAATTGAGCATTTTGAATTGAACTTTTAAGGCTTGTGCCTTTTAGATACTTTGACTATTTCAAATTACACCTTGTATATACAGCCAATGCTTGTGCAATTTGCTATTTGCCTTTTGGCTTTATTTATATTGAGCATTTTGAATTGAACTTTTAAGTCTTGTGCCTTTTTAATACTTTGACTATTTAAAATTACACCATGTTGGAAATTCTACAAACTACTTCAAGACTCTGGTCTGCCCCACCGCGAAAATAGTGTCGAGCAAATCGTGTCTTCCGCTAGCATCAACATTCAAGTCAGCGCCATCACGCAACAACGTACGGAGCTTCGCGGGTATAAATATGTATACATGGAATATATATATATAGAGAGAGAGAGTACGTATACAAAAAGTAGGTTTTTATAATTTGTGATGAAGTGACACGAGGCTTGAGTATGACTCGACCTTTCATTCCAGTCCTTACATAAGGCTTAGTTAAGCTAACAAGACCCTAAGATGTTTCCCATTAAGAACATGTTCATTAATTTTGTAACCAGTCAACCCTTAAACTGACTATTCATTCTTATAGGTTGAGTCTACCGAAACATTGATGACAATATCTGTCCATTTTTACTACAATACCTTACACGTATTGACATTGCTGTTAACACGAAGATTTATATCATTTCCCTTATAAAGTGTCTCCTATTAAACAATTTCATTTTTATTTTTAAACAAAAAACGCAAGTATTACTCAGGATTTATCATACCACTTAGTTGAATTAAGTTTGAAAAACGAGTACGGTCAAAAGATCAGCCAAATTATCCATTGTGTCGACTTTTTCCAACACAGTTAATTTTTTCTCATCACAATACCTTATAAAACGATGACGAATGTCAATGTGCTTAACTTTACTGCGTTTTACAAGATTGTTAGTTCATGAGATTGCAGTAATGTTATCAATTTGAATAGGAGTATGGGTGAAATTCAAACCATAATTGTGCATTTGTTGTTGGTTCCACAAAACCTGGAAGCATCAATTTGATGTTGCTATGTAGCCTGCTTCACACGTGGAAATAGCAATTGATGCATGTTTCTTGCACTGCGAAGACACCAATAGTCTAAGTACGTAATTGGCACAAGATCCACATCTCCTCCCTTTGGATAGAGAGTCCCAGCTTCTGTTTTCCTTTGAGATACTGCAAGATCCTCTTCACTGCCTTCAAGTGTGAATCCTTAAGGTTTCCCCAAAAACTAGCACACAAACAAATTGCAAACATAATGTCAAGTCTAGAAGCAGTAAAATACATTAAATAACATGTAAGTCCCAAAGAGGATCTTTCAATGTGATATAAAGTAAATTCGTTGTCATGCGGAATCTAACAATGAATCGATTCAAAGTAGTACAAACAAACACAATAAACACATAGTAATGCTTCAAAACACATGTTTTATATAACGTCGGGTGCTTAAGCCCTTTGACAATGATTACAATATGATCACCGTCTCTCTCTCTCTCTCTCTCTCTCTCTCTCTCATCTCCCCCTCTCTCTGTTCCATCTAACCAACACCAAAACAACTAACAACCATCACATATATGGTGTAGACTAAGCCATAAGCCCAAACACATACTAAGACCACCGAAATCCATGATTTCGGTTTACAATGAATAACCCAAAACTAAGCCCAATTACATAAGCGTAAACAATTAAATATAGCCCAACATTCTCCCCCTTTGTTCACCGCTTGATCATCACTCGTGCTCTAGTATGTCAGCATCAGCTTCCTTGTAAGCGCCCGCCCATAAACCTGTTCGTATAATCGATCCCACCATTCTAGTATATTCCTTAACAGCTGGCTCGTAGAATGGTTCAAAGGTAATTTGAAAGCCGCTAAGAATATTTACGTCTCGTTCACCAAACTTCAATAAATCTCTTGGATCAACAATACGGTGTTGTCCTTTATTTAGCCTTAAGATGACAGTAGACGTCTCTCCATCATAAGTCCAGAACTTCATTTCATCAAGACCACCCTCAGGAAATCTTCTGCAGATTGGAATGGATGTCACTTTATTTGTTGGAGGCCACATCACATTCAACATCTCCATGTTAATATGAGGATCACCCCCCCCCCCCCCTTTGCTTTCTTAAAAAATGACTCTGTAGTAGGCATATTCGGAAATCCTCTTTCAACCTGATTGCTCAAATAATTCCAGAAGTAAATGGCCTTTGGATCATTTTTCGGGTTATGGAAAGGAGCATTTATCAGATCACTCAAGACAACCTTTGTCCACGAACCAAAGTCTTTCATATTCTTTTAATATTTTGTGTTTCCCGACTTTCGCTTGACCCACCACATTTCCTTATAAATATCATAACCCCACGATACAACCCATGAGCGATCACCATACTTATCAAAAAAGGTTTTCTTTCTTATAAGCATCTTTCTTTGTATCCTTTCTATTTGCTCAACTGTCTTTGGAGGAGCGGCCAAGTATTGTTTCAGTGGCACAGAGGTATCAATGTTTGAAGCAGGACGCATATTGGAACCTCTATATTTAGTAGTATCTTGATTATCAACAGCTGTCTTCTCACCACTGTCATTACAACTTTTAAATTCATCTCCAAACTTTTGAATATTTTTTGTTGGAGGTCCAAGTATAATTCAGTAAGGCCACCCATGTTTTCCTGAAGCTCCTGAATCTATGAATCTTTGTCAGTATGACTAGCTTCAAGTTATTAAATTCGTATATCCTTCACCACCGAGTCTTGTTCGAGCACGAAGACTCTATGTTGTAAAGCTTGTACGTCAAATGGTTCGTCTTCTAGAGAAATCCCATTGCCCTTGTCTTTTAAGAATTTGTCTTGCATGGCAAGGATTTGAGCAATCTTGTCAGCTGCATTTGAACATTCTTAACCAATCGTGTCAGACGATCCCGATGGTTCATTGGTGGACTAAATATGTGCTTCGAACTCAAACTCTTGTGAAATCTCATCAAAAATCTGATCTTGAGTTTGTTGAGCAGCAACAGACAGGCCTTGATCAGTTGAGCTTAAACGGTAACAGTCTCAGTAATTGTTGGTTGATTGGTTAGTGTAAGATCACTAGCCAGCACACCCGGTCTTGGATCTTTCTTTCGAAGTTTACGTGGAATGAGATTGGTGGTTAGCTCTTCTTTGGCATCATCTACATTATGTGTCACAACGACTGATTGAAGAGGCTTCAATTCAATCGACTAGAGCTTCTCTTTAAAGGCTTCAAAATCTTTAACTTGTTCAGAAGTAAGTACATACTGTTGCACCTGGTGTTCAGTCTCCAATTGTTGTGGTGGAGAAATATCAGGCTCATCATTATCATAATGTGTTTCAAAGACAGTTACAGGCCTTTGAACTAGAACCACATGTTCCTCAGCAACAGAAGCACTAGCAGTAGCAAAAATAGCCTCTTTTCAGCAAATCTTCCAAACTTAACCAGTTGATGAAGTCCCTGATAAACCACTTTAGCTTCTTTATTCAATTATTTCATCAACCCAAAAGTATTGGGACCCATATCCTTCAAGTCGAGCGTCTCTATAGATTTAATCAGATCAGGGTAATGAGAGTTGAAAATTATCTGTAGAAACCTCGGGTACATTAAGAACATCTCCTTCTTCTTCCCTTTGAGATTGCTTATCATTTCATCGAACCCGAACTTGGAATAGTTGTAGTTCCAATCCATTATCAAAGCAACTACTGCAGACATTTGAGAATGGCTAATCTCATCATAACCTCCTTTAAGTTCCTGAGACACACGTGAAGAAAGTGTGAATCAAGAACCTCCAGTAAGGATGAAACAACTTCTTAATGGCTGGAGGGTAGGTTCTCTCTCGTATCCCATTCTTAGAATACTCTATAGGGTAATCAGGTTGATCACCAAACAACAACACCTCACAAATGATAGCCTCAGAGATAATAACAGGCTTCTTCTAGACCTTTGACTCAATAATCACTGCTCCCCTAGCACCTCTTTAGTTAATAGAAGCATGATTCCAGAAATCAGTCACCATCTTCTTAAAAATAACAGGAGTTTCTCGTAACGCGTGAGAAATCATGCACGTGTTTAGCCCCACTATCATTGATTTGAACTCCTGTGAGCTAGAGGAGGAACAAAGAGGCATCCAGCAATATTATGAGTGTCTACAAACTTTAGAGGTGATTGATCGGCCATGACTGCAAAAAACGAGTCAAGTTAGTGATATATTCACTTAAATACATAATCAGTTATCTTATAGAATTTATATCTTGTAGAATGGACAACTTGATTATAGTATAGGGACCAAAAACATAAAAATTGACAATATGAACCACTTTTTGTAAATTAGTTCAAATAATGTTAATGATAATCTGATTAAAAAACATTTTTGTTCCACTTCTTTCCATATATGGGAGTTTTCAGTCCACATTAAGAGTTTTCGGGCAATTCTAAGCGATTTCGGTCAACAATCATGGTTTTCGGTCAAGGACAAGTTATAAATGACCCTTAACAATCCAGAACATGAGTTCTCGAGTAATCAGATGGGTTCTCACTCAAGTGTGACCGAGAACCCTTGAGATCTCTTTTGATCACAAAGGTTCTCTGGTTGACCAAGAGTATTCAGTCAATCAGCAATGAAAACCCTTGAGTTTCTTCTAAAATTTCATATCATCTTCCTTATCAAGCAAACCACCATGGATGATAAACCTGCAACTTCAATAAAACTCATAACAAACTCAAACACACAATAATCATTCATCACACACATGTTTATGAATCACATATCATAGTCCAATCAACCATTTAACCTAAAACCCTTAATTGATTTCTAACAATGGTCCGAAAACATATTTGATTTATGTTTATTTACCTTTTAAAATTTAAAGAAATCAAAGTAACTTTGGTGATCAAAGGTTTAGAGTTTTCAGATTAGGAAGATAAGAAGATTAAAGGTTTTGCAGATTTGATAGTGATGAACAATAATACACACACAAAACAGAAGTTGCCTTTTAAACTTCAAAAACAATTGATCTGGGCCGAAACCTTAATGGGCCGAGAACACCATCATTATAAACAACATGGCCAATCCAACTGGGCCGAAAACCCGTTTAAATAATATCATATCTCTATGGCTGAAAACATAAGTCTGATCCATGTTTAAAAAGGATTACTTAGCGCATTTCTTTCGACAAGAGTATACATGAGGTAAAATCAAAATGAATAAAAACTAACATAAGTAAAAAATAAAAACTAATACCAAAACAAAGTAATTTAAATACCCGGCCTTCAGTAGTTCTAACATATTTTGGGATCAAATTTCAGTTTCCAAAAATGAGCAAACTTTTATGAAAAGATTCGAACATTGAATCATATTGTCCATATGCTTTCACAATGATTCATTTTCAGCATTACTATGACATAGAGAACATGTTGATAGCATATATTTAGATACTTAGTACAATTTTCATCGCATCAGTGATATGTTAGATTCAATTAGGCATAAAGCTTAGATGGACATCACTTATGGACCTATGGTGCCTCTTATCTCTTCTCAAAACGTATTTGGCTTTCCCCAGATCACCCCAATTTGACTACAACCCTTAGTGCTTGATCAAAAGATTTTCTCTATACAAATAAGAGTTTTAAGCTTTGAGGTTGAAAGTTAGACTTACATGCCATCTGGACTTACGGGACTTTCATTCGGAGTGTTTAGGACTTACTTGAATGCCTCACCCCCAGTAGTTCTAGTTTAACCCATTAAACTTTTAAAACAATTTTATGAAACAATTCATATAATATTATAATAGAATTATTATTTTTTTTTAAATAGCAATAAATAAGAAACATTATAATTTTGGTGATTAAGACACTAACATGCTCGTGTATAACTGGGTAATTGCCTTTCTGCCTATCATTCAGAGAGATGTATCTAGAGACATGCACACATCTTCAAAATGACTCTCCAGAGTAAGTTTAGCAAATTTAGTTTATATCACTTTAACTTTTACGAATCATGGAAAACTACCATACATGTCAATGACTGTTCAAAAGCCGTTTTTAGCCTAGTAACTTCACACGTTAGGCACACAAAATCAATTTATCTATCATTTTTCAAATGTTGGATCAAATTTTCATTTGAAAATATTTTGAGTTTTTATAAAACTTTTAACTGAATACTCATATCACTTCCCATGTAGAAAAAGAACCAAAAGCCAAAAAAAAATATGTTTGAAATTTTTTTAAAACTTTATAAAGACACACGTACACTCTTTTTGTATTTTCGAATTTTCTTCTTCTAAATTTGTGCAAATATTTTAACAGAAAGAAAAAAACTTTTATGTACAAATTTAACATCAAAAAGACTCAATCAACGAAATGAAGCATTTTAAGAAACCCTACAAGCACATTAAATCTGGCCGTTCCGACCGGTTTTGTAAATTAGTTTGCCACATTATTATCAGTGTGAACTTGTTCAAGACGAATCAATTTTCGGTCCTAATAGTCACGAATAAAATGAATTTTTATGTCAATATGCTTGGTTTTAGAATGTTGAACAGGATTTTGAGCAATAGAAATTGCAGCAACGTGGTGTTGCATATAGATAACCTGTGAACAGCGGGCAGAAGCAGCAATGTGCTCAGCCTCAGAAGTGGATGTGGAAACCGTTTGTTGTTTCTTGCATTACCATGAAATAAGCCGATCACCCAAGAATTGACATCCAGCAAACGTAGATATCATGTCAGTATCATCACAACCATAACTGCTGTCAGCAAAAACATATAAATCAATCTGAGTTTTTGGGATACCAAAGACCTAGCTTCGGTTGCCCTTTCATATATCTAAAATACGTTTAACAACAATTATATGAGAAGGTTTAGGATTAGCCTGGAAATACACGCATTGAAAAACTTCAAACATGATGTCAGGGCGTCTGGCGGTGAGATACATCAGGGATCTGATCATTGATCGATAGTACGTTTGATCTACAGAGTTACCTTCAGGATCAGATGAAAGAAGTGGTATTTCCACCATAGGAGTCTCCGTACTCTTAGAATCTTGGAACTCGAATTTCGCCAACATGTCTTCGGCGTATTTTCCTTGATGTAGCAAAATTCCTGTCGAACTCTGACGAACCTGTAATCTCAGAAATGTAGGCATCTCCCCCCAACGAACTCATCTCGAATATTTTCTTCATTACTTCTTCAAATTCAGAAAGCAGTACTGATGGAGTCGAAAATGATATCGTCCACATAAATCTGAACCAATATCAGATCTTTTCCAGCAAATTTAAGAAACAAGGTCTGATTGATTGTCCCTCGCTTGTATCCATGCTCCATTAGATGAGCCGTTAGAGTTGCATACTATGACCGAGGAGCTTGATGATGACCATAGAGAGCTTTGTCTAACTTGTATTCATGAGTAGGATACTTTGAATCAACAAAACCCAGTGGTTGGTCCACATAAATCTCCTCCTTTACTTCTCCATACATAGAAGTTGTCTTGACATCCATTTGATAAACTATGAACCCCATGTAAGAGGCATATGCCAAGAAAAACTGGATGGCCTCTAGACGGGACACTGGAGCATACACTTAATGTAATCTAAAGCTTCAACCTGATGAAAACCACGAACCACAAGCCGCGCTTTGTTTCGAACAATAACACCAGTATCATCTTGCTTGTTACGAAAAACCCATCTTGTATTCAAAGCCTTCTTCCAAACGGGCCAATTAACCACTCTCCAGACCTTGAGTTTCTCAAACTAATTCAATTCTTCATGAATAGCGTCCACCCAACTCGGTTCTTGAAAAGCCATTTCAACAGACCTAGGTTCAATACGAGAGATGAAACAGGAAATACGAAACTGCTAATGTGACATGTCTGACTTCTGGTTGGGACGTCTGTTTCAAGGGGCCTATGGCATTTCTGATTGAATAATCCTGTTGAATTCTTTTCAGAATAGAACGATTGGGAACGAAACTGTTAGTTGGTAGATTTATCGGATTTTCAAGGATTTCAGAGAGGGGGTTCTTCCATCCAGATGTTGCAGTATTGTGCGAGTACAAGGTACTACCAATGTACTCATTTGGAATGACATCTGGGAATAGATTGCTACCAAATATTTGATGAATGGCACTCTGCCCGTCAACTGATGAAACATCGGCCGCAGAAGTCTCAGCGGTGTGTAGTTCACATACATCAGGAGATTCTTGTGAAGACAAAATCTCAGTAACACTTTCTTGTTGACTTGCAGACAACGGCTGAGCAATATCCAATGATTCCGACGGGTGTATACTCAGCACTGGAGACTTTTGAAAATCAGTAGAAATGTCGTCTTCTTCATCAACGGCATTTAAAGTCTCTGCAGCCGAGTTTTCTGCATCAACAACTTGAAACACATCAAATGGCTTAAATAGTTCATTATAATCGAATAACCAGTCAAGACCGCCACGAGCATCAGTTTCATTCTCCTCTAGCCAGTGCACATCATAAGATTCCACTATCTGCTTCGTTGCTTTATTGTAGACTCTGTAGGCAGTGCGACCAGCATATCCAATAAAGTAGCAATCATCAACCTTAGCTCCATACCTTGGAGTCGATTGAAGATTTAGTAGAGTACATGGACATCCAAAAGCTCGAATGTGTGCTACAGTAGGCTTATGACCATAAACAATTTCTTAGGGAGTTTTCATCTGTGATTTGTTGATCAACACCCGATTTTAAACGTAACAAGCGGTGTTGACCGCTTCAGCCCAGAAGAACAGAGGTAGCTTGTAATCACACAACATAATACTTGTATCCTCGATCAGAGTTATGCTCCTTCTCTCAGCAACACCATTTTGTTGCGGTGTGCGAGCTGAGATGTATTGTCGAAGTACTCCCTTTTAGGCACAAATATAATTCAATGTTGAGTTCTTGAACTCCGTGCCGTTGTCACATTGAATTCCTTTTAGCTTCATATTGAA
Organism: Bidens hawaiensis; assembly: GCF_021521415.1. Taxonomy (NCBI): domain Eukaryota; kingdom Viridiplantae; phylum Streptophyta; class Magnoliopsida; order Asterales; family Asteraceae; genus Bidens; species Bidens hawaiensis. The sequence continues at coordinate 6,928 of NW_027493684.1, read as the reverse complement.
TTGATTCTCCATAAGCACCATAAAGCGTTTTATCAATTCTGCAGTTTCACTCTTATTTAACAAGGAAAACACACAAGTAAAACATGAGTAGTCATCTGATGAAGGCCCAAGTATTGACGAACAGGCCATGTTATATTTGGAGGCCCATGATCGTGTCTCCAAAGGTGGCCCACGAAAACGGGCATAACTTGGCCCACGAAGCTCTGTTTCAGGCCTATTACCAGTCAAATCGAAGCTTGAGACGAGGAGCCTATTGTGGCTAACAGCACATGGCAGTCTGGCCCCCTATCCGAAGCCCAAAAACGCCTCCTAAATAAAGTATTGGGCTTTTTTTATCTTTTTTCAACACTTTTTATCTTTTTGTTTTTGGGTTTGTGTTTGGCCAATGGCCCATTTTAGGCCCATTTCGTATTTGGAAGTCTTTTTATATGCTTGTAATGTAATTCCAAAAGTTAGACTTGAATTTTTATAATTATCAATTTTCTCTTCATTTTCCCTAGAAGTTTCGAAGTTCGTCACAGGTATTCACCGAATCAACGTGATTCGATCTTCATTTCGTTTATACCGCTGCATCAATTGGTTTCAGAGCCGAATTCCTAGCTCAAAAATGGCTCCAAGGAGACAACAGAGACCGCTCGATGAGGTTTACGAACGAGAATTGGAACAACGATATATGGCGTGGGTGGAGCGACGATTGGATCAAGTGGTCGATCAACTCACTAATCAAGTGGTAGAAAACAGGTCCTGAAAACAGGGAGGGGCATGACTTTGAAAATCCATTTTTTGGTCATGATGGTTCGTCTTGCGAAGAGGGGCACGAGAGGGGGCCAAGGCAAGAACCTGGTGGCGGCAACCGGTGTTGGGATGCTGGAATCTGTACGGGTATCCCATAATTTGATAGGACTAGTTTGGATCCGGAAGGGTTCATCGATTGGTTGGTTATTGTAGAAGAGGTGTTGTAGTTCCGAGAGGTCCCTGAAAATAAGCGGGTCTCTTTGATCGCTACCAGACTACGTGGGAGGGCGTCAGCATGGTGGCAACAGTTGAAGATGACACGAAATAGACTCGGGAAGTCACGGATCGTGACATGGGCCAAGATGAGAAAGTGTTTGCGGGACACTTTTTTACCTCACAACTTTCAACGGCTGATGTATCAACGTTTGCAGAATCTGAAACAGGGATCCAGATCAGTTGATGAATATACGACCGAGTTTTATCATTTGATTGCTCGTAATGATATTCAAGAAACCGATGAACAACTCGTTTTCGGTATATTAGGGGTTTAAGGGTTCAGATCATTGACTCTGTAAATCTTTTTGATCCATTAACAGTCGCCGAGGCATACCTACGGGCGTTGGCTTTTGAGAAACAAAACCGTCGGGTGGGCGGTTCGTATTCACCATCCCCTGCTGGAGGAAATTCAGGGTCGGGTAGTGGAGGGCCTCGTGTCGTGCCAAGTCAGGAGAGTTCGGGGGTCAAAATCACTGGGTCGACTTCTTAGGGGGCTAGTAGTAGTGGGGTGAAGTGTTTTAAATATGGTTTGACAGGTCATCGGCAAGTTGATTGTAAACAGGCGGGTAAGAGGCATTTGTTTGTTAAATCTGATGATGAACAATATGAATAATATGAAAAGGGCCCAGAGTATGATGAAGAACCCGAGTATGAGGAGGAGTTTGTGACCGGAGATGTGGGGGTGAACTTGGTGGTTAGGCGTTCTTGCTACACACCAAAAGCAGATGGAGACGGATGGCTTAAGCATAACATCTTCCACTCCACATGTACCATTCTGGGGAAGGTTTGCACGTTTATTATTGATTCTGGAAGTTGTGACAATCTGATTTCTGAAGAGGCAGTCCAAAAGTTGGCCTTGAAGACGGAGAGTCACCACAAGCCTTATAAGCTTCAATGGCTTAAAAGGGGGGAGAAGTAACGGTCTCAAAAATGGCCCTTGTTTCTTTTTCTATCGGGACCACATATAAAGATGATGTTGTGTGTGATGTGGTTCCTATAGATGCGTTTCAGTTGTTGTTGGGTAGACCTTGGGAGTATGATCGAATTATAGAACATGACGGACGGTCAAATTCTTATAGCTTCATGTTTGGTGGGGTAAAGATAACGCTTGTTCCTAGCAAGCCCAAACAGCTAGTCACAAGGCATTCGGGCACCCTATTGACCATTAGTCAGTTTGAAGATGAGTTAGTGGAGGCAGACAATGTGTTTGTTTTGATAGGGAAGCCAGTGGCCGAGGATGTTGAGGTTCCTGAAGCTATGATTCCTTTACTTGAGTAATTTTCCGATGTTTTCCCTGATAAGTTGCCTGATGGGCTGCCACCTTTGCGTGACATCCAACATCATATTGATTTGGAGCCTGGCTCACAATTGCCCAATAGGCCGCATTACAGGATGAGCCCAAGAGAGCATGAAGAGTTACGTAGACAGGTTGAGGAGTTGATTTCTAAGGGTCATGTTCGTGAAAGTATGAGCCCTTGTGCTGTTCCTGCCTTGTTAACTCCAAAGAAGGATGGTACCTGGCGGATGTGTGTTGATAGTCGAGCCATCAACAAGATTACTGTGAGGTACAGGTTTCCTATTCCCCGACTCGATGATTTACTTGACCAGATTAATGGTGCCACTGTTTTCACAAAGTTGGATTTGAAGAGTGGTTATTACCAGATTCGTCTTAGACCTGGGGATGAGTGGAAAACAGCATTCAATACTCGTGAAGGGTTGTATGAGTGGTTGGTGATGCCTTGTGGTTTATCAATCGCGCCTAGTACTTTTATGCGTGTGATGAATCAGTTGCTCAGGCCTTTTATTGGGAAGTTTGTGGTGGTATATTTTGATGATATTCTTATTTATAGTGCTTCTTTCAGTGAGCATGTCGTGCATGTCAAGAAGGTTTTGGCCTTGCTTCGCAGAGACAGTTTCTATGCAGCAACAAAGAAATGTGTGTTCATGACCCCAAAAGTTTTGTTCTTAGGGTATGTTATTTCAGGTGATAGGGTATGTCAAGCTGAGTTTGCTCATAATCATGATGTCAATAGAAGTACCGGGTTTAGTCCTTTTCAGGTGGTTTATTCAGCTCAGCCACGGGGTCCCCTTGACCTGATGTCACTTCCTGTTCCTAGTTCTGTACCTAAGAAAGTGAGAGATTTTGTTGAAGGGCTACATGAGATTCATAAAGATGTGCATGGCAACCTGGTTCGAGCCAATTCAAAGTAGGAGACAGTGGAAAAACGAAGAAAAGTTGATTTTGAAGTAGGAGACTTTGTGTGGTCTGTTTTAACTAAAGATAATTTTTCAGTTGGGTAGTATAACAAATTGTCAGCCAAGAAAATCGGGCTAGTGGAAATTGTGTAGAAAATAAATCCGAATGCTTACCGTCTAAAGTTACCATGTCATATTCATTGTTCGGATGTTTTTAATGTTAAACACCTGCTGCCATTTTATGGGGATTCGTCTGATTATGAGGTCACATCAGATTCGAGGTCGAATTTTGTCTATCCAGAAGGGAATGATGAAGACCCAAGTATTGACGAACAGGCCATGTTATATTTGGAGGCCCATGATCGTGTCTCCAAAGGTGGCCCACGAAAACGGGCATAACTTGGCTCACGAAGCTCTGTTTCAGGCCTATTACCAGTCAAATCGAAGCTTGAGACGTGGAGCCCATTATGGCAAATAGCCCACAGTAGTTTGGCCCCTGTCCGAAGCCCAAAAACGCATCCTAAATAAAGTTTTGGGCCTTTTTATCTTTTTTCAGCACTTTTTATCTTTTTGTTTGTGGGTTTGTGTTTGGCCCATGGCCCATTATAGGCCTATTTTGTATTTGAAAGTCTTTTTATATGCTTGTAATGTAATTCTAAAAGTTAGACTTGAATTTTAATAATTATCAATTTTCTCTTCATTTTCCCTAGAACCTTTGGGTGGGATTTGGGAGTTTCGAAGTTCGTCAGAGGTATTCACCGAATCAACGTGATTCAATCTTCATTTCGTTTATACCGCTACGTCAGTTGGTATCACAGCCGAATTCCTGGCTCGAAAATGGCTCCAAGGAGACAACAGAGACCGCTCGATGAGGTTTACGAACGAGAATTGGAACAACGATTTATGGCGCGGGTGGAGCAACGATTATTTCAAGTGGGTCGATCAACTCACTGATCTAATGGCTGACTTGATGACTCGTAGAAGACAGGTCCTTGAAAACAGGGAGGGGCATAACTTCGATAATCCACTTTTTGGTCATGATGGTTCGTCTTCCGAAGAGGGGTACGAGAGGGGGCCAAGGCAAGAACCTGGTGGTGGCAACCGGCGTTGGGATGCTGGGATCCGTACGGATATCCCATAATTTGATGGGACTAGTTTGGATCCGAAAGGGTTCATCGATTGGTTGGTTATTGTAGAAGAGGTGTTGGAGTTCCGAGAGGTCCCTGAAAATAAGCGGGTCTCTTTGATCGCTACCAGACTACGTGGGAGGGCGTCAGCATGGTGGCACCAGTTGAAGATGACACGAAATAGACTCGGGAAGTCACGAATCGTGACATGGGCCAAGATAAGAAAGTGTTTGCGGGACACTTTTTTACCTCACAACTTTCAACGGCTGATGTATCAATGTTTGCAGAATCTGAAACAGGGATCCAGATCGGTTGATGAATATACGATCGAGTTTTATCATTTGATTGCTCGTAATGATATTCAAGAAACCGATGAACAACTCGTTGCTCGGTATATTGGGGGTTTAAGGGTTCAGATCATGGACTCTGTAAATCTTTTTGATCTGTTAACAGTCGCCGAGGCATACCGACGGGCGTTGGCTTTTGAAAAACCAAACCGTCGGATGGGCGGTTCGTATTCACCATCCCCTGCTGGAGGAAATTCGGGGTCGGGTAGTCGAGGGCCTCGTGTCGTGCCAAGTCAGCAGAGGTCGGGATCCAACAACACTGGGTCGACTTCTAAGGGGGGCTTGTAGTAGCGGGGTGAAGTGTTTTAAATGTGGTGAGATAGGTCATCGGCAAGTTGATTGTAAACAGGCGGGTAAGAGTCATTTGTTTGTTGAATCTGATGATGAACAATATGAAGAATATGAAAAGGCCCTACCACCATTACTGAAGTTCAAAGTTTTCATAGGCTTGCTTCTTTTTTTAGGCGGTTCATTCCCCACTTCAGTTCCATTATGGCCCCTATGACAGATTGCATGAAGGGAAAGACATTTGTATGGACAGAGGGAGCAGAGTTAGCTTTTCAGGTTATCAAGGAAAAACTCACTACCGCACTAATTCTGGTATTGCCTAATTTTTTACAAGTTTTTGAACTTCATACTGATGCCTCAAAGGTTGGGATTGGCGGGGGTCCTAAGTTAAGGGGGTCGACCAATTGCTTATTTTAGTGAGAAATTAACAGGGGCAAAGTTGAGATATAGTACTTATGACCTGGAGTTTTATGTAGTGGTCCAAGCTGTAAAGCATTGGCGTCACTATTTGTTTCATAAAGAGTTTGTTTTATTCACTGATCATGATTCTCTAGGGCATATCCGCACGCAAGACAAGATTTCTCATAAGCACGGGCGTTGGTTAGCTTTTCTTAAAAAGTTTACTTTTGTGGTTAAACTCAAAATTGGTGTTTCAAACCGTGTTGCTGATGCCTTGAGCAGGAGGGGGAAATCTGCTTGTTGCTGTGAGAATCAATGTTCTGGGGTTGGATGTTATTCGTGAGCAGTTAACCACTGACCCGTATTTTTCAGTTGTGCTGCAGGATGTGCATGCGGGTCAGAAGTCAGACTTTCTTTTGCATGATGGCTTTTTGTTCAAAGGGAATCAGCTATGTATTCCTGACTCCAGTCTTCGGTTGAAATTTATTATGGAGTTACATGGGGAGGGTCATGTTGGTCATGACCGTACCATACATTTGGTGCAGTCTTCCTACTTTTGGCCTACTATAAGGAAAGAGGTAGATCGTTATGTCAAAAGGTGTCGAATTTGCCAAGTCTCAAAGGGCACTGCTACTAATGCGGGTCCCTAAAAGCCTTTACCAGTCCCTTCAAAGCCTTGGACTGACATTAGTATGGATTTTGTGTTGGGGTTACCTCGGACTCAGAGGGGTAATGATTCGATCTTTGTTGTTGTTGATCGGTTCTCCAAGATGGTGCACTTTATTCCTTGCAAGAAGACGACAGATGCAGTTAATGTGGCTCAATTATTCTTACGGGATGTTTATCGTTTGCATGGTTTGCCATCTTCTATTGTTTCTGACCGGGACACTCGTTTCTTGAGTCATTTTTGTCGCACCCTATGGAAAATGGTGAACACTCAGCTTAACTTCAGTAATGCCTGTCACCCTCAAACGGATGGGCAAACGGAGGTTGTTAATCGGTCACTTGGTAATCTTTTACGATGTCTTGTCGGTGATCATGTGAAGTCTTGGGATCAAAAGCCATGTCAAGCTGAGTTTGCTCATAATCATGATGTCAATAGAAGTACCGGGTTTAGTCCTTTTCAGGTGGTTTATTCAGCTCAGCCACGGGGTCCCCTTGACCTGATGTCACTTCCTGTTCCTGGTTCTGTACCTAAGAAAGTGAGAGATTTTGTTGAAGGGCTACATGAGATTCATAAAGATGTGCATGGCAACCTGGTTCGAGCCAATTCAAAGTACAAGGAGGCTGCTGATCAAAAACGAAGACAAGTTGATTTTGAAGTAGGAGACTTTGTGTGGGTTGTTTTAACTAAAGATCGTTTTTCAGTTGGGGAGTATAAAAAATTGTCAGCCAAGAAAATCGGGCCAGTGGAGATTGTGCAGAAAATAAATCCGAATGCTTACCATCTAAAGTTACCAAGTCATATTCGTTGTTCAGATGTTTTTAATGTCAAACACCTGCTGCCATTTTATGGGGATTCGTCTGATGATGAGGTCACTGCAGATTCGAGGTCGAATT